>NC_091121.1:144343698-144692865 GCF_040183065.1 Periplaneta americana | reverse complement strand
TTAATATTTTTCAGAAAAAAAAAGTGTTTCTTCTCAAATGTTTAACAACGCCATATCATGAGCAAATATTATGCACTTTATTTTTCTTCCTCCTACTAACACTCCTCCCATGTTCTGAAAACAGTTCTTCACTAAATCCTCCAAGTAGAATTTGAAAAATGTAGGTGAAAATGGCATCTTTGACGCACTTCTTCCCATTTTATATTTTATTTCCTTCTGACATTTGAGGGTCTCACAACCTGAGTGGTCCAAGTCCAACAGTGATCAGTTTGTGGATTAATACAATCTCGGATGAAGAAAACTTAGATTTATTCATTGCCATAACAAACAAAGTCCATAACTCATTTGTTACTCCACAGAGAGCAGCATTTCCTATGGAAGGTAAAGGTTGCTAAGTATGAGTCACGACCTTTAAGACTCAATTTCTCAAAATTATTCCAGAAGGACTTGGTCCACTCTGGTTGTGAACGCCTCATTTCTTCTCCTATCCTAACTTTGCCATGTTTGCAGCTTTTCTTTGGAAAGATAAATGCCATAGCTTTTCGTTGCTTTTCACACACCACTCTCTCTTTTGCATCATAAAACATCACAAGGGGCCCCCAGAGTGGAGATGGGGAGAGTGGATTTGACTAATTAGGCCCTCCGGACTTCACCGAAATTCACCTCAAGAGTTATATATGAATTCTATCAGGGTTTTTGACAACAGAGACGGGGAAATCCCAATTAGACTTTCCCCCATCACATTGTAGTTGGTTAAAATGTAAGTAAAAGTGTTTTTTAAACCAGTCTCATTACTTTCTTATCCGACTTCGAATAGTCTGAAACTGATATAAATATCTCAGTTGTAAAATTATATCTATTTTCGGGGGGGGGGGAAGTAATGTTTTCATGAACAATTCTCATATGGAAACGAAGTGATATTACTATTACATATAATACTATTATCTATAGGCATTAGTGAGTAACTTACCATTCCTCTATGGTATGCAGATGAAGGCCCAGGTCGGGTCTGGCCAGGCTATAAAAAATAAATTAGTATAAGTTACGTTGAAAATATAGCACTGCGTCAGTCATTGCCAGTATTAGTTACACTTTTAGACCAGTGTAATAAGAACATACAAAGAAAATAATCTATAGCCGTGTTTATTCTGAACACATGTTATGGAATTCTTGCAGAATATCACAAAATAAAGAAATAAACACACAAACACAAAGGATTAAGTAATTACTTAGGTAAGTAAGTTGTTAGACAATTAGATAATTAGGTACATAAATGAATAAGTAAATAAATAAGTAAAAACTTATATAAATAAATAAAAAGCAAACATGCGAAAAACAAAATTAATTAATGTATGGTTGTATGTATGTATGTATGTATGTATGTATGTATGTATGTTGGAGTGCAAGAGGTCAAATAACTTTATTGTCAAACGCCTGACATTAGAAAACAACATGTATGTATGTATGTATGTATGTATGTATGTATGTATGTATGTATGTATGTATGTATGTATGTATGTATGTATGTATGTATGTATGTATGTATGTATGTATGTATGTATGTACAGTATGTACTGTATGTACTGTATGTATGTATGTATGTATGTATGTATGTATGTATGTATGTATGTATGTATGTATGTATGTATGTATGTATGTATGTATGTATGTATGTGTCAAAAAAAAGAATAGCAATGGCCAAGAAAGTCTTTAATAGAAAAAAAGAGCATCATCTGCGGATATCTGAAAAACACCAGAAAGAGACTAGTGAAGTGTTTGTATGAAGTGTGGCACTGTATGGACACAAACATGAACATTATGACGACAAGAAGAAAAGCGAGTTGAAGAATTAGAAATGTGGGTATAGAGAAGAATGGAACGTGTGAAATGGAAGGACAGAATAAGAAATTAAGCTGTGTTGGAAAGCGAGGGACAGTAAGCTGAAGTTAGTGAGGAACTAATTCTCCGAAGTCTCTGTGTACATAATTATATATATTAAAAATAACCGTGGGTTCAAGTTAGTCCCGAAACCGTAATATTTTAGCTTGATAGTGTATATCGAAAGCATTGTATCTTAGTCTTTCTGGAGGTGTATGTATCTTTGTTCTTGCAATAAATTATTATTATTATTACTATTATTATTACTGTTATTAATATTATTATTATTACTATTATTATTATTATAAGGAAGTTTTTATAAATATTCAAATGTAATGTATATATATTTTTTTTCTTTGCCTATATTTCCTTTAATAATAATGAAATATCATAACGGACATGATTCGATCATTCACGACTTCACAGTGTTGTTTAAAAGAAACATCCTGGTTTTTCTTTTCTATGTTTGACTGATGACGCTCATTTTATGCATTTTCATAATTAATTTCGATACTTTTATATAGTATTGAGGTAATTAAAATTGTCAGAACATATATTTTTTCTTTCCAATTTCACCAAAACGAATTTTTTTCTATAAAAAAAGAAACAAAATGCTTCCACTGCAGTCAGATGAAACCTCGTCAACTCCTTGCGTGGCATACTGTACAACGGCTATTTTACATGGATCATTCTCATCCGTCACCACAGGTTTCAATGGACTGCAGTACTGAGCTTTGAACATGCGAACTTAAAGTGGTAATATTGGCCACTTACTCGTATAACCGACATGCCTTAGATTAAAAGTTTACACTTGGTCTTAACGGGGCTACTTTGTTTGAATTATTACCAAATTCATTATCTTTCTCTTAATTCCATATGATGTAAGTAGTAGCGATTCATTACATTTTATGGAAATGATGGAAAACCACATACAACTCAGGAAAATATGTATGCACTTTTACATAAAGTAAATATTTTTATCGTAAAATTATTGTAAATTTGTTATAATGATTATCCTCTAAATTTGTCTACCTCCAAAAATATTTTAAAATAATATTTTCTCCCTTGAAATCTTTAGTAAAATGTTAATGAAGAAACGAGTTGGGTTCACTGTGATTAAGTACACCGTCCAGTTCGACAACAGCCTAGTGTGACCCAGGCTTTAAGCAAGAGATCCTTGTAGCAAACATTCAATTATGTATGAACTGTGAAAATCTCTTAGAGCATAAACGATACCGGTCAATTTCCAGTGCCCATTCCTATCTGGAAGTAACCTAAACTCTATAATGCATGTACATTGAAGTGTTACCTACCAGTTCTCGGAACATTCTCATTATTACAATGTCATCGTTCTCGTCGTTCTTGGGTGACGATGACGATTCATCGTCTCTGCGTGACGATGTAGATGGTCCCTTTAAGAAGAAAATAAACCAGTAATAATTTATGCTTGAAAGATATGATTCAGATACAGAATGGAATGAAATAGTCTTGCATATTTTCAGAGCTAATAGCTCACGTTGTATGTAAGGAAAAACTAGAACATCATATTGGTGGAAAGTTAATAGGTTTCCAGAAAGAAATGTTTTTCGCAAATGTTTAAGAACCCCTTATTCGGTACGTATTGCGAGGAAGGTCGAGAATTTTGTGCATAACGATAGGAAACCTAATAAACAATAATTTATCCCTCTGGCGTATTTCAATATTGTGGACGGTTTTCGTGTAAATTTGATTTTAAAAACCTCTGAACTGAAGGAATTGCACGCTGTGAGTTGTTGCAACACAGCGCCAGCTCATCTAGCGAGACACACCGGGTTACCGAGGTCGTTGACCTCTTACATCTATCACGAGAAGCGTGTGTTCGTGGCGATGTTGCCGGACTGCTGAAACTTCGAACTTGATTTTCTAATTAACCGTGCATTTAATCACAAAACGTAATATAGGTTTTCAATCCATTTCAGTGTACCTTATCGTCCTTTTCATTCTGCAAGGTTATTTCACTTCCACCCTGTAAAGAGCATATAATTGCTTATGAACTGTGGAAATCTCTTAGAGCAAAAACGATACAGGTCTATACTCTATAATCTATGTACATTGAAGAGTTACACTGGGTGATAGCAATGGATCTTCGTTACATGACGATTCCTATAAAAAGAAAATAAACTAGTAATAATTTATGTTGGAAGAATATGACTCAACTATATATTCTACTGCTTTTCTCCTTCTTAGTAGCCTATATGTTAAAGTTTAGGGGCCATATTCATATACATTCTTAGCGCGGGTTTCCGGTGGATGATCAGCGAACTGTTGTATTCATAAACCAGTGTTAGCGATATGATATGAATGAATCCTGTACACGCAAATCAAGATTTCAGGTATAACTCCCTGTAAAGTTGATTTGAATAATTTCGAGGGAAAAATTGTTCCGGAGCCGGGTATCGAACCCGGGACCTTTGGTTTAACGTACCAACGCTCTACCACTGAGCTACTCGGGAACTCTAACCGTCACACGGAGTTAGTGTGCACTCGAAGTTGGTTGCTTGACGGTTGTCAGCCCACTTTGAGGTCTGTGGATATAGAGGGAAAAATTGGATCGGTGTCGGTTAGAGTTCCCGAGTAGCTCAGTGGTAGAGCGTTGGTACGTTAAACCAAAGGTCCCGGGTTCGATACCCGGCTCCGGAACAATTTTTCCCTCGAAATTATTCGAATCCTGTACAAGTAATCACTCGATAGCCGGGGTTAGTTTAGCACGTTCGTAGCGCGGGCTAGCGAAGTGTCTATACATAGCACCCTAGATGTTTTGTTAGTAAAACTGAGTATAGTTACATTCAATATCTGTCCAATTTTATTGCTCAGAATGGCAACCACTCACCGAAGTGGTTTCTTCTGGTAAATAGCTGTCAAAGTATATTAATATTTCAAATCTCCAAGTTCTCTGCATGCCGAACACCCCAGCATACGAGAAAGCCCTTGAAATACTCAGAGGAAAGAAGAACGCCATCTGGAGTGAGTTCTACATAGCAGACGCCATAACAACCAGAGGCTGGGCAAACACAAACTACGAACTGAGACACATAGTGACCCGTTACTCAGTACATGGTTTTCACCATAACATCTGTGCCACCAAGAGATTCCACGAACCCAACGACGAATGTGTGTGAACTGTGTCAGAAGCAGTGTGAATTGTTTCAGAAGTATTGTGGACGATATCACGTTGAAAACTGCCATGAAAGGAAAACTAACTCACAAACTTCTGCAAAGACTAAGCTACAAATCCTATGCACATTGTGCGCATTTCATTTCATTCAATTCTCCAAGTTGGTGAACCCACAAGAATTCTGATAAAGTCAATCTAGTATTATGATAATTTACAACTAGAGTCCTGCGCCGGTTACCTAAAGCCTCCAAGCAAGCCACAACAGTGTAGATAGATATGTATGGAGTACAGCTTGTCGGCATCCAACGCTACTTAGTTCAGGTCTGCTATTCAATGAACATACGAAAACAAAACAAAGCTAGACGGGTGGAAATGAGTGTTCCAATGGATGAATTTGGTAGCAAGCACGCCATTAGGAAAGAAAACAAAGGTATTTTATCAGAAAGACAGAAATACTTTTCATTTGAAGGTCTTAAATGCTTACAGTCATTGATTGTAATGTATAAAGACTCGTAAAGCACGCACTAATAATTCATTTTACTTTAATTTTGTTTAGTAATTTACACATTTCATTTATTAATTCCAAGTTTTAATTAGATCGAAATTATCTAGATGTGTTTTACTTATTGTAAAAATCAGGGGTAGGCAAATTCCGAATTCCAGGTAGCCATGGCGACTAAATATTTTTATGTATCGCCTGATTTAGGTTCCAAATTTTTTTTAGACATCAAATGGGTGCAATATGTCATCGAAGATACAATTTCTCCACTCTCATTTGAACTTTTTGTCTGAAAATTGTGGTGCAGTTTCTGATGAACATGAAGAGCGCTTTCATCAGACAATTTCAACATTCGAAAGAAGATAGCAGGGTAAATGGAGTTAGCATATTATTGCTGCTCGGTGATGAGCGAAGCTCCCGAGGTCCAGTATAGCAGACAAGCTAGAAGGAGACGTCCGTATTAATAATTGAGGTAAGGCCAGCCGAATATTATGTTTAGGAAAATATAATTTTTTTTCTATTGATTTCTTCCTCAAATTAGAAGAAAACTACACAACATCTGATAATGTTATTGCCATATTCATATTCAGCATGAAAAAATACATTGAATTCCAGTATTTTCGTTTCCGTAACAGAAAAAAAAAACGTTAAATTTCGTTGTCCAGTGTAATGCAGTTTGCCAATTGCTTTCACGAGTTCATTTTATTTAATATTTCGAATTATACGATTTTTCCACTGTTTCTTCACTAATGGCAATCACTGGACGTCCACAGTCTGTCGACTATGTTTAAATGGTACCACATATTATGTCACAGTAGAAAACATTTACAGCATCCATGTATGCTTTAATTTCTGTTGTCTCATTCTCTTTATTACAAAATATTTAATGACAGCATAAAGCTCGATATTTTCTATTTTTGACAGTCTGTTCGGCGCACTAAACTTCAAAAGTAAGTTACTCAAAATGTAGTCAACAGAAAATAATGGTTGAACTATTGTAAAATGATCACTAACAATGGCAGTATTGTTAATACGTTTTGAATCTATTCTGTGTGTCAGGCCACGAACTTTTCAAACGCAACTCGTATTTATTATTTTAGGATGCATATTTTCAAATGCTTAGATTAATCAATATTTTAATAATCTTAATAAAGCCACACTGCAGAATGTTGCACTTACCGGCTCACTACTTGAAGTAGGAGGGCGGAACGGAGGGGAATCGAAGGTTGATTCCTCATCCCTGCTTGATGTAGAAAGGCGGGAGGGAGGGGAAACCGAATAAAATTCCTCCGCCCTGTGTGATCTTGAATGGCGCCATCGCTGCCACCGCTGCCACCGCTTCCGGAAGAACCGGCGACACCTTCTCTGAAAACATACACAAGTCAATAATAATAATAATAATAATAATAATAATAATAATAATAATAATAATAATTTATTTTAGCCGGCAGAGTTAAGGCCGCAAGGCCTTCTCTTCCACTCAACCAGCAAAAAGTATACATACATATGTATCAATTTACAAAGAATTCAGCCATTTGATTTAGATAAGAGTTACATGTATACAAGAGTTATTTACGAATTAAACAACAAAATACTATGAACTATTAATCAAACACTGAAATACAAACTATGTAGCAGAATTTAGCAAAAATACATAGAATGTTAATATATTTCAAATAATGTTAGATAATAGAAAGAGATTATTATGAGACAATTTTGATAATACAGCGCTATCAGGATGCATGTCTAAAGGAAGGAGTAACAATGTAGACAGTGATAGTTTAAGTCAGTATGACTGGAGTGAATATTAGTCTATAATATAATGATATAAATGTAGGAAATCATGGAAAACACATCTTCTCCGAAGGAACAATAAGGGAATACCAAGCAAGATGCCAGAATAGTTTTCATTTGGTCCGAGAAATATGGAGTAACCTGCACGACGATGGATTGTGACCATAACTGACCAGTGAGGTCTAAAACTAGAATGGATGAAGAATAAATTTGCTATGAATAATTGTAATCATTATGGGGCACTCAGTGATTTATTAAGCACTATGTTATTCATATTTATGTATTCCTTATAACAACTGTAAAAGAGTTAGTTGCCCAGACTAGCTGCTTTTTGCGAAGTGGAATATTGTGATAAGGAAAATACATATTCTGTATTTTGTAGTTCCTTGCTTACACGCCTCAATACATACAGTTGTAACATGTTGCTTGAAATTTTTATTGAGAGATGAAAGCAGCATTGTGCTATATACTGCACTGCAATATAAGTTATACCAACCAACCTATTGTATTTTGCGGTGCAATTAATCTATTAAATTCCTGTAATAGGCATCACCAGTTTAAGCATTATGCAAAATTAAAAGCAAGAACACTTAAAATTTATACATGGACATCATTATATTTTTCCTAATATTTCTAATATTAACCTGGCTATACCTTTGCATCAACGATTAAGAACCGGAAACACCGTTTGCTACCATCTTCCACGACTGGAGTTCGATGACACTGGCGTAATATAGAAACAAATCACTTTACTAAGTATAGGAGGGAAGAAAAGTAGTTCATCCATTTACTTAAACTAGGAAATCTCGCGATTTTGAGTTTGATAATTTTCATTAGGTTTTTGTTTAATCAAAATACAGTACAGTATTAACAATGAGTGTTTTTAAATCACGAACTGAGCTTTCCATGCGGACTATTCATTATGCAGTGTATATTATATTGTCTACAGCACATTACCGTACACTATAGAGAATGAAGTTAAATTGAAAAATAATCATAATATGGATATTTAAACACATTTTTGAAAATGATGGCCGTTCATTTCGATACAGGTTCAGTTCTAATGTGCATATTATCGCACTATAGACTATTGTACGTAATTCCAATTACCAGGTTCGTACTTCGTATCAGTAACTCATGTTGAAATAATTCTGTACCTTCCTCTATAAAACAGTAATACCTTACGTACTGTAAATTCAATCTTCACTTCTGCCCGATCCGAAAAGATAAAATTACTCAGACATGCTATCTACTGTCTGTACAAGTGGTTACGCCGCTGCATTGTAGAAAGTGAGGAAATCACATGACAGTTAATTACTTAACGAGGCCCTTTTATTTAAGTTACTTCAAACAATTGTATGGGTATAATATTACGTAGACGTACAATTCCTAACAGAAATTAATGTTCTCAGAAAAGAGCTAAGACACCCCAGCCACTAGCATTTACAGGCGAATAGAAGCAGGTGGGGAAAACCGGGAAGCGACGTAGGCAAATGGAAAATGATTCAATATTGAAATCTCTTTCGTCACTGGAAAACGCGAACATATTTTAGGAACGTACTGTTGACTATGACCATAAGGCTACTATGACTGTATATGCGGTCTTGGATCTGTCTGGAGGACTGTTTAACTTCATTAGTAGAAGGGGTGGGAGTGAAGTACATTCAAAAACTCAGGTACAATAAAAATTGAAGTAAAAATGAAATGATGTCCCTGTATATATTTTACATGTAATAAGTCTATAATAAAACACTTCAATTACTCGGGTATGGTAAACTTGAATTAACACTTATTAGAATCTAATTTCTTCCTTAGACTCGAACACTTACCATTTTGACATTATTGTTCTTACAAATAGGCCTACATTTCACAAACTTCAGATAATAACGATGATAATTATTATTATTATTATTATTATTATTATTATTATTATTATTATTATTATTATTATTATTATTATTGGCATGAAGGAGGTACTATAAACACTACCCCATCCTATAATGTCGTACTGTAATATAGCTTGTACTATTGGGAGATAAATCAATCGTACAGTCTGGACAGTCAAGTAATTTCGTAGGGTGACAAAATAGTGAATAATTTTTCTTAATCTATTGCATAGAAAAAAACATGTTTATCGCAACGTAAATATTGGTCGATTATTATTCCGAGACATTTAACTTGTGGAGATTCATTTAGAATAGGACAGTTACAACTATTAGAAGAAGAATTAGATGTATGAATTTTTAAACAAAGAGCGAATCAGGAGAATCCATACCAACAGACGTTAACGAAAATGGCATAACGATTTAGGATGATTTAAGACAAGTATATTGGAATCAAACCAATTTTTAATCAATGTGATGCCATTGTTTGCATTTAAGTAGGTATCATCCCAAGTTTTACCTGCAAAATAACAACCGTGTCATCCGTATATATAGTCATCCACTGTAGACCTAATGGATTTGAAGAGGGTTACTGAATATTACAATCCTAACATTTATTTATTTTTAAGTTTGAACAGAAGTAATAAAGTGTATTGTTGTGAGAGTCTTGCAATATTTTCAAAATATTCCTAATAAAAATAATACTAATCATAACAATAATTATATTTATAATACTATTATCATTACAGAAATAATAATTAATAATATACAAATTATAATCCACGAAAATATTTATAATACAGGAAATGAAATAATAAATTCATTAAAATATTATATAAACAACCAACAAACTTCATTACAAATTATAATTACTGTATCTGCAGTTCTTGGGAAAAGTGACATAAGTCAGTTTCCACAAACCTTTTTTGATAATTTATTGACAACTTACACTGGTTTATGTCGATTTGATTTTTTTCTGTGTGAATTATTGTAATGGGGGAAATACTTGTGTATTTTTTTCCAAGCGAGCAGATGTTCCGTAAGTTGTCAATAAATTATCAAATAAAGGTTTGTGGGAACTGACTTATGTCACTTTTCCCGAGCACTGCAGATATTATAGGCCTTAATTTCTTTTTTTAAAATTATAAACAATCATGTAATGAACGTTCACACTTTTATTGATAAGAACTTTTCATTTCAATTAAATACATTAATATTAACCAAGTAGTTCCCTCACACGGTAACGTGTCAGACTCTCGTTCTGGAAGTCCTGGACTCACACCCCGTGACCGGCCAATCTCACTGGGATTTTTTATGGTTTCCCTTAGTCACAAAGGGAAATACTGGACTGGAAATTTACATTTTATCATAGCCTCAATCAGCAATATCATAAACATGAATCAAAATTTAAAATCAGCTACACGAACACAAGCCTTTTATGACACCCAATAGAAACTGAAAATCAACCATAGTAAAAAAAAGGCCTAGTTATATACCCAAAGATCCTAGAAACGCGATATAGCCACAGATATTAAAGCTTGTATAAATAAACTGAACAAAAAATACATATTATACTTTCATTTAAGATAGGTAACAAACAACGATTAATGTAGTAGAGGGTAATACCTTTTCACTCTCTCTCTCTCTCTCTCGCTTGTACGCAGGAGGGACCCGAAGGCTTACACTGCAGCCTGAGGCTTATTATGCTTACCACTGCTATCCTGTGAGTGATAGGGTAGCCGAACGGCCGCGCTCTTGTACAAGTACAGCACGCCGCACCGTGAACTGAACCCGGTCTATTGTATGGATGATGGTATGTGAATTAATTATGGCGAAATGGATCCGAGGTCCAACGACGAAAGTTACCCAGCAGCTCTGCTTTAATTGGTTGAGATAAAACAGCGGAAAAACCCCAACCAGGTAACTTGTCCCAATCAGAATTTAAACCCGGGCCCGTTCGTTTCATGGCCATACGTGCTAACCATTACTCCACAAGGGCAACATCTTAGTTTCATTTGAGCAAAGTCATTAATAGCTCCCTTTTATTTCTTAAGTTTATAGAAGTGGAATATTTTAAGATTAAATCACAGTCTACTATATACTGTCACGAAGCTTGAGTTTTCAGGGTGCTAGAAACAATAGACTGTGCTGGTACTATTTTGCATTGCCTGTAATGAGGCGATATTAGCGATCCTAGTGGTGAGCAACTATCTAATGTTTACATATTTACTACGTATTGAGCTTCATGACTGTATATATTAGACTGTGATTAAATGTAGACTCCTCACATATTTTCTTTAGTGACAATACTCGATTATTATTCTTTTTTACATTTTAAACTCGGAGCGAGAGCAAAACTCAGAGGAGGGAACAAATGACGCCTGTGAACACAAGACACTGAGAATAGGATAATGTTCCACTCTCACAAAGTGATGTAAACCATATCAGTAAGATGAAAAGCAACTTTTTCTTTACCTTATTACAGTTCACATTACCTTATTGGAAAACAATGAATTCGTACAGCATTGAAAAAAAAAAAAAAGACGTTTCCCCTGACTCTACGAGATCCCGAGCCAGACCTTCAGAACAATTAAGCCACTTTCTATAATTCATCGTGCGTAATGACATTTGCAGACATACATGTACAGCAGCATGACCCATTTGTTCTCACTTAAGAGAAGCAAAACAAAATCAATTTCATTGAAGAGTAAAAGGAAAGCATTCATTATTTCTACAAAGCTAATGAACGTCTGTAATGCCTTACCCAAAGGCGCGTGATGCATGGACAGCAACCGCAACCTGTCATGATAACTCGCTAACTATTCGCTATACCAAAAATCTCAGTACACTCTCAAAACACTGAAATCTCAGAACAAACTGAATACTGTAACCATGGTATCAACGTCGTATTCTTGCGTACTACAGTTTAACAATATAGTCTTTATTACGCACGATGTGTACAACTTTCTCATTGTTTCCTAGCTCATTTTTCTTTCCGTAATATTCCCGTGTGCTGCGACTTTGCTTTAAAATATTTCTCGCATTACGCATCGCCTATGTACGTCACTAAGCGGGTTTTTCGTAGATCATGGACGACACGATATGAGCTCGCAATCACAGCACAAGAGCTTGACCTTGATCAAGAGCGCATTGCATGTCTGTACACTGCACCACGCAAGCACATTTCGATGATTCCTCCCGCGACTATGAGACCTTCAGCCTTTCATACAGGCAGCCTGGGTTCGAGTCCCGATCAAGTTTGGAATTTTTCTTTGAAAAATCCATAGTGACACCTGGGACGGACAGAATCGCAGTTGGTTCTTTTCTTGGGGTTGTCTCCTTTTCCCCCATATTATGCATCTACATCATTTCGTCACAATTTCTCCATTTCATCATTCCATAGCATTCCCCCATAGTCGGCTGGCAACGCACGGAGGGGGCTGGCCTAGGGTCTAGGGGGGGATTGCCTGCTCGAAACCTGGGTAAACAGCGAACCTTAGATTACTCAGCCGGTGTAGGTTTAAGATTGCGCCTAGCTTGACGGTTAGCGCAATAGATGGTATCAAGTCGCAATGCTTGACTATAATGTCCCCTCCCGTAAATTCCATTGCATTCCATATTGACATACTTGTTCGTCGCTTTACCTCACCGTACTAACCTCATGCAGCGGTCAAAGATTTACTGTCAACATTCAATGGCGTTATTCCTCCTTACAGTGTCACCCTGTGATTCAATTTATACATTTTTTTGACGTTTAATAATAGGAAACGATTACAACAGTGTGATCATTAGTATAACTTCTCTTAAATTAACGTACCGTAATCAGGGAAGTAAAACTATCTCTTTCATTATTATTATTATTATTATTATTATTATTATTATTATTATTATTATTATTATTATTATTATTATTATTATTCACCTGTAACTTACAAATGGATTTTAAGAAACAAGAGGGTTCTTTGCCACCCTGACATAAGCCAGCCATCGATCCCCATTCTGAGCAAGATTAATCCAGTCTCTACCATCATATCCTACCTCCGTCAAATCCATTTTAATATTATCCTCCCAGGCCTCCTCGAAGGTTTTTTCCCCGCAGGTCTTGCAACTAACATTCTATGTGCATTTCTGGATTCACCTATACGTGCTACATCCCTGCCCATCTCAAACGTTTGCATTAATGTTTCTAATTATGTTAAGTGAAGAATATAATGCTTGAAGATGTGCGTTGTGTAACTTTCTCTATTCTCCTGTAACTTCATTTCTCTTAGCCCCAAATATTTTCCTAAGCACCTTATTCTCGAACAGCCTTACCCTCTATTCATCTCTCAAAGTGAAAGTACAAGTTTCACAACTATACAGAACAACCGGTAATATAACTGTTTTATAAATTCTAATCTTCAGCTTCTTCTACAGCAGACTAGATGATAATAGCTTCTCAACCGAATATTAACAGGCATTTCTCATATCTATTCTGTGTTTAATTTCCTCTCGAGTGTCATTTATAACTGTTATTGTTGCTCCAAGGAACTACAAATTCTTCCACTTTTTCAAAGGATAAATTTACAATTTTTATATTTTCATTTCATATCAGGTACATTCTCGTCAAGAGACATAATCTCACACTTTGTTTTTTCGAGGTTTATATTATTATTATTATTGTTATTATACACATATTTAACAACATTTCTTATTTGTTATTTTAGGACGCTTTATCAACTGCTGTGGTTATCTAGCGTCTAATTGAGATGATAATATCAGCGAAGTGAATCCGTTATTCATCACCGAAATGTACACAGCTGTTGCTCTTAATGGGTTGAGGGAAAACCGCAGAATATACCTCAACTTGTCCCAACTAAGATACCACGATTTATTTCACAATTAAAAATATAACTGTTACGTTTTTATAACACATTTTATTAAATCATATGAAAAAACAAACAATTCTAAGTTTTAAACAAAATGAAAGTCGTCCGTCAAATTCTCTCTGTAGTAGGGAGTCTGTCTCCAGATTAGCCGTCCCGGGTTCGATTCCAGGCAGGGTCGGAAATTTTCGTTTAAAATTTATATCTCACAACTAGAAGAGGTGGCGGTGCACAACTTCTAATCACAGATTGTGCACCAATATGCCTGGGTTAAATCTCAAATCTCTCCGCAGTGTATATGAAGAGAAGACATATGTCACTGTTGCTAGTGATGTCAGTCGGACAGGGACGTTAAGCCTGGCGCCCCTTGGTGCTATTCGAAAGGAGTAACCTACGTACCGGCACCGAGTTTCCCCTTCTCTCTTATTCATCTTCATCATCATTCTCATCCATTCCTTGCACTATGCTTAAACTAAAAATCACACACATCTTATAAGATACGTTTCGGTCGAGTTACTGTAAATCAAAACGTAAACCTCTGTTATACTGACCTTGGACATGGGCAAGGGTTTCAGTCTCCGGTCATCCATGTCTGTACCGGGATCCGTCCAAATAATAGAATAATTTAATAGAATAAATCCTAATAGAATAATTTAACTTGTGTTAGATTCAAAGAATAGCTGGCCACCTAACTGGTCTATCGCGATCATCGCTGCCGATGTAGGCTGCTGTACGCTAAAAACTTATCTCGCTCTCCAAGTTTTATATTATTTTGATTTGATGAATAATTCTCAGGCATGCCTTTGTAAGTTCTTGGACTATAATGGGCCATTTCGTTACGAAATCAGTCTATGCACTGCGCTCTCCACAGACGAGAGCACTTTTACTACAAAAAGTGCTTACACGCTATTATATGCATGTAAAGCTCAAATAATGTAGGCTCTCCAACAAAACGAGCAACCATACAGACTACGTCTTGCTATCGATATCCTTGACCCTATTGATAAGAACTCAAATTATCAAGCGAATGCGATGTTTTCAAAAGAAAACAACCTTCCATTTCTATGATGAAGTGAACCGCCATAAGCCATGTAGCTGAGGAATAGAAAACACACACATTCTTCAGAAACATATCAGAGACGACATTTTTCATACTTTTCACTGCTCGTTGCATCCATTACTCAAAGACTCTGAAACAAAGGAAACGCAAACGTGTCGATTTTATCTTTAGAACGTCACAAATTGCATGTATTTATCTGACATAATCTTCATTCTCCTTAGTTTCATAATGAGTGGGGATTCATGTGGATTCTGTATATTTCATGTACGTCATTCTTAGGTTAATTGATTCGTAAGTACATATTATTAAGATCGAAATCGTCTCAAAGTTGGAGTAAATCGCTACACACATACTGTAGATACAATTCGTACCAAATTACCACGTTTTCCGTATCACGAATGCTTATGTGTTTTTCTACCAAAGCACATAATCGCTCTAACCAATGAAGTGAAGTACTTACAGAATAAAGAACTGCTTTTATCAAGAAAATTGTTTATAAACAATTAACATTTTCTCTTTCTCTTTTTATCCTTAAAATCCTTCTACTTTGCGAATTGTCTATTTATGTTTATTAAATAATTATTTAGTAACCAGAAATTTAGTAATGCAAATTATTATTATAATTACTGCCTTTATTCGTTGTTAGTCCATGTACGTCCCTGATGTGTACGTTGGAATGCTATGTAGTGCATGCGCTATGCGCTCGTGATCAAGGTCGAGCTCTTTTAACGTGATTGGGAGCTGATATCGTCTCATCCCTGCAGTAGAGAGTCTCACAGTGAAAACGTAAACAAAGTGCAGGTGGGAGAGGACGAGCTGTACGATAAACACGAGGGATGCACAAGGTTTTAAGTTACAACATTCTTGGCGGAGCATTAATTGAAATTATATTTTCCAAAAACACACAAAACAAAATAACACAAATTGCATAACGTTATCATATACACATTTTAACAAACGAACACTTGTAATATTGAAATAATTCGATATAACAAATCAAATTTTGCTACTTATATGATGTTGCTTTCATGCAGCAAATTTACGGTCATGAATTTCATTTTCTGTATGGTGTAATATCACCATCTTCTGTGGCCGAATTAACAAAACTACAATATATTGATCTGAAGTGACAACACTAATTCCTATCCATAATTATCCCTTCTAAAAAGTTAAATTTATTCAGATACAGTACAAAGTCCTCGGTACTCACCCCGTTGTTAAGGATGATCACAAGTCCCTCCAAATTGGGGGATAGATGTTGTCCCGATGTCTTAGAGGCCTCTATTAAAACAAAAAGAACAAGTTAAAATGATAGCTGGATTATACAGTGTGTTCATTAAGTATGGAATATTACCACAGTCTAGTATATACAGTCACGAAGCTTGAGTTGTCGAGGTTGCTAGAAACAATAGACTGTGTAAGTACTGTAGTAGTCCGTATTGTCTGTAATGAGGCGATGGTAGCGATCCTAGTGGTCAGTGACTATCTGTGATATGCACATTTATTACATATTGAGCTTCGTGACTGTGTGGCTTAGTGGATAAAGCGTCAGCACGTAGAGCTGAAAACCCGGGTTCAAATCCCGGCGCCGGAGAAAATTTTTCTCCGTTCCATTACTCTTTCATCGTATGATGACGCAGAATATCTGCATGGAAATATCATATGTACTTCGGTACATTAAAATAATATATATGATATGCGTAAATCACTTCGTGATTTAAGACGGCGCTTATTCCGTCGGATACCGGCCAACTAGTCACTCATTACGAGTGCACCTCAGCACATGTGTGGACTTCGGTCCTAGGTTCATAGATATCTATGACGTAGTGCAGAGGGCGGCCACTAGAGGGAACCCAAGAGTTGGAACTTAAAACTGAGACAATTCTGTCCGACGCCAGGGTGGAATCCGGTGTGACTTAGTGGATAAAGCGTCAGCACGTAGAGCTGAAAACCCGGGTTCAAATCCCGGCGCCGGTGAGAATTTTTCTCCGTTCCATTACTCTTTCATCTATTCATTTTATCCTTCTAGGGAGAAGATCTAAAAAAATGCACGTGCAGAATAATTATGGAAACACATACTTAGTGGTCAGTAGTAATAATAATAATAATAATAATAATAATAATAATAGTGATAATAATAATAATAATTCATTATTTGGCTTGGCAATTAATATTTCTATATACTCCTAATTGAACCGTTGAGCAAAGTAAAGATAATACGTTTTGTCGGACAGAAGAACAAACCATCTCTCACTGCTTGTAGAGACAGAGTTTGTAGAGCGACAAGATACCGCCACTGCTTGCCTTCAGTACGTGAACGAAGCACACAGCAACGTACAGGAAACTCCTCGTACCCGTTTGAATGTCTGTGTTTACACGATGTAATCACGACACTCGCTTTGGTCACCGCTGATCTAGACCATTAATCTAAAATATTACGGTTTCAGGACTAACTTAAACTCATTGTTATTTCTACTATGAAGTTACGTACACAGAGACTTCAGAGAATCAGTTCCTCAGCAACTTCAGCTTACTATCTCACTCCTTCTAACACAGCTTCAGTCTGTCTGTCCATTTGACACGTTCCATTCTTCTCCATATCCACATTTCAAATGCTTCTATTAGCTTCGTCGTAATGTCCATGTTTCTGCCCCATACAATGTTATGCTCCATACAAAGTACTTCACTAGTCTCTTCTTTAATTCTTTTTTCTAGAGATCCTCAGAAAACGCTCCTTTTTCTATTAAAAACTCCTTTGACCATTGCTATCCTCCTTTTGACTTCCTGGCAATAGCTCATGGTGCTGTGTATAGTACACCCGAAGTAAGTATTTGAAACTGTCCACTTGCTCTACTGCCTCATTTGCCTCTGCGATTCAAGGAAAACATGAAATAGTAATATACGTTACAAGAGCGGTATGTTGACGTTTTCATGGTCGAGGAAAAGATTGAAAAAGCGAAACGTAGTTGAGCTTTTTTAATTTCCGAGAACATGAAAACAAGCATACCGCTCGTGTATCGTACATTATTTTGTGCGAAGATCGTTTATTACATACCTGAAAGACGAATTTCTAATTAGTTGCAATGAAATCTCCATGTTGGTTTCTATTTAATGACGGCAACTTCGGAAAACCAAAATATCTTTATTCAACATTGTTACTATAAAGTGTTTTCTGTGTTTACTATACTCCACCAGGCCGTGATATACGTCTGTCTTTTTTTCCCCCAGTCTATAAATGCGAACTTAAAACAAACGGTAAGGTTATGTAATGATTTATTTTTCATTTTAATATTGTAACAATATTATTTATATAACATATTGCAGTAATAACATCGGCATCTGGAATCTTGTTGATTTTTTCACGGCTTCCTTAATGTTACTTGTATCAGGAATGCAATAAGTTTCGTGGAGTAGAAGACTTTACTTAATTTTTGCAAATATTTAAAAACAATAATTAACAGTGCAATTTAGGTGAAATTGCAGTGGTAAGTTTCCAATTTATAATTATTACTATGTTAAACGTCTCTAAAAATAATATGTTAAAAGCCTAGAGCAGTAAAATAAATGTCGCGCTTAAGCGGTAAGAAGAGGGAAATTGTTATGTGTGTTACGTTGGGAATACTGAATGTGGTATTTCACACTTATCGCGTATTGGTTCTGTGCGGAAAACAAGCAAATACGCACGATCTCGCACAAAAGCTCAAGCAGAAAATTAGCAACGTTACCGTCTCGGCAACTTCGCTCGAAAAATATATATAATTATGTACTGATTTAATTCAGAAAACGCCAGTTGGTTACAGAAATTTTACCAACAATTATTGTATTTGTAATAAAAACTTTTGAAAAACAAAAATTTATAACTCAATATTAAGCCTTAATGTAAACTGCTTCTAATGATATACTAATACTCCGCGACATCATCGGCTGTACGGTATTTTACGTGATGATGTAATTTTTTTGCCGTGCAACATGGCAGAATTCGCGTCATTACTGAGAACCAGTACAGAATACAGTGACTCTATTCATGAACAGAGCCACTGTCAGGTCAGTCATCCATCTAGCGGAGTAATAATCATTGCGCTCGCTATAGTATCGCCGCCAGTCTATCCTATGCTCAGCTTGGTTAGGCAATACAATTGCTGCCAGGTAGCACGCGGAAGAACTTGAACTCTTTCGTGGGATGTTCCTCATAAATCCCTGCCATAGCGGATTACAATCAAAGTAGTTATAAGTTATTTATACCTTATTTTACTATTAGTATTAGGTATTATTATTATTATTATTATTATTATTATTATTATTATTATGACTATTAATATTGAATAAATGATTGAATGTTAGCCATGATGTCCCATGTTGGGCACAGGCCTCCTGTGATGGGGTTAGAACCCCCTCGACAGGGATGGCTCAAGTGTACTCGCTTGGTGAGCCAATCCAGGCGAGCTTGTCGTGTATACTACTTTTGTGACATGAATAACCCTGTTAAACTTTAACTAGTCTCATAAATCTGTTATTGTTAATTTTTTTGTGCACTACACACATTATACTATAGTCCCGTCGCTCTAAGTTCCGGCAGCCAATAGCGTTGCAGGTCGGCTACATTTAAACATGTGCGTCTTGTGATTCGCTGATTCATTTCTTAAGGCAAGATAAATACTTAATATAATCGCCCGCCATTTTAGCTCTTTCGTTGGCGTTCGCAGAAAGCACACGAAGACGTCATTTGCCGCTCAAATATTTGCTGAATTACATTGCGTTTGATTTATTATCATAGGAGCTACAACATGATACTGTTTAACGGTGTGGCAAATAGATTCCTCGTATGGTAGCTCGGCAACGTAAGAACAAAAATCGCGAACGATACTACCTACTTAGATTTTATAGAGCCTTCACTTTCTAAGACGTAAGCAAAGAGGCGGAGTCACGCCGGAAATAACAGCGTCGGGACTATAACACCAGCACTTTGAAAAACACTGATTGCTATTTACACTGTTTAACTGACACTTTCTCAACACTGACTTTACTATTTACAAAACTTATCTCACACTTTCACTAATGCTGAATTTACTATTTACAATATCTTAACACTGATTACGTTATCTATTTACAGTGATCTTCCCTAGTTCTTTCCACAAAACTCAGTTCTTTGCTGTCCTCGACCATTGTTTCCCCGCATCTTTGGTAAACATGTCAGACCATCTGAGACGTGGTCTTCCCTGTCCTCTCTTTCCGACGTAGGGGTCCCACATCGTCACTGCATGGGTCCATCTTGCCTGATGTAGTCTCGCCACGTCCCCCCCACCAGGTCCACTTCGTTGCAGTGGCTCGTTCTGCTGCGTCAGTAGTGTTCGTCAGTCTTTGTAGTGTTTCGTTTGTGATTCTGTCTCGTAGTGTGGTGCCCAGTATTTTTCTTTGCATCTTCCTCTGGCATGTTTGTATATTTGAGCGTTGTCTCTCGGTCAATGTCCAAGATTATTATTATTATTATTATTATTATTATTATTATTATTATTATTAAATGCATAATAAAAAATTTTTATTCCAGTTTGGTTGAAGGATGCCTGGATGATGCCAAGAAAGATGGTAAAGGAGAACGATGTAAGTAATCCGAGAACTCACAGAACTGATTTAATTAAACATTGAAATGCTCCTATACATAACGTAAACATGCAGAAATTGAAATTTTCGTATTGTCAACTTGCTATGAATAGGATATAGTTGTCAATTAGTCGCAAACGTAGTACCTAAACAGAGATTGCGGATTACGATAAAAGAGGGAAATCGAAACTATGATGGAAACTAAAGTTTATCTTGCCTAAATTGATATTTGTGTATGTTACGTAATACAAAATACAAAGTAGTTGCTTAAAAATGTTCAGTACTGGTCTAATTTTCTCTTATAGTTTCTAGGTACAAACCCAGATAATCACATACATGTAGTATTACTGGACCGAGGCGAGTGGAGTCACGAGCGTAATGTGAACTATGGACATGACGTAATACGAACTCAGGAGAAAAATTACAAGTGCCACCTCTGACAGCAGGACTCCACTGGCCGCGGTCGAGTAAACTTTTATAAGATAGCAACATACACAATTCAAACACACAAATAATTTATTATAATTCTGCTACATAATTCCATTGATTTGTATTCACATACATTTCACCATACCATAAGTGTAGCAGTATGACGGGATGTTTTATTTATTTACATGCTATTTTACAACCTGTGTTTTTCCATAGGCATATCACAAGATATTTACATTAGTGGTGACAACAATTTGATTGCTTAGCGTTTATTCTTGAAGTGTGCGGAAGATGTTGCTGATGAAGTTTGTGACGGCGACAGTGTTGATGTGGAACTTCAGTATCTGGGGCAGCGTTTGGATTGTTAGAACACGAGGCCGGTCTCTTGAGTACAAGGAGCATTCTGTCAGAAGGTCTGAGGTGACTTTTCTGGGCAGTTACATAGGGGAGATGGTGCCTTGTTGATCCTGTGAAGATATGTACGGAAACAACCGTGGTTGGTCAGGAATTGGGTGATAATGTAATTAGGCCATAAGGATAGAGAGAGCCTGTGGTGGATAGAGGGGATGAACTGTTTGGTGTGATGTGCTACCTCGGAGTTGATGTAAGTTTCATTCCAAATGTTTATGTAGTAATTTTCCAGAAGTTGCTTGGCTCGAGACATAGGGATGGAGTTGTAGGCTATAGTAGTTTTATAACTGGCAGCTATCTTCGCTAGGTAGTCAGCTCGTTCATTACCTCTGATCCCTGTATGTCCTCTGATCCAGTTTAGTGAGATATGAGTTGACTTCTTGAGAGTGATAATTTTCTTTCTAATGTAGACTGCTATTGGTTGTGTAGTTCTTTTGTTTGCGATGGCAAAGAGTGCTGCTTGCAAGTCTACGTGTATTGCATGTGAGATTTTATCTTTACTTTGCTGTTGAATCCAGTCTACTGCCATTTGGATGCCTAGAAGTTCTGCTTGGAATACCGAGCATTCGTTGTCCAGTCTACGTGCCTCGGTGTAGATCTCCATTGAATTTTCTTCTGCGACCATGCCAGCTCCGACGTGTTTTTCAGTTTTTGACCCGTCCGTGAAGATCTGTATGTTGGCTGGGATGACTGTACCACAGTTGGCTATTGTTACGCTGTTGTCTTTCGGATGGATTCCTACATATCTTATTGGTAGTTCAGTCTTCTTGAGTTAGGGTAGAACTGCATTGGTGGGTAAGCCCCTTCTAACCGCTAGTTGCACTGATTGTTGTTCCGTGAAGTTCGGTTGCCTTGATTGTTGTGGCTGATGTTCTGCCTTAAGAGGTGGCCGTTGACCAACCACACGGCCGCATCTCGCCATACAGCACGTGTGGCAGTGTGGCATTTAGGCTTGATGTTGGTTACCTTTATTGGGCTGATGTTGTTGTTGTTGTTGTTTTCTAATGCCAGGCGTTTGACAATAAAGTCATTTGACCTCTTACACTCCAATATTTTTAAAAGATATTATCATGACTAGCCACTGAAGCACAGATTTTGAGGTGTTCCGAATCCATTTCTTGGTTTGAGTTGCACAATGGCTGATGTACTGCCTTAAGAGGTGGCCATTGACGCGCCACACGTGCCGCATCTCGCCCTACAACACTTGTGGCGGTGTGGCAATTGGGCTTGATGTTGTTTGCCTTAATTGGGCTGATCTTCTGCCTTAAGAGGTGGCCAATGACGCACCACACGTCCCGCATCTCGCCCTACAACACGTGTGGCGGTGTGGCAATTGGGCTTGATGTTGTTGTTTGACGTAGGCTGATCTTCTGCCTTAAGAGGTTGCCAATGACGTACCACACGTGCCGCATCTCGCCCTACAACACGTGTGGCGGTGTGGCAATTGGGCTTGATGTTGTTGTTTGACGTAGGCTGATCTTCTGCCTTAAGAGGTTGCCAATGACGTACCACACGTGCCGCATCTCGCCCTACAACACGTGTGGCGGTGTGGCAATTGGGCTTGATGTTGTTTGCCTTAATTGGGCTGATCTTCTGCCTTAAAAGGTGGCCACTGACTCACCACACGTGCCGCATCTCGCCCTACAAAACGTGTGGCGGTGTGGCAATTGGGCTTTATGTTGTTTGCCTTAATTGGGCTGATCTTCTGCCTTAAAAGGTGGCCATTGACTCACCACACGTGCCGCATCTCGCCCTACAACACGTGTGGCGGTGTGGCAATTGGGCTTGATGTTGTTTGCCTTTATTGGGCTGATCTTCTGCCTTAAGAGGTGGCCATTGACTCACCACACGTGCCGCATCTCGCCCTACAATACGTGTGGCGGTGTGGCAATTGGGCTTGATGTTGTTTGCCTTAATTGGGCTGATCTTCTGCCTTAAGAGGTGGCCATTGACTCACCACACGTGCCGCATCTCGCCCTACAACACGTGTGGCGGTGTGGCAATTGGGCTTGATGTTGTTTGCCTTAATTGGGCTGATCTTCTGCCTTAAGAGGTGGCCATTGACTCACCACACGTGCCGCATCTCGCCTTACAACACGTGTGGCGGTGTGGCAATTGGGCTTGATGTTGTTTGCCTTTATTGGGCTGATATACTGCCTTAAGTGGTGGCCATTGACCACCACACGTGCCGCATCTCGCCCTACAACACGTGTGGCGGTGTGGCAATTGGGCTTGATGTTGTTTGCCTTTATTGGGCTGATGTACTGCCTTAAGTGGTGGCCATTGACCACCACACGTGCCGCATCTCGCCCTACAACACGTGTGGTGGTGTGGCAATTGTGCTTGATGTTCTTTGACGTAGGCTGATGTTCGGCCTTAGGAGGTGGCCACTTCTGCAACAAACGTGTGGCACCTCGCCATACCACACGCGGTGTTACTTTCGTGGCACCTTGACGGGTTGGCGATGTTACTGCCTCTGTAACAAAATATATAAAAAATAGTAACATTCCAGATATAGTATTACAAATTTATAAAAGAAATTCCTACATAATATTTTAGAGAGGAAGTGGACATTTTGTACTCTGTAATAAAAAGGAAATTCGTTATATTTTAAGTCTTTTATTGAATAGTATGCACTCTCTGGAGATTCCTTATTTCAGTATTAAAGTTCTTTTGAGCAATGTTTATTTCCATCTGAAGTTTACGAAAGCATTTACTACTTTCCACAGTTGGTTTGCGAAATTACGTATGTTATCAGTCTTGTCATTAAGCAACAATTCATACAATTCCTGGCCTGTTTTACCAAACATTTGAAAAACAATGTATTGTTCTCTATGACTGGCCTATGTGTTTCATTTTTAACTCTGATTGTCGATTGGCTTTACTATTAACAAATTATTCTTATATATTCTTGAAAACTTTCTCAATATTTCAACCTGCACATCAAATTAAATTAAAATAACACATTGTTTTATCCCATGTAACAATTATTTTATTATTATAAACTTTTTTCACAACCCTATATTAATCTCTTAGCTGTAAGTTTATTTTCGCCCAAATGCTACTTACGTTCAAGATCGAATGCCGTCTGATATTATTATAATGTTTTATATAATACATATCAACTAAACAGTTGAGACATTGCACTGTACATTTATTCATAATAACAAAATAGTCTCGTTCTCATGTTTCTTGTAAATAAAAAGTAAAACTTTAATTTATTCCCCATATTTCACCAATTTACACATTCCTGATTAGAAAGCTATGGTACCTTGTTCAATCTCTCCTTACTGTATGTACTAGCAGACAGGTAGAATATTTGTGGAGGGAAGAAATGGGGTGATGTATACAGTGCCCGTGCGGGAACATACTACCCATGCCTCCTCTAGGCTACGTACAGAGCGTTTGCTTACATTATGTAAGTCTAATGACGGCGCGCGACCGGCAAGAAAGCTATGCAACACACGGCATCCCTTCTCCCCAACGATTTAGATACTATAGATAGGCAGTATACCTCTGATAAGCGCTCCCTGTGGAGGCTGACAGTACTATGGATCGTTCCCTACAAAACATGGCACTCCGCAAGGAGTGCTTATCAAAGGTATACTGCCTCTCTATTTTTTGATAAATGTATTTTTTTTTTCATTTGTGTTTGTGCACTGGTACCGTTATATCATATCATTTATGTTTGTTAGCTGCCATACAATGTACAGATAGACATGTCAGTATATTTAATTACAATAAAATTCTTGATGCGAATAAATATTATGAAAACAAATAGTCCTTTAACACAACCATAAACGTATTACAAATTTGAAATTATGTCAAGTGGTAATTTTGTTATAATGTGGCAAACGGAAACAACGGGAGACTTGGAATAATAAGGTGTCGCGTAGTTTCTAATGAATACTTTATTTCGTATTCTTGTATGATACAGTATCAATAATAATACAGTATTTCACAACATATCTATTATTATTATTATTATTATTATTATTATTATTATTATTATTATTACTATTACTATTATTATGTATTTGTATTAATTGTAGACTTGGGTCAGTGGAAGAGCAGGCCTTAACTCTGCCAGGTAAAATAATATAAATTATTATTATATTTTTCGGATGAATCAATATTTAATTTAAACATTTCGCTGTTGTTTTTGTGTTAAATGTTATGTTTTATTTAACGACGCTCGCAACTGCAGAGGTTATATCAGCGTCGCCGGATGTGCCGGAATTTTGTCCCGCAGGAGTTCTTTTACATGCCAGTAAATCTACTGACATGAGCCTGTCACATTTAAGCACACTTAAATGACATCGACCTGGCCCGGGATCGAACCCGCAACCTTGGGCATAGAAGGCCAGCTGTTGTTGTTTTTGTAAAAAGTTGATTTATAAATGAAAAAGGAATAATTAAGACTTTAAAATATCCAAAAATGTCTCATTCCCTCGGATTTAAATGAAATGTACCGTAAATCGTAATTTTCGTTTCTGGACAATTAAACCCTCTCAATACAGGTACCATTGCCCCAGAGAATTATAAGATAAGACGGACTGAGCATAAGCGAAGTATCTGTATTAATAAGTTTGTACCATCAAGAGTTTAGTATTTATTGTGTTTATAGGGCCTACTCCAATTTTCTTTTTATTAATGCGTGGGGCTCTTTTTATTGACAAAGAGGAAAGTCAGCATTTGCATCACACACAATTTGGCATTATTGAGTCAAATGTAAGAACAGTTTTATTCAGCAAAAGCCTCTGCCTAGTTGCGAGACACGTGTGAGATCAATATTTGTTTCAAATTATATTAGACTACACGATGTGTCCATCACGCGAAAAGAAGTGTAGCTAGCTGTGGCTCCTGTTGTTTCTGATAACAATGTTAATCGTATCTTATCGTTTAAATAAAATGTGGTGAATTATGATCATGAGTAACTTTCTATTAGTGTCATGCTTTAATTATTATGTTGCATGCTATGAGGTTATTTGTACTTTTAATAATTGCAGTTTTCAAAAGTTCTGTGTGTTAGTTCCAATGTCAAATGTATTTTTCTAAATAATTATAGGATTTTTTTTTTTTTTAATTTTCGCCACTGTCTTTCCTATATTTTACTCCTAATAGTTACATACGTCATCTCTCTTGAAATCACCTGGTGAGCACTGAATTACATGATTTCATATTAGGTTATATTAGCTGTAAGGTAATTAAATTTGCGACGAAGCCGAAAAATTATTTATTTCTCTTCTGCCGAATACATTCACCCGTCTTTAGGTGCTTTGCTTCGTTTGCATTGAGCGTAGCTTGTCGTTTAATATCTGGGCTATATTTAGTGAAACTAATCAAACATAGGCCTACAGCTGTTATAAAACGTGAAGTTTTGTGTTTATTTTACTTTTTACATATTAACATAGGTTTAATATGTAACTCAATTCACAATAATACTAACTTCATCCCAGTCAATTCCTACAACATCCGAGTCACGCCCCTTTGTTTTGACTAACCAAAACATGGCGGACCAATGTTCAATTGTCTTCAACTTTCAGAGGTATTCTGCCTCTCTATAGTATCTAGCTCGTTGCTTCTCCCACACACCCGGCAGTACAGTTGAGTCTCTCTATAGGAGTGCTTGTGGTGACGTTAGATTACGTGTTATTCTTCGGATTGTGTTAGTGAAGTGTTTATATTTAGGAATTATTGTGTTGATGTTATATTGTCTGTTATTCTACTGTTTGTTTTAGCGAAGTATTTAGATTAGCTTGCTTACATGGCAGCACAGAAATTCACATTAAGACAAAGGATTTTCATGGTCGAGATTTACAACATGAAAAAAGTGATTGCAAGTAAATTTTCCAATGTTACCGTTCCACATAAAAACACCATACATAACCTCGTTAAAAAAACTTAAAGAGGAACGGAAACGGTATTGAATAAAAGTATCAAAAGACCAGGCGTGTGCTTCGTGAGGCTAACCTGGATAAAGTTGGGGAAAGATTGGAATACGCCCTCCAGAAGTCTCTCCATCGCACATAGTGCATTTTTCTTAATCTAGCTGGAAAAAATTCATTTTTAGACTTGTTGATTTCACTATATATTTTATGATCGACCATGCCGAAATGTAGTAATTATACACCTAGTAGCAGCCCTTTAATGGACCTCATTAAAGTACAGCTATTCATTAAAGTTCAGGTTTTCCACCAATCAGAAAGCACCATTGTAGCAATATGAAAGCGCAAGTATCGATTATTCTCGGATATGCAATCGAAAGACAACTAGCGAAACGTCACGGAGGATGGAAATCCAATACTGTCGCAGAAGGTTATGTTCTGTTACTATAATAATTAGCGTTAAATGCAAATAATATTTAAATAAATTCAATTTGTCATCTCGTTTTTCAATGTCTAAATCAATTTCCAGGTTATATCAAGATAATGTTCATTTTACTCTCTAGATTATATCAAGGTCAATAACATTTGTTCCTCGAAGAAAATCAATACTTTCGCGTCTGCGCACATCTCACAATTTACGAGATATTGCACAAGGTCACTTCCGCTTCCCAGTCAGATAAGAATAATATGAATACTTATGAATAATTTCAAGTTAGAAATATGTTCGAGCATAAAAAGTCTTATGAAACTTATAAATAATACAATATAATATTTGTTCTTCCGTCTAATGACATATCTATGTAAAATAATGACATATTATATTGTCATTAAGTTTTATAAACTTAAATTACATATTGCAAACGTTTTCGCCCATACAGGCATCTTCAGGCACAATTATGGAATATCTCAATATAAAACTATGTAGTCATTACATTGGTGGTAGATAAACAGTTCAAAATTAATGAAGTACAACATCTCCATAATTAAAGTGTAACATTACAGGTCATAAAATTAAAATAATATTAAAATTAGAAACAACGAAGTGTTATGATTTAAACGTCATAATATTCTGTGAAACTCTTGTTCAGTAGAGTCCAATGATTGATGAGTTATATCTGAAATATATAAATATGAGAGTGGCAAATAATTAAATTTAAAAAATTGGAATGGATAATAAAAGTACGATTGGAATGAATAATAAACGTACTCACGTCGTTTGAACGTGGCAACTGTATAGGTCACTATGAAACATCTATGTTAAAGTAGTTATCTGTAATGAAATAATAAATAAAAATTTTGAAGAATTTAAAAACGTTTAAAAATGTAAATTTTGATTTATTATTTCATTACAGATAACTACTTTAACATACATGTTTCATAGTGACCTATACAGTTGCCACGTTCAAACGACGTGAGTACGTTTATTATTCATTCCAATCGTACTTTTATTATCCATTCCAATTTTTTAAATTTAATTATTTGCCACTTTCATATTTATATATTTCAGATATAACTCATCAATTATTGGACTCTACTGAACAAGAGTTTCACAGAATAATATGAAGTTTAAAGCATAATACTTCGTTCTTTCTAATTTTAATATTATTTTAATTTTATGACCTGTAATATTACATTTTAATTATGGAGATGTTGTACTTCATTAATTTTAAACTGTTTATCTACCACCAATGTTATGACTATATAGTTTGATATTGAGATATTGTATAATTGTGCCTGAAGATGCCTGAATGGGCGAAAACGTTTGCAATATGTAATTTAAGTTTATAAAACTTAATGTCAATATATTATAAGTCATTATTTTACATAGATTTGTCATTTGACGGAAGAACAAATATTATATTGTATTATCTATATTAATTGACAATCTGAACAATTTTCATCATGCTTTCTAAGTTAACGTATGAAACTTGCCTATAATGGTAATTAAGACGCTCGTATGAAAATTATGAAACTCGCTTGCGCTCGTTTCATAAACATACTCGCGTCTTAATTACTACCATTATAGGCTCGTTGCATAATGTACTATTATGAATATATGTCCCTGTCGTACAGACATTCTATGAAAGCACTGCGCGAAATTTTTCACGGATATTTGTTTAGAATAGCGTTCACACTGCTATCTGCAGAGTGCTGAATCCTCACTCCTCAATCGCAATAGAGAGTGCTTTGATGAAAGCCACACTAAGGGGTAGTAAATTGTGATTTCATTTCTTCTTTCACATGTAATTTGTAAATTCAGTTATGTGCAGCGGGAATGTTATACAGGCGCAAACGGATATATTTCTGAACAATTGCAGAGTTGAAAACACTATCGATTATGCTCATAGTTTTAGTCTATCTGTTGATTTTATGGAAGATGTTTCTTTCAGATTGAAAAGATAGATTTTACCCCAAGTAAGTGAATTCATTCATCCTTTTGGTTTCTAAACATATTTCACTTTGAATGCGATCTTTGCGAAAAAAATGCCATTTTTTTATCAGATGAAGTTTCCATATTATATTGACCGAAATTCTATGGTGACTATGAAGCGATCTTTACAAATCATCTTCTGAAGATGCTAGTAGCACCGATCAACAGCAAAAGTATAGCAAGCACTGATTTGAAAATTTCTCTTTACTGGTATTTTGCCTTGAGGCTTCAGTTTCCATTCTTCCATAATTGCATTCATTTATATATTATAAACAGAGGTGACAGCTCGCAACGTTGGCGAACTCTAGTCAGATAATGAATGATTTTCAACTTTATATGTATTACAAATACTGGAAATTATTAGTTTTGGAATAGTGTCATATGCAAGAATTCAAGTAATTTAATTCTGTCAACTCTGTCGAATGTGTTTTTGAAATGCATGAAAGCTATATGAGTTGCCATATTAAATTCCCTGTGTTTCTCTACCAGAATTTTAAGTGTTAAATAGCCATGACAACAGGATCTATCCTTGTGGGAATCATTTTGCTTTTCACTGATTTTGTCCGAATTTTATTTATGAAGTTTATTCTTGATTATATTTGTATAAATTTTATATCCTGGAAGGTGGATGAAAGAGATCATTCACACATTACGTACCAACGTATTTCACAAGCACAGCTCTTAGCCATGGTACCTACTTTGGTTCAAGGTTATATAATAAAAAAATTGAAAAATACCCAAATTTGGAAAATTTTAGTATCATAAATTTCAAAAATAGCGTTAGGAATTTAATTTTTAAAGAATATATATATTGATTCAATATGTGTATATATATATATATATATATATATATATATATATATATATATATATATATATATTTGTATGATTTAAATTATTTAAAATGAAAGAATCGGTCGGAGCTAAAAGGAACTAAGTCAAAATATGCAGTTTTGTGTTATGCAACAATTTGAACAACAGATGTCATGCGCATCGATCGGTGGAAGAAGTAACTAAGACTTTTAAATATTATTTTGTCTTCTAAAACATAAAAACATATTATTTGTGATATCAGTGGAATGTTTTTTGCTTCTCCCGAAAAGTTGTGAAAAGTGATTTAGTTCCTTTTAGCTCCGACTGATTCAATTGTATTTTTAAAGGAAATTTATTCCTATAACTTTCTTTTTCTTGACCCATTTTGTGACAAATAATTATCTTTGTGTTAAGTATGTGTTTAGATAACTCCCTGAGCACGAATATTTTACTCCTCAAGGAAAAATTTAGATTGGTTTTTGTACATGTTATTTTACTAACAATAAACAATAATTACACAAATCTAATCTTTCAGGTAAAGCTTCCTGTAAAGCAGATTTGAATAATTTCAAGGGAAAAATTGTTCCGGGGCCGGGTATCGATCCCGGGACATCTGATTGAACGTACCAGCGCTCTGCCAACTGAGCTACCAGGGAACTCCACCCGACACAGTCTCAACTTTTCCCTTTATATCCACACAACTCGCGTGGGCTGACGAAACGCCAGAGACCCACATCGAGAGCACACAAACTCTGTGTGACTTGGAATTGTGGTTTTCTGTTAACCGGCCCCGGGACAATTTTTCCCTTGAAATTATTCAAATCTGCTTTACAGGAAGCTTTACCTGAAAGACTAGATTTGTATAATATATACGTCACTGTGTACGTTAACAGAAAACCACAATTCCAAGTCACATAGAGTTTGTGTGCAATCGATGTGGGTCTCTGGCGTTTCGTCAGCCCACGCGAGTTGTGTGGATATAAAGGGAAAAGTTGAGACTGTGTCGGGTGGAGTTCCAGGGTAGCTCAGTTGGCAGAGCGCTGGTACGTTCAACCAGAGGTCCCGGGATCGATACCCGGCCCCGGAACAATTTTCCCTTGAAATTATTCAATAAACAATAAACCTGCATTGTAAAAGTGGAATAAAATTAAAGCGCTTAAAGAAGACATACAATTGCGAAACTAATATCAAGATCCCTGCAATTAACCATGAAGTAAACACTACTTACTTATTTATGGATTTTAAGGAACCCGGAGGTTCACTACCGCTCTTACATAAGCCCTCCATCGGGCCATAAAGTAAAACACATAGATTAAATATTGATTTCGATAAATGCTTACTATTTGATTCAATATTACAAAGGTTATAGAAAGCCTGTAAGTAACACACTCTCATGTACATATCAAAGTACTCCGTACTCACCCCGTTCTCACAAAAGACTACAAGTCCCTCCAAAATGGGGACAGGCCATTCGGGGCCCTGGCCCACGTCGATGTAGTCCCTGTCGTCAGGGTAGATGTTATCCCGACGTCCTGGTAGTCTCTATTAAAACAAAAAGAACTAGTTGAAATGATAGCTGGATTATAAAGAGTGTTCATTAAATATGGAATATTACTCACAAAGTCTTAAATTTTAATTTTCATAAAATATATTTATAAAAAAGTTGTTAGAGATAAACCATACAATATGATACCACTGTTCGAAAAATGTTATTCAGGTACACAGCGTGTGACAGTAAATTTTAATTTGAGTAATAATGTCGCTCTATTTTAAGATTGAGATATTCCCAATTCCATTAAATTTTGTGCGAGATCGTGCGTATTTGCTTTGTTTCCACACAAAACCAATCCGCGGAAAGTCTAAAATTCCTCATTCAGTATTCCCAACCTAACACACATAACAATTTCCCTCTTCTTACCGCTTAAATGACATATTGATTTTACTGCTTTAGGCTTTTAACGTATTATTTTTAGAGACGTTCACTATAGTAATAATTATAAATTGGAAACTTACCACTGCAATTTCACCTAAATTGCACTGTTAATTATTGTTTTTAAATATTTGCAAAAATTAAGTAAACTCTACAACTCAATTAAAGTTACTGCATTCGTGATGCAAGTAACATTAAGGAAACCGTGAAAAAGTCAACAAACTTGCCGATGTTATTACTGCAATATGTTATATAAATAATATTGTAAAAATATTAAAATGAATAATAAATCATTACATAACCTTACCGTTTGTTTTAAGTTCGCATTTATAGACTGGGGAAAAAAGACAGATGTATATCACGGCCTGCTGGAGTATAGTAAACACACAAAACATTTTAAAGCAACAATGTTGAAGATAGATATTTTTGTTTTGCAAAATTTGCCGTCATTGAACAGAAACCAAGATGGAGATTTCATTGCAACTAATTAGAAATTCCTCTTTCAGGTATGTAATAAACGATCTTCGCACAAAATAATGTACGTTACACGAGCGGTATGTTTTCTTTCAATTCTCGGAAATTAAAAAAGCTCAACTACGTTTCGCTTTTTCAAACTTTTCCTCGAACATGAAAACTTCAACATAACGCTCTTGTAACGCATATTACTATTACGTACGAATGCATAGAAATTTTACCCATTCACTCGTTTCTTATCTTTTAACTCTTTATTAAATTTGGTTCATGAACTTCAAACCTGAGACATATAAGTACGTAAAATCATGTTGTGTAGGTCATGAAACTAAACAAAACACCGTTACTAACCAAACTTTGCAATAGATGTTCAAAATAAGAACCATTCACTGCCAAACGATGTCCCAGTCTATAACGACAATAGTTCATTCATTCTCTTTCTCACGGTTACATGACTGATCTGTTACATATCATATCTACAATGAGAGTGTATCAAGATAAACCTAGAAATACTGAAGACCTGTGAATTTTTCTTGTCATTTTGGACATCTGTTGTAAAGTTTAGTTAGTGATAGGCTTAGAGTAAGCAGTAAAAATAACGTGTTCTAGTGCTCACAGTTTAAATAATTTAAATTGTAAATATCAGTGTAATTGTTAAAGTGATCCATGTTTTGTTCTGCCCTACTTGACGAAACAAGAGGCGCGTGAGCCTTCAGTAAAGTACTTCGCTTGCTAGATGGACGCTTGTCGTCTACTTAAAAACTCCAGTAATACTCAACCTTGTAACCTCCTGAGATAAAGTACAGTCCATACGGTATATTATTAGCTTTACCGAAGTCTGCTCGAGAATATTTATGAAATCAGAAAGGATAACCCGAGAACTTATGATGGGAGGAATGATATGGATAAGTAATTGAGTAGAATAAACAATGGCCGGAATTATGTTAATGTCTCGCATGACGAAATGGGAGAACCCCGAGAAAATCTTAACTGCGACATAATTAGTCACATAATTCAGTTGTGTTGCATTGTCATTTCAGTTCAACACTATATTCGGATAAAAGTAATTATATAAGATATAACATACCTACTTGGTATGACACAAGAATGTGGCTAATGGACAGATTTTTATTAAAATGTCCAAGAGGGGAAATAGCATGATAGCGACTTAGGAATTCGTATTTTAAGTAGGATATACATTTAAAAGTGGTGTTATCTTTTCGGAATTCGTAGTTACTAATCATTTCACGTGATCAAACAAAATACATTTTTAGGTTAGGTCTCGTGAATCGGAAACTGTTAGTCAAAGCAATGAATTTCACGTTGTCAGACAATAGTACATTATGCAACGAGCCTATAATGGTAGTAATTAAGACGCCAGTATGTTTATGAAACGAGCCCAAGCGAGTTTCATAATTTTCATACGAGCGTCTTAATTACCATTATAGTAAAGTTTCATACGACTTTTTATGCTCGACCATATTTCTAACTTGAAATTATTCATAAGTATTCATGTTATTTTTATCTGACTGAGGAGCGGAACTGACCTTGTGCAATACCTCGTAAATTGTGAGATGTGCGCAGACGCGAAAGTATTGATTTTTTCCGAGAAACAAATGTCGACATTGACCTTGATATAATCTAGAGAGTAAAATAAACATTAATCCTGATATAACCTTGAAATCGAATTAGACATTGAAAAACGAGATGAAAAATTGAATTTATTTGAATATTATTTACAATTAACGCTAATTATTGTAGTAACAGAACTACTTGTCTTTCGATTGCACATCCGAGAATAATCGATACTTGCGCTTTCATATTGCTACAGTACAATGGTATTTTCTGATTGGTGGAACATCTGAACTTTAATGAATAGGTGTACTCTAATGAGCTCCATTAAAGGCTGCTACCAGGTGTATAATTACTACATTTCGGCATGGTCGAGCATAAAAAAACATTTTAATATTAGATCTTACTAATCTACTAATTACCAACATAATGTGCGAGAGGTATAGGAGGAAAATATACTCTTTCAATAATTAGTGAACCATTTAGAAAACACCTGCCAACATAAAGACGAAATGTGGTAAATTTGTAAATAGTAGTAGTAGGTTATTTTACGACGCTTTATCAACATCTTTGGTTATTTAGCGTCTAAATGAGATGAAGGTGATAATGTCGGAGAATTGAGTCCGGGGTCCAGCACCGAAAGTTACCCAGCATTTGCTCATATTGCGCTGAGGGAAAACCCCAGAAAAAACCTCAACGAGGTAATTTGCCCCGACCGGGAATCGAACCCGGGCCACTTGGTTTCGTAGCCAGACGCGCTGACCGTTACTCGACAGGTGTGGACAATTTGTAAATAAGCAAGACGTTTTTTAATGCTATAATAACTATACAATACTTTTATTATTATTATTATCATTATTATTATTATTATTATTATTATTATTATTATTATTATTATTATTATTATTATTATTATTTCAGTCATTGGAATTTTGAATTTACCCCCTTTGGTGATATCTGGTATTAGTTGGCACCGCTGAAGGGACGGACAAATTAGCCTTTTAGGAACTACTCTTAATTGATCCTCACTATATACTGGGAAATTTTGAGTTTAAAGCCCTGGATATAAGTTACTGTTGTCTACGTATAAGGAAGAGCTACTTACCGGGCGCCTTACTAGCAGGAGTACTACGTAGTGCCTAGCCTCCACTAGTCCGGCTTGGACCCCATAAATCTGTGAAAATAAAATAAACTTGTAATTAGGTCTCACTAGACTATATATTATTATACTGCATTTATCAATAAACTGAAACAATTTTAAGATTTAGTAATGTATTCGGTAATGCTGAGCGTAGTTACATTCAATATCTATGATCTTTTCGCTGTTGGAATAATCGTACTGTAAACACAAGGATGTGGCTGTCATAGCCTACCCGCGATCGGCTCCTTGTCGAAACACTCGCACAACACAGGAAAATATAGTTCCTGATTCGAGGAGCATTAACTTGTATATTTTAGAATGAAATTTGAATTTTAGTTGGTAGTTACATACACTGTAACTTAACTCATATGCACAACATAATGTAAGGAAAATGGCACTTTTATGTTTTCTTTAATTCGAAAGCGGATGAATACAAGAAGTAAAAGCCAAATCAAGGTATTCTAATATTCTTGTAAAAAGTTCGCGTCACGTGATCTTGACCTTGTCCACGTAAGCAAGTGATAGTATGGCTTCTGCATCCTCAGTGTGTGGTTAAACGTTAGGGAGGAATAACATCTTTGTCGAACAGCGATTGCCTTATACGAAAGTTTAAAATAATTTAATCAATTATAAACTAACTGTTCCCTAAGCAAACGAATGGATAGTAGTGACGTTAGGTCTACTTTGACGAATAACGGAAAATGCTTCAACATGAAAACAGTGGGCGGGAACACATACCGAGAATCGGTGGAGGAAGCTGCGGCAAATCAAACCTAATGTCAGTCATGCGCTACTGTTTACTGCAGAAACGAATTTCTTAATTTAGTTGAATCTAAATGTTTCACAACTGCCGCTTTCCTACATAGTACAAAGTATGGTCCACGTCGATATAATTCGATAATGAAATCTGCAAATATAAATACCTGACTGCAAGAATATTAATAATTTCAAATGTGCCACATCTTCAAGACAGAAAATTTCTGATAAAGACAATCTAGGTATTTTGATGACTATTCAATCCAGATGTGTGCAATGTCTCTGACTGAGATTCTCGCTGGTAAATACATCTATTATCAAACAGTAGATCTCACTTGAAGGTATGTGTCATAGGAAGAAGAAAATTATTGTTTGTGTGCATCTGAAGTCTGATTAGTTTAATATGTAGCTAATCGGCGATGTATGCAATGGAGAGGGAAAGAAACTGACCGCCCTATCCCATTATCTTCTGGCCTAGTAGCCTCGTAAGTGGTCATTGTTGGTATCATTTATAAGCTTCAGACTTGTCTTCGGACAGTTAACTAAACAAGGACAGATGTATGGAGGGCAGGTTACAGTATTATTGTTACCATAACGTACTGAACTGAAGGTGATAAAGCACTATTTTCTTTATTTGAACCTTCCAGTTTTATAATATGGTTTCGTTTACTATTTGAGATCCCTTCAAACTGTGTCACATGAAAGTGTTTTGCTTCAAAAGTGATGCTGGGCTGCGTTGTAAGCATAGAAATGTTTTATTCACCCCTGCTGGGTCCACTTTGATCGCATGCACAATTTCTTATCCAGAAGGCAATGGTTGTATGCTATATCTACCTAACAGTTCATGCGTGTCTAGCTGTTGATACTAATTTATACTATAGGCAGATTTCGTAATTAGTATTCCGACTCCTGTTATTCACGTCAAAAGTTATTTTCATATAAATGCCTCAGTTCAAGGGGGAAACAATCCCAAATTTAAAATTCTTGAGAAACTCGAATTTTGAAGTTTCATATTATCAAGTAACTTATAATCAAATTAAGACTTGAAGATAATGTGCCAATGAATGATTATGAACTAAGAGAGGTGGATAAAAAGGAGACTATAACGCATACCAACTTTTTGTGGGCGGAAGAAAATAATAGTTCTTAAATAATAGCGTATATAATGTGAAACTGATACCAACATCTCTGTTCTGCAAATCTATTTTCAACAATATTTTTTCAAGAATTGTTTTTCATAAGAAAATTCAGTCATATAACTATTATGGATGGCCTGTAAGGAATATACACTATGATCTATGGGCAACGAAGAATTACAGTTCCAGGGGTGAGCTAAATTTTTTCTATTTATATTATATTTTATGTTACAATCAGATAGATAGATAGATAGATAGATAGATAGATAGATAGATAGATAGATAGATAGATAGATAGATAGATAGATAGATAGATAGATAGATAGATAGATAGATAGATAGATAGATAGATAGATAAGATAGATAGATAAGATAGATTAGATACGATAATTAGATAGATTAGATTAGATTAGATTAGATAGATAGATAGATAGATAGGCAGGTAGATAGGTAGGTAGGTAGATAGACACAGACAGACAGACAGACAGACAGACAGATAGATAGATAGATAGATAGATAGATAGATAGATAGATAGATAGATAGATAGATAGATAGATAGATAGATAGATAGATAGATAGATAGATAGATAGATAGATAGATAGATAGATAGATAGATAGATAGATAGATAGATAGATAGGCAGGTAGATAGGTAGGTAGGTAGATAGACACAGACAGACAGACAGACAGATAGATAGATAGATAGATAGATAGATAGATAGATAGATAGATAGATAGATAGATAGATAGATAGATAGATAGATAGATAGATAGATAGATAGATAGATAGATAGATAGATAGATAGATAGATAGATAGATAGATAGATAGATAGATAGATAAACTTACCACCCTGCGCTGTAGCACTGCGTCGGTAAAGAACGTGCTCTCGACCTATAAACAAAAGAAACCAACAATAATTATGGAGAAAGTATAGGCCTATCCCTAGATTAAATATCTCAGTTAATGTTCTTGGTTATACAGAGTGATTCAAAATTCCGGCGACATAGAGAAACTTCTTTATTAGTATAGATGGCGAAAAATGGAAAGCGGTGGAAGTTGTTGAATATAATGTAGTTTTCTATCTAACGTGCTTCAATTTTAAACGTAGAATACACCGTTGAGGCAGTACACTGATACGACACACTCGCCAGTCCCAATGCTGCCAAATTAGTGGCTTTTCCGCTAGCTCTACCGGATTTTAGTCGACTTACAACATGGGCTACAGATCACAAAATTTCGAAATTTCGAAAACAAATCGTGATAAAATATTCGCCTTTATCACTAATTTTTTGTAAGATAATCGCTATAATTTCGTATAAATTTGGAAGGAATTTTTACGTGAACAAATAACCCTATTTTACGTATTAGGCAACAAACATTGGTAAAAAATTTCTGACATCATTTTATTCTACATATTAAAATTAAACACAACTTTATAATATTGAGGAAAAAAAACATCATCTGTATTATGTAACATCTGCTGTTTTTATTTGTGTAATGAAAGTATAGCAGTCTTCCTTCCTATTTTTCTGAAAATTTCCAACACAACTTAGGGGAAACTGAATGAATGAATGAATGAATGAATGAATGAATGAATGAGTAGGGGGAAGTGGGAGGAGAAACTTTAAAGGTACGTGAAACCACGTCCTTGCAAGGGGGGGAGTTGGGGCTGTGAAAAACTGAATATGTGAGCTCCAAGCCTCTTGGCCACTTGTCTCACTTCGGGTTTCGCCGCCCCAGTGAAGGAGCGCTAGAAATTTCCAGTGGGTAAGCCGAAAATGGACGTAACTGATTAGCTACAACATACGGGGGGGGGAGGAGGGGCAGAAGTACAGCGACCTGATCCGGAGGAGAGACGCGATGGTACCAACTAGGAGGAGGAGTGATAGAAGTCTAGGCACGAAACGGTAATAGCCAGTTTGGCTGTTTGAAGATTCGAACGCGTAGGGATTAATCTTAACGGCAATAGCCAATTGGCTCTTTGATTATTTTTCTCAGATCAGGAGACCAGCCAATTGGCTCTTTGATGACTCCATTGATCTGTACAAGGGGACGATTGAATTCTGTTAGGGCCCGAGTTCGATGTGAATAATCATTAATTTTGAGCCGTCACCAATGTCTGGGGGAAGTGAATGCAGGTCCGTGGCCCATTTCTTTTAGGGCTCATCCCGACATTTGTCTTAACACCTTAGGAAAACCACGGAAAAACCTTAGGCAGGATGAGATGTCTCAATTTCAGAGACTAGCCAGTTGGCTCCTAGGTAAAATGACTTGATTCGATGGATGTGGACTAGCCAATTGGCTCTATTACAACTCCATCGATCAGCAAAACGGAATTATTGGGGACGATATGTTAGCTCAAGTTATTTAATCATCATAACGGTATTATCCAATTGGCGTTTTGATGGTTTCTGTCAGATCCGGAGTCTAGTCAATTGACTCTTCACTCCGAAGACCTGTAAGAGGGATAGAATGGATTTATAGCCCGAGCTAGAGCAGGTCATTTCACAGCGGTTGCTTATTCGATTAAGTCATGAATTAATAATCTACCTAAATCTGGGAGTGACACCTGCCTCCTTGTTTTCCTGTCTTAAGAGAATAGCTAGTGGACCTGTCTGGTGTCTTCGCCGTAACCTAGGATCATACCGGCCGAGGCCTGATATGAGCGGGTTGGGGCTGGCACGAGCGGCCTCATACAGGTTTCTAGCCAATCGAGCAATGAACTCGTCTACGGTTGGCCAGTTTAGCTCATCGTGGAACTTCTCTCTCGAAGCGACTCGCGGGAGATGTGTTATGATGCGAATCACCTGGTTCTGGGTAACTTGGAGTTTCGGAGATGGGTCATTGCCGCGAACCCCCATGCGGGTGCGGCATAGGTTATTACAGACCGAATGAGGGCCTTATACATGGTAAGTCCTACCCCCAGGTTGTCAGGAGTGAAGGCCGCCAGAATGGGATGGGGTGTAGGCATTCTTTATGGAAAATTGTTTGGAATTTCTCTGCCCTCACAGTAAATATTTTTACGGAGCTGAGACATGGAAATGTTGCCTAATTGTAGAATCACCCACATACATGACATAAAGCAACATATTTATATGAAATTTACGTGAAGACATTTTTTCACAAGTTGTCAGACAATTTACATTGAGTTAGAAACCATTTGTATGATGAAATATGTCTGACATCTTGAGTAATTTGAATTGGACTAGATACAGCATAAATAGCAATTTAAAAAACTAATTTATATCATTAATTTCAAGATGGGGAAGGACTGGTGCAGAGAAAGAAAGCACCACTGCAAAAAATGTGTTTCCTGACAAAATGGGATTACGAAGATCAGTTAAAATAATGGGCAAACATTTAACAGACAAACTGGTCACCTTCACTGAAGTTGAAAACGATGATGAAGAAGATGACAATAATAATTATTGATAAAATGTCTTATAAGGCTGGAAAAATGGAAACAACAAATTTCCAATGTATTTGCAACCATATCTTAACGTGACAACATATTCAAAATTCTTTACTGCATATGGCATATTTGATTATTAGGCATAAGAAGAATTCTGTCTTTCTTTCAGCCTTTATTTTCATGTTCGAAGATGGTAGATATTTTATGAATACTCTTACCACATGGCTCCTAAAAAGTAAAGTAATTTATGTTCAAATAACAAATTTTTAAAGAGGATGTCTGAAACAATGAAAGATTATGAACTAAGGAAGGTGGATAAAGAGAAGTAAGGTAGGCACTTATAATCCGAAATTGATATCAGAATCTCTAACCTAAAATTAATTCTATTTTCTACAACATTTCTTTCTCAATTAACAGTTTTGATATGGACATGCAGTGACACAACTGTTAAAGAAGGAAGAGACTGTCAGTAACATAAAGGGTGCGTCAGAAAGAACGGATGGATTTCAAACTATCGATACGCAACGAGGAGAGAGATATAGTGAGGGGGACCACGACTGTTGGTTCAGCCATAGAATGCAGTTTCAGTTGAGAATATGGTGTTGGTCTGGTGTACAACGTGCTTTCATCGTAGAGACATTTTTGAAAAATGAAGAGTCTGTGATCGCCACTCAGGACTCATTTCGACATCGGATGTCACTCTAGGATTCCAACTCGGAATACAATTTTGCGGTGGGTGGCTTCATTTCGTATCACAGGTTCAACATTAAAGAAGAAATCACCTGGACGAAATTCTATTGCACTGAGATTGTCCGAGGCTACGGTAAGATCTCGCGCCCTGCGACTTCTTTCTTTGGGACCATTTGAAGGCGTAAGTTTGTAAACATCGATCACATACACTGGACGAACTGAAGACAGCGATTCGTGAAGAAATCGTGGCAATTGCACCAGCTATGACTGTGAAAGTGATGGCGAACATCAGAAAACGCCTCGATGCCTGTATTGAAAGCCAAGGACATCATATGGATAATGTTGTTTTCCATAAATAAACTGCATGTATTGGTGAATATGTTGATAACAATAAATTTTTGATTTGATGAATCTTTACAATTTTCTTGCCATGTGAAATCCATCCGTTCTTTCTGACGTACCTTGTACTATGATCTACATGTATTGTTCACTGAGGAGTTACTTACGTATTGAGCCACCAGGTAGTTTAAGAGCCTGGCGCTGTACGGGGCCTATAAAGAAAAGGTAAAACAAATAATAATTATGCTGAAAATATATTACTGTGTTTTCTAACTTCCAGTAGTAGTTATTCATTTGACACCAATCCTAATAAAAACAAACGAAAAAACAATCTGCAAGTAATTATTTTATATAGCTAAATTCAATATTCCACTGTTTTTATTAATCTGACGTATATATGAACCGTTCAGAGCAGAAGTGGTGTAAGTCAAGAATGGGCAATGAGGGTTGAAGTAAACATTCTGTAAAATGCAGCGCAAAGTAACAATTAATATTCACATTATTTAAACTATTAGTAGTCAATGGATAGCAAGAACGACATATTAATTGCTACTTTGCGCTGTATTTTACAGAATTCTTACTTTAAACCTCATTATCCCATTTTGACTGAACGGCTCATGTATGTTGTTGCTGTTTTCTAATGCCAAGCATTTGACAATAAAGTCATTTGACCTCTTACACTCCAATATATAGGGCGACCCATTTAACACTTTCGCCTTCGATAGCGTGTGAAATATTTCAAATATACCCAAACCGACAATTTATAAGTTAAATTACATCGCAAAAGACATCTGACACACGTAATGTACTAATTGTTCTACATAAAATAATTTTCGAGATATAAGAGTCAACTTTCTTTCTTTAAATGGGAACCAACTATGTTTTGTATTGCAAATGTTACGTTTGCTCTCTATAATCACAAATGGATAATTTACTGACTGTTTGAATATCACCGGTAAGAGTAAACACGTCTTTCACTGCAAACCCAGCTTTCTCCAATCTATCTTATTCTCTGTCGTTCTTTTTGTATATTCATTTTATGATCTAGTCGTATATGTCTTAATGCAATCTGTCATCTGATATCTTCCTCTGCCCCGAATTCTTCTCCCGTTCACTATTCCTTCCAGTGCATCTTTCAGTAGGGAGTTTCTTCTCAGCCAGTGATTCAACCAATTCCTTTCCCATTTCCTGATCAGTTTCAGCATTATTCTTTTTTTCATTCCTCTTTCCAACACAGCTTCGTATCTTATTTTCTCTGTCTATTACAAAAGCTCAATTCTTCTCCATATCCACATTTCAAGTGCTCCTAGTCGCTTCTCTTCACTTCGTCGTAATGTCCATGTTTCTGCCGCATGCAATGCCACATTCCACACAAAGCACTTAACTAGTCTCTTCATTAGTTCTTTTTCCGATATCAGCAGCTGTTCCTTTTTCTGTTAGAAGCTTCCTTTGCCATTGCTATCCTCCGTTTGATTTTCTGGCTGCAGCTCACGTTACTGCTTACAAGTTTATCTTCTTTATTTTTCTTGCGACAACAATGTTCTTCATCTTGTTTCCATTTATCTTCATTCCATACTGCTCACAGCTGTCAAATAGCTCTAGTACCATATCCCTTAGCATCATCTCCTCTTCTGCTAATAACTCCACTTCATCAGCAAATCTTACATACTTTATTCTTCTTCCTCCTACTATCACTCCTCCCATGTTCTCAAAACAGTTCTTCACTAAATCCCCCAAGTAGAATTTGAAAAGTATAGGTGAAAAGGCATTCTTGACGTACTCCTCTCCCAATTTTACTCCTTCTAACTTTTCTTCTCCTATCCTAACTTTGCCATGTCTGCAGTGTTTTTCTTGGGAAAGATAGATGCGGTAGCTTCCCGTTGTTTTCGGCACACCCCTCTCTCTTTTGCATCTTAAAAGACCTCAGGTGGCCGCAGCGTGGAGGTGAGGAGTGTGGAATTTAGTAATTAGGCCTTCCGGTCTTCACCGAAATTTACCACATGGATATAATATATCAATTCTATCAGGGTTTCTGACACGAACAGAGATGCGGAAATCCCAACTAGCCTTTGCCCCCCCCCCCCCGATCACATTGTACTGTACTTGGTTAAAAATGTAAGTAAAAGTGTTTTTAAACAACTCTCTTTGCTGTATTGTCCGACTTCGTATAGTCCGAAACTGATATCAACATGCGAGTTCTAAAATTAAATCCATTTTCGGAAAAAAAAAATAATGTACATATTTTTTCATACGGAAAAGTGATAGTACAATTACATAAATACTATTATGTCCACTCATGAGTAACTTACCATTTCTCCATCGTACAACAATAGAGGCCCAGGATACGCATGGGCTTCCTATAAAGATAAAATGAATTAGTATAAATTATGTTGAAAATATAGCACTGCGTCAGTCATTGCCAGTATTAGTTACTCTTTCAGACCAGTGCTAATAAGAACATACCAAGAACATAACCTATAGCCGTGTTTATTCTGAACACATGTTAGAGAATTCTTGCAGGACATCACAAAATAAATAAACAAACACAAATAATTAAGTAATTACTTAGGTAAGTAAGTTTTTATGCAATTAAATGATTAGATAAATAAACGAATAAGTAAATAATTTTTAGAAGGTTATTTTACGGCGCTTTGTCAACATCTTTGGATATTTAGCGTCTGAATGAGATGAAGGTGATAATGCCGGTGAAATGAGTGCGGGGTCCATCACCGAAAGTTACCCAGCATTTGCTAACATTGCGGTGAGAGAAAACCCCGGAAAAACCTCAACCAGGCAACTAGCCCAGACCGGGAATCGAACCCGGGCCAATCGGTTTCGCGGCCAAACGCTCTAACCGTTACTTCACAGGTGTGGGATATATATATATATATATATATATATATACGCACATATTCAAAACAAAAATAGCAATGGCCAAGAAAGAAATGTTTCATTAGAAAAAGAAGCATCTTCTGCGGACCTCTGAAAAAGAACCAGGAAGAGACCAGTGAAGTGTTTGTATGGAGTGTGGCACTGTATGGGGCAGAAACATGGACATTACGACGACGTGAAGAGAAGCGAATTGAAGCATTTGAAATGTGGATATGGAGGAGAATGGAACGTGTGAAGTGGACAGTCAGAATAAGAAATGAAGCTGTGTCGGAAAGAGTAGTAAGCTGAAGTTACTGAGAAAATGAATCTCCGAAGTTTCTGTGTACGTACGTAACTTCATAGCAGAAATAACCATGGGGTGAAGTTAGTCCTGAAACAGTAATTTGTTAGGTTAATTTTCCATGTTGAAATAATTGGATGCAAGAATTTATGAATATTCAAACTTACTGTAGTATATATATTTCTTTTCTTTTAACTATACTTTCTTTAATATTTACTAATAATAAATCTGTAACCGAAATTTTTCAGGTAATTTTCGATTTTCCAAAAATAATTGGTCCTAACATATATAATTAACCACCCTGAAACCGAAAATCGCTTCTTTGAAATTTATGTTTGTATGTCTGTCTGTCTGTCTGTCTGTCTGTCTGTCTGTTTGTCTCTCTGTCTGTCTGTCTGTATGTTTGTTATCTTTTCAAGCGATAATGGCTGAACGGATTTCGATGAAAATTGGAATATAAATTAAGTTCGTCGTAACTTAGATTTTAGGCTATATGGCATTCAAAATACTTTATTTTAAGGGGGGTTATAAGGGGGCCTGAATTAAATAAATCGAAATATCTCGCTATTATTGATTTTTATGAAAAATGTTACATAACAAAAGTTTCTTTACAAATAATTTCCGATAAGGTTTATTCCGTGAAAAATTTTGATAGGACTGATATTTAATGAGATAAATGAGTTTTAAAATTAGAGTAACTGCCATCTAGGCCGTGTAATGAATTAAAAAACAAATGACTTCGTCTATAAGGGGCCTTGGACAGCAACAATCGAAAGCTATGAAAGATAGCCTACAGATAATGCTTCTGTGTTTGTATGAAGTAATATCAAAAGCTAAATTAACCGCTTTGTATAATTAATTATTAATTCAGCATTGGAAAGTGTAGTTTCTCTAGATGGACATAATGCTATAATGTTGTTACGGTAACTTCGAGTGAATCGAGGACATGTAAGATTAAAATAGCTTCTTATGCACAGAAAACTTGATAGGCTATTCTGTACATTCGTTTCCTGTATTTCCTAAAATAATTTTTATGACCAAATGAGTGGTCTCTGGATCAAAATGATCGCATTTTAATTATGCAAATACAATTTAAATTAAGTAACATAATAAACGATTTATCCTTATATCAAACACGAACGTCGATCTGGTTGGCAAGTTGGTATAGCGCTGGCCTTCTATGCCCAAGGTTGCGGGTTCGATCCCGGGCCAGGTCGATGGCATTTAAGTGTGCTTAAATGCGACAGGCTCATGTCAGTAGATTTACTGGCATGTAAAAGAACTCCTGCGGGACAAAATTCCGGCACATCCGGCGACGCTGATATAACCTCTGCAGTTGCGAGCGTCGTTAAATAAAACATAACATTTTTTTTTATATCAAACACGAACGTTCCCTGGATCAAATGTCCTATTTTAATTATGTAATTACTTTATATTTATTTCTAACGGGTGCAGCGGAGCGCATGGGTACGGCTAGTAATAATAATAATGAAGTATTATAAAGGGACTTAATTCCGCTATTCACGACTTCATAGTGTTGTTTAAAAGAAACATCCTAGTTTTCCTTTTCTATGTGTGAGTGATGACGCTCATTTGATGCATTTACGTAATTTATTTGTTAATTTTATATGGTATTGAGGTCATTAAAATTGTCAGAACATATTTTTTTTCTAATTCAATCTAAACCAATTTTTTCTATAAAAAGGAAACAAAATGCTTCTACTGCAGTCAGATGAAACCTGGTCAACTCCTTGCGTGGGATACTGTACAACGACTATTTTACATGGATCATTCCCAGCCATTACCACAGATTTCAATGGACTGCAGTACTGAGTTTTGAACATGCGATCTTAAAGTAGTGATATTGGCCACTTATAACTGATATGCCTTAGATTAAAAGTTTATATTTGGCCTTAACGGGGCTACTTTGAAGTTTTACCAAATTCATTATCTTTCTCTTAATATTAACTAAAGTAGTAGCAGTTCATTGCATTTTATGAAAGGGATAGAAAACACATACAACTCATGAAAATATCCGTGCACTTTTTCATAAAGTAAATAAATTTATCGTAAAATTGTTGGAAATCTCTCTTTGTTATAATGATTTTGTCTCTAAATTTATCTATCTCCAAGTATATTTTAAAATAACATTTTCTCTTTAGTAAAATGTTTGTGAAGATACAAGTTGGATTCACTGTGACTACGTATACCGCCCAGTTCGACAACAGCCTAGTGTGACCCAGGCTTTAAGCAAGAAAACCTTGTAGCAAACATTGAATTGCCCATTCCTATCTGCAAGTAACATATTCTATAATCTATGTATGTATTTTGAAGAGATACCTACCTCTGGACTGAGAAGCCTCAGTAGGTCTCTGTCATCGTCACTCGATGAAGAGGATGATGAAGAGTTCTATAAAAAGAAAATAGACTAGTAATAATTTATGCTTGGAAGATATGACTCATATACAGAGTGGAAATGATATAGCCCTGAAGTTTTTCATGTTATATATTTAACAAATTAACTCAATAATATGGTATTGGTGGAAAGTTAATATTAAAAAAAAACATTTCTTCACAAATGTTTAACAACGCCATATCATGAGTAAATATTATGCACTTTATTTTTCTTTCTCCTACTAACACTCCCCTATGTTCTGAAAACAGTTCTTCACTAAATCCTCCAAGTACAATTTGAAAAATGTAGGTTAAAATGGCATCTTTGACGCACTTCTTCCCATTTTATTTCCTTCTGACATTTGAGGGTCTCACAACCTGAGTGGTCCAAGTCCAACAGTGATCAGTTTGTAGATTAATAAAATCTCGGATGAAGAAAACTTAGATTTATTCATTGCCATAACAAACAAAGTTCATAACTCATTTGTTACTCCACAGAGAGCAGCATTTACTATGGAAGGTGAAGGTTGCTAAGCGTGAGCCAGGAACTTTAAGAATAAATTTCACAAAATTATTCCAGTAGGACTTGGTCCACTCTGGTTGTGAACGCCTCATTTCTTCTCCTATCCTAACTTTGCCATGTTTGCAGTTTTTCTTTGGAAATATAAATGCGGCAGCTTTTCGTTGCTTTTCGCACACCACTCTCACTTTTGCATCTTAAAACATCACAAGGGCCCCCAGCGTGGAGGTGAGGAGAGTTGATTTGGCTAGTTAGGCCCTCCGGACTTCACCGAAATTCACCTCAAGAGTTATATATGAATTCTATCAGGGTTTGTGACAACAGAGACGGGGAAATCCCAATTAGACTTTTCCCCATCACATTGTAGTTGGTTAAAAATGCAAGTAAAAGTGTTTTTAAACCAGTCTCATTACTTTGTTGTCAGACTTCGAATAGTCCGAAACTGATATCAATATCTCAGTTGCAAAATTAGATCTATTTTCGGGGGAAATAATTAATATTTTCATGGACACTTCTCATATGGAAACGAAGTGATATTACTATTACATATAATACTATTATCTATAGGCATTAGTGAGTAACTTACCATTCCTCTATGGTATGTTGATGAAGGCCCAGGTCGGGTCTGGCCAGGCTATAAAAAATAAATTAGTATAAGTTACGTTAAAAATATAGCACTGCGTCAGTCATTACCAGTATTAGTTACTGTTTTAGACCAGTGCTAATAAGAACATACAAAGAAAATAACCTATAGCCGTATTTATTCTGAACACATGCTATGGAATTCTTGCAGAACATCACAAAATAAAGAAATAAACACACAAACACAAATGATTAAGTAATTACTTAGGTGAGTGAGTTGTTAGACAATTAGATAATTAGGTACATAAATGAATAGGTAAATAAATAAGTAAATAATTATATAAATAAATGAGAAGCAAACAAGCGAACAACAAAATTAATGTCTGTATGTATGTATGTATGTAGTAGTAGTACGTTTATTTTGCCTGGCAGAGTTAAGGCCATGAGGCCTTCTCTTCCACTCAACCAGGTTTCAATAATACAAATACATGAGATATAAAATTTGATTACAAGGCAACACAAAAGAGAATAACTTAGGAATTACATAAAATATAGTAGGAAATTACAATAGACAAGATCAGTTACATAATATATAAAATAAAGTAGAAAATTACACATAATCAAAATCAGTTACATAACATAAGGGGAATACACACACACACACACACACACACACACACACACACACACAAAGACACAATTTATAAGATCTAAAATGCCCGAGACAAATTGGACGATTAATTTACTTGAGATATATTATTCAGTTAATATACTAATTGGAGAATACATATGGGTGACAAGACATAAAATGTTGATTAGCAAAGTCCTACTAAATGGCACACAAACACAAATAATTAGGTAATATATAAAGATAATAATAAAAAAAGAGAAAAAAAAAGAAAAAGAGAGAGGAGAAAAAAATAACAACTTGGTAATTTAAGACTATTTAGAAACTTCCGCAAGAGTCTAGTTCTGTTCATTAAAGACATTTCTAAGTAGAGTATACTTAAAAGATTTTAGACTCCGACTGCTCCTGATTTCCTGTGACAAGGAATTCCAGGAACGAGCTGTGTGTATTGTGAAGGAAGCAGAGTAGAGAGATGTTTGATGGAGTGGAATTGATAGAACATGGTTATGCTGCGAACGTGTATCACGGTTGTGGTGGGATGCTAAAAGTATGAAGCGAGGAACTAGGTAAATAGGTGTGTATGTGTATGTATGTATGTATAAAAAGAATAGCAATGGCCAAGAAAGTCTTTAATAGAAAAAAGAGCATCTTCTGCGGATCTCTGAAAAACACCAGAAAGAGACTAGTGAAGTGTTTGTATCAAGTGTGGCATTGTATGGAGCACAAACTTGAACATTACGACGACGTGAAGAAAAGCGAATTGAAGAATTAGTAATGTGGATATGGAGAAGAATGGAACGTGTGAATTCGACGGACAGAATAAGAAATGAAGCTGTGTTGAAAAGAGTGGGAGAGTAAGCTGAAGTTATTGAGGAACTTATTCTCCAAAGTCTCTGTGTATATAACTTCATAGCAGAATTAACCGTGGTTTAAGTTAGTCCTGAAACCGTAATATTTTACCTTCATAGTCTATACCGAAATCATTGTATCTTACTCTTTCTGGGGGTGTATGTATCTTTGTTCTGGCAATAAATTATTATTATTACTATAATTATTATAAGGAAGATTTTATAAATATTCAAATGCACTGTAGATATAGGCGCATATATTTTTCTTTGACTATATTTTCTTTAATAATAACAATGAAATATCATAAAGGGATATAATTCGATCATTCACGACTTCATAATGTTGTTTAAAAGAAACATTCTGGTTTTTTTTTTCTTTTCTATATATGTGTAATGACGCTCATTTGCTGCATTTGCATAATTAATTCGTTACTTTTACATGTTATTGAGGTCATTAAAATTGTCGGAACATTTTTTTTTCAATTTCATCACAACGAATTTTTTCTATAAAAAAGAAACAAAATGCTTCTACTGCAGTCAGATGAAACCTCGTCAACACCTTACGTGGCATACTGTACAACGACTATTTTACATGGATCATTCCCATCCATTACCACAGTTTTTATTGGGCTCCAGTACTGAGTTTTAAACATGTGATGTTAAAGTAGTAATACTGGCCACTTATAATTGACATGCTTTAGATTAAAAGTTTATATTTGGTCTTAACGGGGCTACTTTGTTTGAAGTATTACCAAATTCATTATCTTTCTCTTAATTCTATATGATGTAACGTAGTAGCGATTCATTACATTTTATGGAAATGATGGAAAACCACATACAACTCAGGAAAATATGTATGCACTTTTACATAAAGGGAATATGTTTATCGTAAAATTATTGGAAATATCTCTTTGTTATAATGATTATGTCTCTAAATTTGTCTACCTCCAAAAATATTTTTAAATAATATTTTCTCCCTCGAAATATTTACTAAAATGTTAATGAAGAAACAAGTTGGGTTCACTGTGATTAAGTACACCGTCCAGTTCGACAACAGCCTAGTATGACCCAGGCTTTAAGCAAGAGAACCTTGTAGCAAACATTCAATTATGTATGAACTGTGAAAATCTCTTAGAACATAAACGATACCGGTGAATTTCCAGTGCCCAACTCTATAATGCATGTACATTGAAGAGTTACTTACCAGTTCTCGGAACATTCTCATTATTACAATGTCATCGTTCTCATCGTTCTTGGGTGACGATGACGATTCATCGTCCCTGCGTGACGATGTAGATGGTCCCTTGAAGAAGAAAATAAACCAGTAATTATTTATGCTTGAAAGATATGGCTCAGATGCAGGATGGAATGAAATAGTCTTGCATATTTTCAGAGCTAATAGCTCACGTTGTATGTAAGAAAAAACTAGAACATCATATTGGTGGAACGTTAATAGGTTTTCAGAAAGAAATGTTTTTCTCAAATGTTTAACAATCTCTTGTTATGTAAGTATTGCGAGTAAGATCGAGAATTTTGTCCATTTCGATAAGAAACCTAATAAACAATTTATCTCAATATTGTGGGCAGTTTTCGTGTAAATTTGATTTAAAAACCTCTGAACTGAAGCAATTGCACGCTGCGAGTTGGTTGCAACACAGCGCCAGCTCATCTAGCGAGACACACCGAGTTACCGAGTTCGTTGACCTCTTACATCTGTATCACGAGAAGCGTGTGTTCGCGGCGATGTTGCCGGACTGCTGAAACTTCGAACTTAATTTTCTAATTAACCGTGCGTTTAATCACAAAACATAATATAGGTTTTCAATCCACTTCAGTGTAGCTTATCGTCCCTTTCATTCTGCAAGGTTATTTCACTTCCACCCTGTAAATAGCATATAATGGCTTATGAACTGTGGAAATCTCGTAGAGCAAAACCGGTACAGGTCTAACATATTCTATAATCTATCTACATTGAAGAGTTACACTGGGCGATAGCAATGGATCCTCGTTACATGACGATTCCTATAAAAAGAAAATAAACTAGTAATAATTTATGTTTGAAGAATATGACTCAACTAAATATTCTACTGCTTTTCTCCTTCTTAGTAGGCCTATACGTTAAAATTTAGGGGCCATATTCATAGACATTTTTAGCGCGGGCTTCCGGTGGATGATCAGCGAACTAACGTTTTTCGTATTCATAAACTAGTGTTAGCGATATGATATGAATCAGAGTACTGCATTGGAGTTAAATCGCTCGCTTGAGCTCGGTCGAGTGTCGCACCGACATACGATCGGTCGTGATACGCTCGTAATAAATAGAAGCACAGTACAAGTTCATCTCACCGACATGTCTTATCTTGTATGGAAGGCGACAGATAAGATACACATACTGTATGTTTTGCTCACACGGTAAAAGTAAGGCTTTATTTTCTGTGTTTATGACAAACGTTTAATGGAACAGTCAATGGAACGTACCAAAACAGGAACATGAAGTTATAAATAAAATAGTATGAAAAACTTCGCTATACAGTTATTATTGCTAATTAATAATTTTTCACTATTTGATTTACCACATACAATAGGTCCATACATAGTGTTCCGCCTATATACTGCGACAATGTAGTGACATTTTACAAAATATTATTACTATAGCAGTAGATTAATAACAATATTAGTACAGAGATAACGTCACAGAAAATATAATAAAACGAATAATCATGCTGCACAACTGTTACAGACGCAAAGATTGATACACTAATTATTACAGATTATTATTATTATTATTATTATTGTTATTATATTATTATTATTATTATTATTATTATTATTATTATTACAACTAGAAAACTTGATACAGTTCTTGCATTGTCGTAATTGTGTTCTACGTTTATAATAATTACATTTACATCCAATAACATCTATCTGATGTGGCAAAAACAAAATCCCTCATGTGTGGAAAAAAAAAAAAAAAAAAAAAAAATACCTACAACATTTATATTACATTTTAAAGCAAATTTTGTAGTTGTACTATGGAGAGGTTAGTTAAACACTGCAAAGTTTTGAAACAATAAACATCTATGATGTTATTACACAGTTCATCACTGTAACAAGAATGAATGTCTAACGATCAGCTTATACCGTTCGAGGATTTATCGCTCGTGACAATTTCACCCATCATGCATGTGCACTACCTATCGGATTATGCTATGAACTACTTGGCGCTCGAGCGAAAACGTCCGATGCAGGCCTCTGATATGAATGAATCCTGTACAACAGGGATCGTCAGCATAGAGCTCGCTGGGGATAGCCTCGCTTACACGCGGAAAATGCAGTGCACCATAGTGCTCTCATAGCTGCTAGCGATTATGCCCTCTATCTCTCCTTGTTGCACGACGGTGCACACGGGACGGCACCGCGTACCCATAGCACATTTGAGCGAGTGCTGACGACCACAGCTGTACAAGTAATCACTCGATAGCCGGGGTTAGTTTAGCACGTTCGTAGCGCGGGCTAGCTAAGTGTCTATACATAACACCCTAGATGTTTGGTTAGTAAAACTGAGAGTAGTTACATTCAATATCTATCCAATTTTATTGCCCAGAATGGCAACCACTCACCGAAGTGGTTTCTTCTGGTAAATAACTGTCTGAAAGTATATTAATATTTTAAGTCTCCAAGTTGGTGAACCCAGAAGAATTCTGATAAAGTCAATCTAATATTATGATAATTTACAACTAGAGTCCTGCGCCGGTTACCTAAAGCCTCCAAGCAAGCCACAACAGTGTAGATATGTATGGAGTACAGCTTGTCGGCATCCAACGCTACTTAGTTCAGGTCTGCTATTCAATGAACATACGAAAACAATGGATGTTCCAATGGATGAATTTGGTAGCAAGCACGCCATTAGGAAAGAAAACAAAGGTATTTTTATCGGAAAGAGAGAAATACTTTTCATTTGAAGGACTTAAATGCTTACAGTCATTGATTGTAATGTGTAAAGACTCGTAAATCACGCACTAATAATTCATTTTATTTTAATTTTGTTGAGTAATTTACACATTCTACTTATTAATTCCAAGTTTTAATTAGATCGAAATTATCTAGATGCGTTTTACTTATTGTAAAAAATCAGGGGTAGACAAATTCCGGATTTCAGGTAGCCATGGCGAGTAAATATTTTTATGTATCGCTTGATTTAGGTTCGAAATATTTTTTAGACATCAAATGGGTGCAATATGTCATCGAAGATACAATTTCTCCACTCTCATTTGAACTTTTTGTCTGAAAATTGTGGTGCAGTTTCTGATGAACATGAAGAGCGCTTTCATCAGACAATTTCAACATTCGAAAGAAGATAGCAGGGTAAATGCAGTTAGCTGATTATTGCTGCTCGGTGATGAGCGAAGCTCCCGAGGTCCAGTATAGCAGACAAGCTAGAAGGAGACGTCTGTATTAATAATTGAGGTAAGGCCAGCCGAATATTATGTTTAGGAAAATATAATTTTTTTCTATTGATTTCTTCCTCAAATTACAAGAAAACTACACCACATCTGATAATGTTATTTTGCCATATTCATATTCAGCATGAAAAAAATACATTGAATTCCAGTGTTTTCGTTTCCGTAACAGAAAAACAGTTAAATTTTGTTGTCCAGTGTAATGCTCTTTGCCAATTGCTTTCATGAGTTCATTTTATTTAATATTTCGAATTATACGATTTTTCTACTTTTCTTCACTTGTTGCTATTAGTGGACGTCCACTGTGGGTGCCGACTTCCACAGTCTGTCGACTATGTTTAAACAGTGCCGCTCATTGTTTCACAGTCGAAAACGGAGCGAATTTCTTGTTTACAGCATCCATGTCTGCTTTAATTTCTGTTGGACTCATTCTCTTTATTACAAAATATTTAATGACAGCATAAAGCTCGAAATTTTCCATTTTTGACAATCTGTTCGGCGCACTAAATTCAAAAGTAGTCAACAGAAAATAATGCTTGAACTATTGTAAAATGGTCACTAACATTGGTAGCATTGTTAATACGTTTTGAATCTATTCTATGTGTCAGGCCACGAACTTTTCAAACGCAACTCGTATTCATTATTTTAGAATGCATATTTTCAAATGTTTAGATTAATCAATATTTTAATAATCTTAATAAAGCCACACTGGAGAATGTTGCACTTACCGGCTCACTACTTGAAGTAGGAGGACGGAACGGAGGGGAATCGAAGGTTGATTCCTCATCCCTGCTTGATGTAGAAAGGCGGGAGGGAGGGGAAACCGAGTAAAATTCCTCCGCCCTGTGTGATCTTGAATGGCGCCACCGCTGCCACCGCTGCCACCGCTTCCGGAAGAACCGGCGGCACCTTCTCTGTAAACACACACAAGTCAATATTATAGCCCGACCACCGACATTTAAACCTGCACCACAAACCAGTGTTCGTTCGTGCGCAGGTTGTCATAATGGGGGATCTGTTGTGTTGTAGATGCGCTCCCTGATCGACGTCTCGCAGCGGGTACGTTCTAAACCAGTGGCCGGCAGATGCTGCAGTTGTGACGTAAGAGCCAGTCAGATCGCAAGAGCTTGGGAGAGCGAGCAGTTGAGTCGTATTAATGTTAGCACACACCAGCGCAGTGGCGTCAATGCAGCAGTAGAACGGGACTGTAGAAAACAAAAGGATCTATCTACATTTTATAGAAGATTTCCCCAGGCAAGATTCCCTCGATTGCATAGATTTGCTGCTAGGATGTTGAGCATATTCGGATTTACGTATGTATGTGAACAGTTCTTTTCTGTATGAAGATCTGCAAACCACAACATAGAAACCACCTGTCTGATCTGAACTTGAAACATATTCTTCGCTTGTGTGTTAGCCAGGCTATGATTCCAAATATTGCAAAATTAGTACGCGAGAAAAGAGGAAAAAAATCTCGACAAAGCGTTTAGCTTGGGCACGGTAGTGACACAAAGTGATGGTGTGTTTCAAAAGTTGAATTATACTTTGCATACTACTCACCAAGATAGGGCCTATATAGTTTAATCTGTATATTATGCAGAAAAATGTGTGTTAAAAACACTGTTTTCAAGTTTCCGAGTAGATAAAGTGTTGCAGTACTGCTTAAAGTATTTATTTATATGTTTGTATGATCATAGCAGTTATATGCAAACGCTTCTGCAAGTGGCTGTATTATGAGTTTCATATTATTGTAAGTACATTAAATTTGACTACAAACCAAGATATTTTGTTACATTGATTTATCACGGTTGTACAGTTTTGTTTTCGTACAAATGTATTGTAATTGTGCTGTTCCCATACTGGATCGCGCTCTGTCAGTGCATAGACCCGCACCACCACTGTTCAGATGAAACTTCTCTCCACGCTGTGCTCAGTATGCAGAGATTGCCGAGCAATGAGCAAGGCGGCTACGTCGTATGACGTCACAGAGCACGGAACATGCCAGTCACTGTTCTAAACTATTCGAAACAGCACTCGTGTCCGCGTTCAATCTTTCACTGCTCAATGGATTATTAATATTCCATTTCGACGTATTGTGTAGTCCTGTAGTTAAAACATATTGTAATTTATAATAATGGAAGGGAAACCAAATGTGCGCGGCAGGCTTATGAAAAGTGACGCGCGTAAAATTATTTTTAACGTTGCGAAGTATTTATGGGTTTAGGTACAGCTTACAGCAGTAAAATTTTTGGAAATATTCAACATTTTTTTCCTCCGTTACTGTATCTTGTACAATAATGAAAATTGGTACGTGTAAAACACTGTCCTTCTGCTATATTGAAAAAATATTTTTACGATTAAAAAGGTTATTTATATAGGCTATATATTTGTTTTACAAATTCAAAATGGTGGTAGGTGATGAAGCGTTTCCCTCATAATTCATACACTTGTTAACTTTTTCATTTTCTCTCTTTTTTATTTTATTACTGAAATTCATGTTTACAATATCATGCTCTTTCAACTATATTCCTGTTAGAAGAAAGTACTGATTCTTGACCATTCTTTTAAATTAATTTATTTTTTTATCAGACAATCTATCAAAGGCAGAGAAGTGATCTTGCATCATATTGTAGATATCACATGCATAAATACACAAAATATTTCATCACAGAATGTTGGAAGGTTTTTGAGTTATGTGGAAAATGCTTCATCACTGCACAGGGAAATGAATTTTGAGAAAAAAATATATATACATAATTTTTTTAAATCGTAAAAACATTTTTTTTCATATAGCAGGACAGTGTTTTAGACATACCAATTTTCATTGTTGTATAAGATACAGTAATGGAGGAAAAAATGTTGAATATTTCCACAATTTTACTGCTGTAAGATGTACCTAACCCCTTACAAGAGAAAAAAAAAGAATTTGAGTAGAAATATAATGTTGTCACATCAACAAGGAAGATAGGGAGTTTCGACTAGCTTGATAAAAAACGTTTTGAAGGAAGGGGCAGTGTCATTGTCTACCACAGTTGGAGTCAGACTAGTGTAACCCGGCCTAGCGAGCTGCTCGCATAGTGATGACGTCTCCCCCTCCATGGCCACGGGAGTATTGGAAAAGTCGAAGGTCTTTTTGTAGTTGGTCGAGCTATAGTCTATAACAGCCGTGGCGAAAAGGCTATGGTGCGCCGAGCCACTGTGTAAGCTGCAACGTGCATAGCACCTATGGAGGAAGGCGGACAACCGAAGGGGAAGTTAATGTTTAGGACGTGTAACGAAGAAAGAAATGAACAAGAAAACATAGGACACATTATCACAACCTAAAATTAACTGTCTTCAGAATGTCTCTGCGACAAAGTTTCAAAATCAGGAATTATGTCACTTACTGCCAATCGTAGTTGATCACGAAGGTATTTGTCTGTCAGTCGTGATCTAAATTTGATTTTTACTATTTTCATTGTTGAAAATAATTTTTCACAAACGTAAGTTACAGCGAACATGGCTTCAACAGAGCAAGCGAAAGAACGAAGCTTCAAGTATTTTTTTTTTTCAAAAAATTGAAAAGTTCAATATCTGTCAAGTCCTTACATCTAGCTTTCATTTAACGTCACATTGTAAATCTGTGAGTTTAAATTGAAAATCTAACCGCATTATTCGTACATCTGCTGTAAAAGAATCGACGTACAGAGATGATAATGATAATAATAATAATAATAATAATAATAATAATAATAATAATAATAATAATAATAATAATAATAATAATAACACTTAACCTTTTAATGTTTCATCAGTAACATGTAGTAACTTATAATGCCGTTTTATGTTATACAACCGTTTTCCTAGTAATATTTGTGAACAAATCATACATTTAATATTTTCATCATATTGTAAGAAAAAGAATGCACCTTCCATCCTACTTGAAACTTTCGTTTTTTATAGAGGTACATGGTTTCGAGAGAGATATTGCGACGATACGCCACTCGCAGGTCAGAGACAAATACAAATAGAACGGAGTTTGACTCCAGTGAGAGAGAGGGTGGGGGTTGTAGGTAGGAAGCGAGAGAAAAGCACTGCGAGCCACAATGTGCTCGTGAGTCGCATTTTCGCCGCGGCTAGTCCATAATATAATAATATAAATGTAGGAAATCATGGAAAACACATCTTCTCCAAATGAACAATATGGGCCGTATTCATAGACATTTTTAGCGCGGGCTTCCGGTGGATGATCAGCGTTTTTCGTATTCATAAACCAGTGTTAGCGATAGGATATGATTTGAATTCTGTACAAGTAACCAGTGGATAGCCGGGGCTAGCTTAGTACGCTCGTAGCGCGTGCTGCGAAATGTCTATGAATAGCGCCCTAAGAGAATACCAAAGAATATGCCCAAATAGGTTTAATTTGGTCCGAGAAATATAGAGCAACCTGCACGACGATGGATTGTGACCATAACTGACCAATGAGGTCTAAAACTGGAATGAATGAAGAAGAAATTTGCTATGAATAATTGTAATCATTATGGGGCACTCAGTGATTTATTAAGTACTATGTTATTCATATTTATTTATTCCTTATAACAACTTATTGTAAAAGAGTTAGTTGCCCAAACCAGCTGCTTTTTGCAAAGTGGAATATTCTAATAAGGAAAATAGTCTACATATTCTGTACTTTGCAGTTCCTTGCTTACACGCCTTCTCAATACGCACAGCTGTACTATGTTGCTTGACATTTTTATTGAGAGATGAAAGCAGCACTGTGCTATATACTGCATTGCAATATTAGTTACATCAACCAACCTATTGTATTTTATCCTCGACCATGCCGAAATGTAGTAATTATGCACCTGGTAGCAGCCCTTTAATGGACCTCATTAAAGTATACCTATTCATTAAAGTTCAGGTGTTCCACCAATCAGAAAATACCACTGAAGTAATATGAAAACGAAAGTATCGATTATTCTCGGATATGCAATCGAAAGACAACTAGCGAAACGTCACGGAGGCTGGAAATCCAATACTGTCGCAGAAGGTTATGTTGAAGAATCGATCCAAAATAAAATTGAAATCTCAAATACAATATTAAACTCAGTTGAAAAAAAAAACACACACAAATTAACATCAATTCACAGTCATCTTCCAGCCTTTCACAAAGCACATTCCCGCAAATTCATTTCACTAATTGAACAATAAATCACCTATATTTGAAATAAAGTCAGTTCTGTTACTATAATAATTAGCGTTAGTTGTAAATAATATTCAAATAAATTCAATTTGTCATATCTTTTTTCAATATCTAATTCAATTTCAAGGTTATATCAAGATTAATTTTATTTTACTCTCTAGATTATATCAAGGTCAATGACATTTGTTTCTCGGAAAAAAATCAATAGTTTCGCGTCTGCGCACATCTCACAATTTACGAGGTATTGCACAAGGTCAGTTCCGCTCCTCAGTCAGATAAGAATAACATGAATACTTATGAATAATTTCAAGATAGAAATATGGCCGAGCTTAAAAAGTCGTATGAAACTTGCCTATAATTGTAATTAAGATGCTCGTATGAAAATTATGAAACTCGCTTGCGCTCGTTTCATAAACATACTCGCATCTTAATTACTACCACTATAGGCTCGTTGCATAATGTACTATTGTGGTGCTATTAATCTATCAAAATTCCTGTAATAGGCATCACCAGTTTAAGCATTATTCAAAATTGAAAGCAAGAAAACTTAAAAATAATATATTTTACATGTAATAAGCCTTTAATAAAACACTTCAATTATTTACTCGGGTATGGTAAACTTGAATTAATATTCAGAATTATAATCTAATTTCGTCCGTAGACTTGAACATTTACCATTTTGATATTATTGTTCTTACAAATAGGCCTACATTTCACAAACTCCAGATAATAATAATAATAATAATAATAATAATATTAATTGGCATGAGGGAGGTACTATAAGCACTACCCCATCCTATAATGCCGTATTATAATATAGCTTGTACTAATGCGAGGTAAATCAGTCGTAAAGTATGGACAGTCAAGTAATTTCGTAGGATGACAAAATAGTGAATAATTTTTCTTAATCAATTGCACAGAAAAAGAACATGTTTACCGCAACGTAAATGTTGGTCGATTATTATTCCGAGATATTTAACTTGCGGAGATTCATTTAGAATAGACAGTTACAACTATTAGAAGAACAATTGGATGTTATGAATTTTTAAACACAAGAGCGAATGAGGAGATTTCATACCAACAGATTTTAACGAAAATGGTGCAACCGTAGTTTTAGAATGATTTAAGACAAGTATGCTGGAATCAAACCAATTTTTTAATCATTGCGATGCCATTGTATTTAAGTAGGTATCAACCCAAGTTTTACCTGCAAAATAACAACCGTGTCATCATTCATTGCAGACCTAATGGATTTAAAGAGGGTTACTGAATTTCACAGTCATAACATTTATCTATTTTTATGTTTGAACAGAGGTAATAAATTCTATTGTTGTGAGAGTGTTGCAAAATTTTCAAAATATTACTAATAAAAATAGCACTAATCATAACAATTACATTTATATTAATATTAATTATCAATACAGAATTAATAATAACATAGATATAATAATCCACTAAAACATTTATAATACAGATAATTAAATAATAAATTCATTAAAATATTATACAGGGACATCATTTTATTTTTACTAACATTTTTAATATTAACCTGGCTATACCTTTAGAGAACCGGAAACACGTTCGCTACCTCCTTCCACGACTGGAGTTCGATGATACTGGCGTAAAACACAAACAAATCACTTTACTAGGTATAGGAGGGAAGAAGAGTACCTACTTCATCCATTTACGTAAACTAGGAAATATCGGGATTTTGAGTTCGATAATTTTCATTAGGTTTTTATTTAATCAAAATGCAGTACATTATTAACAATGAGTGTTTTTACTCACGAACTGAGTTATCCATGCGAACGTATTCATTATGCAGTGTATATTATACTGTCTACAGCACATTAGCGTACAATATAGAGAATGAAGTTCAATTGTAAAATAATCATAATATGGATATTTAAACACATTTTTGAAAATGGTGGTCGTTCATTTGGATACAGGCTTCAATTCTTTTGTGCATATTATCGCACTATAGACTATTGCATCTAATTCCATTTACGAGTTTCGTCCTTCGTACTAGTAACTCATGTTGAAATAATTCTGTACCTGCTCTATAAAAGAGTACCTTGCGTACTGTAAATTCAATCTTCACTCCTGCCCGACCCGCACAGATAAAATTACTCAGACATGCTATCTACTGTCCCTCCAAGTGGTTATGCTGCAGGATCGTAGAAAGGGGGGAAATCACGTGACAGTTAATTACTTAACAAGGCCCTTGCATTTAAGTTATTTTAAACAGTTGTATAATATTACGTAAACGTCCATTTCCTAACAGAAATTAATCCTTTCGGAAAAAGCTAAGACAGCCCAGCTTTTACAGAGGGGCGTGCAGAAGCAGGTGGGGGAAATCGGGATGCGACATAGGCAAACAGACAGTATCTGTGCGAAAATATGATTCAATACTGAAAGCTCTTTCGTCACTGGAAAACGCAAAAATTTTTCTGCAACGTACTATACTCACTAACTCAGTGCTATTTACTACATGCGGCCTTGATTCTGTCTGGAGGACAGTTGGAACTTCATTAGTAGAAGGGGTGAGAGTGAAGTACATTCAAAAACTCAGGTAGGCTACAATTCAAACAGAAGTAAAAATAAAATGATGTCCCTGTATAAACAACCAACAAACTTTATTACAATTACTATATTAAAGGCCTATTTCTTTCTTTTTAAATTATAAACAATCATGTAATAAACTTTTATTGATAAGACGTTTTCATTTCAATTAAATACATTAATATTAACGAAGTAGTTTCCTCACACGGTAATGTTTCATACTATCGTTCTAGAAGTCCCGGACTCAAACCCCGTGACCGGCCAATCTCGCTGGGATTTTTTATGGTTTCCTATAGTCACAAAGGCAAATACTGGATTGGAAATTTACATTTTATCATCACCACAATCACTAATATCATAAACATGAATCAAAATTTAAAATCAGTTACACGAACACAAGCCTTTTATGACACCCAATAGAAACTGAAACTCAACCATAGTAAAAAAAGGCCATGTTATATACCCAAAGATCCTACAAGCGCGATATAGCCACAGATATTAAAGCTTGTATAAATAAACTTAACAAAAAATACGTGTTATACTTTCATTTAAGATAGGTAACAAACAACCATTAATGTAGTAAAGGGTAACGCCTTTTCACTCTCTCTCTCTCTCTCTCTCTCTCTCTCTCTCTCTCTCTCTCTCGCTTGTACGCAGGAGGGACCCGAAGGCTTACACTGCAGCCTGAGGCTTATTGTGCTTACCACTGATATCCTGTGAGTGATTGGGTAGCCTTTCACTTCATTCATTCATTTATTTTATTCCATAGATCTTACATGAGCAATGAAGCTTTAAGATGTGGAACATGTCAACATTTTACAATATTACAATTACAATTTTTACAAATTTTTATAGTTTCACAATTTAGTAATTTTCTACAATTTTGTACTCTTTTTTTTTTTTTTTTTTTTTGGCGAGATGTAGTGAGATGAGATGAGGTCCGAGGATTCGCCAAAATAATACCCGGCATTTGCCTTTTCGGTGGGGGAAGCCTAACGGCCGCGCTCTTGTACAAGTATAGCACCGTGAACTGAACCCGATCTATTGTATGGATAATGGTATGTGAATTAATTATGGCGAAATGAGTCCGAGGTCCAACGCCGAAAGTTACCCGCAATTCTGCTTTAATTGGTTGAGGTAAAACCCCTGAAAAAATACCCCAACGAAGTAACTTGTCCCAACCAGGATTTAAACCCGGGCCCGTTCCTGTCATGGCAATACGTACTAACCATTACTCCACAAGGGTAACATCTTAGTTTCATTTGAGCAAAGTCAATAATAGCTCCCTTTTATTTCTTAAGTTTATAGAAGTGGAATATTTTAAGATTAAATGTAGACTCCTCACATTTTCTCTTTAGTGGCAATACTCGATTATTATTCTTGTTTACATTTTAAACTCGGAGCGAGAGCAAAACTTAGAGGAGGGGAACAAATGACGCCTGTGAACACAAGACACTGAGAATAGGATAATGTTCCACTCTCACAAAGCGATGTAAACCATATCAGTAAGATGAAAAGCAACTTTTTCTTTAACTTATTACATTTCACATTACCTTATTGGAAAACAAAGAATTCGTACAACATTGAAAAGAAAGAGTTTCCCCTCACTCTGCGAGATCCCGAGCCAGACCTCCAGGACAATTAAGCCAATTTCTATATTTCATCGTCAAAATGACATTTGCAGACATACATGTACAACAGCCTGACCCATTTGTACTCATTTAAGAGAAGCAAAACAAAATCAATTTCATTGAAGAGAAAAAGGAAAGCATTCATTATTTCTACAAAGATAATGAACATCTGTAATGCCTTACCCAAAGGCGCGTGATGCATGGACAGCAACCGCACCCTGTCATGATAACTCGCTAATTATTCGCTATACCAATAATCTCAGTACACTCTCAACACTCTGAAATCTCAGAACAAACTGAATACTGTAACCATGGTATCAACGTCGTATTCTTGCGTACTACATTTTAACAATATAGTCTTTATTACGCACGATGTATACAACTTTCTCATTGTTTCCTAGCTCATTTTTCTTTCCGTAATATTCCCGTGTGCTGCGATTTTGCTTTAAAATATTTCTCGCATTACGCATCGCCTATGTACGTCACTAAGCGGGTTTTTCGTAGATCATGGATGACACGATATGAGCTCGCAATCACAGCACAAGAGCTTGAACTTGATCACGAGCGCACTGCATGTCTGTACACTGCACCACGCAAGCACAATTCGATAATTCCTCCCGCGACTATGAGACCTTCAGCCTTTCATACAGGCAGCCTGGGTTCGAGTCCCGATCAAGTTTGGAATTTTTCATTGAAAAATCCATAGTGACACTTGGGATGGACAAGAATGCAGTTGGTTTTTTTCTCGGAGTTGTCTCCTTTTCCCCCATATTATGCATTTCCATCATTCCGTCACAATTTCTCCATTTCATCATTCCACAGCATTCCCCCATAGCCGGCTGGTGACGCACGGAGGGGGCTGGCCTAGGGTCGAGGGGGGATTGCCTGCTCGAAACCTGGGTACGCAGCGAACCTTAGTGTAGTCAGCCGGTGTGGGTTTGGGAATGCGCCTAGCTTGACGGTAGCGCAATAGATGGTAACAGGCCGCAATGCTTGACTATAATGTCCCCTCCCGTAAATTCCATTGCATTCCGTACTGACATGCTTTTCCATCGCTTTGCCTAACCTTCCTAACCTCATGCAGCGGTCGAAGATTTGCTGTTAACATTCAATGGCGTTATTCCTCCTTACAGTCTCTCCCTGTGATTTAATTTTTACATTTTTTGACGGTTAATAATAGGAAACGATTACAATTGTGTGATCGTTTGCATAACTTTTTTTAAATTAACGTAATTATGGAAGTAAAATTATCAATTTCACTATTAATATTATTATTATTATCATTATCATTATTGTTATTATTATTATTATTATTATTATTATTATTATTATTATTATTATTATTATTTACTTGTAACTTACAAATGGATTTTAAGAAACAGGATTAATCCAATCTCTACCATCATATCCTACCTCCCTCAAAGCCATTGTAATATTATCCTCCCATCTACGTCTCGGCCTCCTCGAAGGTTTTTTCCCAGCAGGTCTTCCAACTAACATTCCTATGTGCATTTCTGGATTCACCTATACGTGCTACATCCCTCCCCATGTGAAACGTTTGCATTAATTTTGTCTTATGAAAGTTTAGGTTTTGTTATGAGAAATTTTTTGTAAATTTAAAGCCAAAACTATAATAATTTTGTATAATTCCATTGTTCGATCTAAGAGTATGCTGCGATTATTTGGAACCCAGTTACTAACAAATATATTCTGTTACTAGAAAAAATTCAAAATAAATTTCTAAAATGGTTATATTACAGACTTCATAATAATTGTCCTACCTATGAGAGTTATGCTACAATGCTTCAACATTTCCATTTTACTAGTTTGCAGATTAGACAAAATTGTCAATCTTTAAACTTTCTTTATAAAATTATTAACAATAAATTGGACTGTGTTGGTTTATTTTATTATATAACATTATATGCACCAAAGCTTAATACAAAATTTCGAAATTTATTTTACATACCGAGGGCAAATACTGAATCTCACAAAAATTCCCCAGTTTTCCAAATGTTACAGTTATACAATGAATTACACCCTCATCCGTATGTTGATATTTTCAATATTAATTTCTCTACATACAGAATTATTTGTTATCATATTTTACAGAATATTGCTGTTAGTTAATTTGAAGTTACTTTCACACCTTATTTCAATTTATATATTTTTTTTTCTTTCTCTTTTTTCTATTTTGTTTCAATTTTTTTAAATAAGTGTATGTTTCCTTTTCCTTGTTTATGTTTTATAAATTAGTTTGTCAATCTTGAACATTGTAATTGGGCTTTGCCTGTTATGTTCAATAACAAATAAATAATAAAAAAAGTAAATAATAATTATGTTAAGTGAAGAATATAATGCTTGAAGTTGTGTGCTGTGTAACTTTCTCTATTCTCCTGTAACTTCATCTCTCTTAGCCCCAAATATTTTCCTAAGTACCTTATTCTCGAACAGCCGTAGCCCCTGTTCATCTCTCAAAGTGAAAGTCCAAGTTTCAGAACTATACAGAACAACCGGTAATATAACTGTTTTAAAAATTCTAATCTCAGCTTTTTCTACAGCAGACTAGATGATAATAGCTTCTCAACCGAATAAGAACAGGCATTTCCCACATCTATTCTGTGTTTAATTTCCTCTCGAGTGTCATTTATAATTGTTATTGTTGCTCCAAGGAACTACAATTCCTTTCACTTTTTCAAAGGATAAATTTCCAATATTATTATTATTATTATTATTATCATTATTATTATTATCATTATTATCATTATTATTATTATTATTATTATTATTATTATCATTATTATTATTATACACATATTTAACAACATTTCTTATTGGTTATTTTACGACGCTTTATCAACTGCTGTGGTTATCTAGGGCCGTATTCATAGACATTCTTAGCGCGGGCTTCCGGTGGATGATCAGCGAACTAACGTTTTTCGTATTCATAAACCAGTGTTAGCGATATGATATGATATAAATCCTGTACAAGTAACCAGTCGATAGTCGGGACTAGTTTAGCATGCTCGTAGCGCGGGCTAGCGAAATGTCTATGAATGCCACCCCTAGAGATATCAGCGAAGTGAGTCCGCAGTCCAAAGCCGAAATGTACACAGCTTTTGCTCTTAATGGGTTGAGGGAAAACCGCAGAATATACCTCAACCAGATAATTTGTCCCAACCAGGATACCACGATTTATTTCACAATTAAAAATTTAACTGTTACGTTTTCATAACATATTTTATTAAATCATATGAAAAATCAAATAATCCTAAGTTTTAAACAAAATGAAAGTCGTCCGCCTAGCTATTTCTGTAGTAGGGCATCTGTTTCCAGATTAACCGTCCCGGGTTCGATTCCAGGCAGGGTCGGAGATTTTCGTTTAAAATTTATACCTCGGGACTAGGAAAGGTGGTGGTGCACAACTTCTAATCACTAAATTGTGCACCAATATGCCTGGGTTAAATCCCAAATCTCTCCGCAGTGGATATGAAGAGAAGGCATATGTCACTGTTGATAGTGATTCGTCAGTCGGACGAGGACGTTAAAATTGGCGGCCCCTTGGTGCTATTCCATAGGAGTAGCCTACGTACCAGCACCCAGTTTCCCCTTCTCCCTTCCTCATCTTCATCATCATTCTCATCCATTCCCTGCACTATGATTACACGAAAAATTACACATACATCTTATAAGATACGTTTCGATCAAATTACTGTAAATCAAAACGTAAAATATTGAATGAATTAATTACGCAAATTGTTGGGTTTTTTTACATTCTTTATACGCTGTATTCACTATAACTCTAAATTTAATACCATGAAACTCATTTAACATTCACAGTAATTGCTAATTTATTTGCTTTTTACGTAATTCGTATTTATTACCTGTAAGTACCGAAAGAGCGTAGGGTGGGAAGAGAAGAGAATAACAAATTTTCGTTTCAGCCAACTAGTTATACTGTATTACTACAGAGTGGTTGTATACGTTTGTTTAGCGCTCCCTGCGGTTACCAGACAAAGTCCAGGATTATAGTGTCCATACGTCAAAATGTCCATAGAATAATGTCCATGTTGAAAATGTCCATGTTAAATCGTCCAGAGTCAAAAAGTCCATAGTTCTATAATGTCCACTACACTCTGATGTTCAGAGTCATAATGTTCATGCTCTATAATGTACACTATAGCCATTGTTCAAGGTAGAACTAACCAGAACTGAAATTTTTGAAGATGGAACGAAATCCTCAGTTAGTGACATCACAAAAGGGTAAGCCACTTCTTTCTTTTCGTGGGTACCTGTACCAACATCATGACTTTGATAGAGATAGGACAAACATATATTGGCGATGCAGAGAAAGAAAATTTGTAATGCTGCAATGATAACAGTAACCTGGATAACATTCGGGTTTTGTGGGATGGCACAGATAAGCATTTACATAGTGCCGATGAAGCAGGTATAGAAGTAAAGTTGATCTTGAATCGTGTTTAGGCAAGAGGAAGAGCGTTGGCTGTGCATCATCCATCCATTTGGCGATTTATACAGTGCCTAAAGCATGAAGGAAATTAAATTTGGAGACAAATATTGCAAATTAAAGAGCCGGTGAATAAAACGTATTTGACGAATCAAAGACAAATTCTCCAGATGGTGAGATACAACAGGTATAAAGAAAATGGAGAAATTCTCATATAGCTACCTTAAAAGTATTGGTTACCGTAAAACCGTCTAGAGTCGACCGCTTTTTTTCGTACTTTTAACGCTACTTCACAAACAATGCTATCTACTATTTCACTGAAAATAGTATGTTATAGCCCACAACTCAGGGATTGTTTTCTATTATTTTCATTTTACGAACTTCCACGGTCACTGAGGAAAACAAATTTTAAACGCCGGTCGACTCAACTCTGTACTTGGTGTTAAGTCGACCACCATATTAAAAATACATGTAAATGAACGTTTGCTCTCATTCCGGTCGATATCGACCTCCTTTTGGATGTTTTTATTATTATTTAATATATTTTTTTTTATTTTTAAGTTATTTGGGATAGAAAAATGCGAATTTTAAACAGTTATTTTAATGTGCATATATTAACTAGGTTAAGGCTCATAAATTTAATAGAACATATTTAATTAATTAGCAGACATAAAATTACGTCAAACTACACACAACATTATCACATTATTAATGTACTAGTTAATAAAATAGCCCTGAAAAATACAGAAAATACAGTTTCCATCTCCTGATTAATATCATAACCCTGAAAATCAACACCAAATTTTACGAATTCCTTTTCCTCCATAGGAACAGAAGCACTTAGTTTTCTTTCTACCTGAACATAGTCAATAAGACTCACATCCTCCACCTCAGGATATTTGAACTAGAATCCACCACAATTTCTAACAAAACGAAGTTCAAGTCCTTCTCCTGGAACCAGTTCCTCAATGCAACCGACATAAAATTTAATTGTATTTTTAGTTGGGAACTTCACTAAACGCCGATCCCCCGGTTTAGGGTCATCGAAATTGTGATTATCATTGTTATCTTCCTCTTCAACCCATCTGACGAATATTTAGTGGAATGTCGTCCGTATTCATCACTATCACTGGACTCCTGTTATCCTCTCTGTTTTATTTTCTTGGCTCTTTTTCTGGTCTCCTCTGTTGAGACAGGATGAGAGATTTCTTCATTTGACTGAGATGTCCGCCTTCAGTAGGCCTACTGATATAATACTTTTTCCTGGTTCAATTTCAATTTTCCTTTTCCTTTTCTTGGTAGCCAATTATTTTTCATATCTCATGACCTGGAGCACTTTGATGACCGCTTCTCCTACCAGTGCCGGTGTGAACTGAGATTCTGGAGACTCTGTCATACCAGATTGTGGTAGTTTATTAAGGACTCTTTGTGACTCGAATGGATTAATTCTACAGGCCTGCATGGTCGACTCTGTACTGGAATACAACTTCAACTTCTGACATCTCTCAATAATATGGAAAAATATTTTTTGTTGTAATATGTTGTTAAGCTTAAAATTCTAATTACAGAAATACTGTTATTTTGCATTGCATTACAGTTAAACAAGGCTAAATTGTTAAAAGTTAGACAGAGTACTTTTTTCTTACTATTTTTACAATTGGCAACAATGAATTTTACATAATCAAGGACGAAAAATACGTTTGGCGAGATTGAAAGGGGAAGTGTTATCAGTCATCTGGAAGCAAGCAGTGGCGGCTAGCAGGAAAATCTATTGGAATAAACACGTGAAATTAGAAAATGTACACAGTGAATCTAGAACCCCAGGTCGACTCTAGACGGTTGCACGGTACCTTCTTAAAAGTGGGACTCCGGTTCCCGATGATTAATAACTTATTTGTACGAGTTATGGAATAAATTTTGTGTTGTTCTATTCAAGCAGAATTTTTCTTTTAACTTGGACATTATGGACGTTTTACACTATGGACATTTTCACCTTACGAATGTTTTATCATATGGGCTTTCTGTCGTATGAACATTTAGAACATGGACATTTTCACCATATGGACATTTTGACATTATGGAGGTTTTATCTAATGGACGTCCTGTAGTATGGACTACTGGGTGTTCAGTTCAAAATGTGTCTTGGCTCGCTGTATGCCGTCATGTGGCTAGCTGATGAGCCTAGAGAATTCAATCTTCCTACACTTCCGCAGCTCAGGTGTATAATCTAAGAGGCAGAGAAGTTGGCTAGCAAGTACGGCGTTCATTCTGAAGAGTACGTGCCGATACGTACGGTAACGCCGGTAGTGGCAGGAATGTGAACTGTTTGGAAATACGTACTGTCGGGATATGGGGAGAGGGTTAAGACGATTACTTACGTATTTGTTGACATTAACTTCGACGGTCAACATGGACACGGAGCATTTGATTTGTGTTGTGGAATGTTACCGTACGCAACCGATGATAACAAATACCCTGCCTACGACTTGCCGGCGCAAAACACAGTTCGAATGAGGTTATGGTAGCACACAGACCGTACAGACCGCCATCTGTTGCTACGACGTTCAAGTTATACCGTACACGTTCTCAAGTTCAGATTGAAGAACGCCTTAAATAATAGGCAACTTCTCTAACATATAAACTGAAACTCGCTTCAAATCGGTGACCCAACAACAGTGACGTCATGACACACTTTGAAATGAACACCCAGTATATACTGTGGAAGTCTCCCTGCGAAGGTTGGCAGTACTGTGGACTGCCATTTTTTGTATAATACAGAAGCATGGATGAGATGTGCTAACTTCCAGGGTGCTAACAGTTTTAGTTTGGGATCAAAGATTTTTTTAATGCTGGAACAATGTATTGTGTGTTGGTCAAAAAGTGAATGTGAGTTAAAATGTAATTTTATGTTGAGTATTGTTTGTGTTTTTTGTATGTCTATATATTTTGTATTGTTCAGGTATAAGTATTAATTGTTGACCTTTTGGTTTTATACCTCGTATATAATATTTCCATATCTGTTTCTATATTATTGTAATTAGTCATTTTTATAATTAGTGTTGATAATATATTTTGTATTATTCGGTCTGTTATGTATTTGATGTATCGGTATGGCTTTAATATGTTCATTATATCCTGCTTAAAATGACCTAAATATTAGTGCTATTATAAAAGTCAAGTCAATTATTGCATTTAATTTTTGTATTCTCATGTCAGGTTAAATTTATTTATTTTTTTTTTTCAGTGATTAGATATTAGTATAATGTGTTTTGTGTTTTATATGCTATAATAGATAAAATTTTCTGAGTGAAGATATGATTTTACGCCTTTTGTTATTTTGATAAATTAATGTAATCATTTTTTGTGTTTGTGTATTAGTACCGTTATTTAGTGTTTGTTTATTTATACTCTGTTTTTCTATTTATTAATGCGTATTTTTGTTGTTTTGTTTTGTAGAATAATTTTAAGAGTTTATTCTGCTCTTATATGGGTCATTCTCTGAATTCACAGCAATAGAGACGATCAGAAATGGAAAATTATAAATTCCCAGATTACTTGAAACATTTCAGTTGAAGTGAAATTGGTCAATGTAGAGTATCCACCGCCCACCGAACGAATATTTCACACTTTTATCACTGCCAATGCTGCGCTATAGACCAATTTTCGGCAATCTAATGTAAAAGACTGCCTACAGATATTTGGAAAGTTTCAGAGAAATTATACAAATTCAATCTTCTAACATGATTTTTTTGTTTTCATGAATTAAGTAATTTGCTGGGAGACATAGTTAGATATAGACCACTCTTACACTAAACCTGGAGTAATTTAAGCTTATTAATCAGATATGATTCTACTTACAGTTTTTATATATGCTCACCTGTACCGGTGTGTAATTTCTATTGTATACATATTTCAGTGTTATTTTCCATCCAAAGATCATTAAGAACGCTGAATATTACTTAATATTTCCTATTTTCTTCAAATAGTGTTTATATGCCATGTTAAATTTCATTTGTTTTCATAAGTTAACAATGATGCACATTGGGAGCAACATATAAGAAATTATTTTCCTACACAATCCACGCTATATTTACGTTGTTTTGAAATGATTAATCGAAGATGGTTTGCTTATTGTTTATTTCACACACATTAATTGTATGTAATTCCTATTCCATACGTTTTTTTTCTATCGCAAGATCATTAAGAATGGTGAATAATATTCATGCTTGTTTGCTGTATTTCTTAAAATATGTGGCATGTTAGTTTTTATTTGTCGTTATTTACGTAAAAATGATGTGCCAAAAAATAATAATTTCGTACTCACTCCACATCCCTATTTCACATTTGTTTTTCAGTGATTTATTAAAGAAGCAAAATTTGTATCCCACTTATAGGAAGCATATCATTAAATTAATGATGAAATATGATGTAACAGCATCATTACACGGATGGGAAGAGACAAAAAAATCATGAAGTGTGGTAATTTATGTACATTGGAAACAAGAATAATATAACAAATAATATTGGAAGTAAGAAGATAAGACAAAGTACTACTGAAAACGTACAATCAACATACTCAAGAGTGAATGTTTTATGTTCATGTAAAATCCCTGGAATGGATGTACCGACACAACAGTATCGTACTGAAAAGATTATTTTAATAATTAGATCGTGAATATTAGCTTTGTATTGTAGCATATCAGCTAACCTAAAAATTCTTTGTCCTTTGTTTCGCTACAAATTAAAAAAAAATCATCAGCCAATTCACAAATGTAGATAATATACTTATTTAGTGAATAAAAAAGTTGATTGAATTTTATTCATAAATAGAACGGTACTCAGAATACACACAAATTTAGGTGTCATTATCAAAAATATTTGGACGATGTACTCAGATTACATATCACAGAAAAACATTTGTCCTATATTATGTTAAAAGACTAATAATTTAGAAACATGTTACATAAATCATCCTTGTGCCAAAAGAGAATGCTCCCTGGACCGAATTATATTAAAGAATGTATCGATATTTAAAAGACTAATTTAGAAACATGTTACATAAATCATCCTTGTGCCAAAAGAGAATGCTCCCTGGACCAAATTATATTAAAGAATGTACCGATATTTAAAAGACTAATTTAGAAACATGTTACATAAATCATCCTTGTGCCAATAGAGAATGCTCCCTGGACCGAATTATATTAAAGAATGTACCGATATTTAAAAGACTAATTTAGAAACATGTTACATAAATCATCCTTGTGCCAAAAGAGAATGCTCCCTGGACCGAATTATATTAAAGAATGTACCGATATTTAAAAGACTAATTTAGAAACATGTTACATAAATCATCCTTGTGCCAAAAGAGAATGCTCCCTGGACCGAATTATATTAAAGAATATACCGATATTTAAAAGACTAATTTAGAAACATGTTACATAAATCATCCTTGTGCCAAAAGAGAATGCTCCTGGACCGAATTATATTAAAGAATGTACCGATATTTAAAAGACTAATTTAGAAACATGTTACATAAATCATCCTTGTGCCAAAAGAGAATGCCCCCTGGACCAAATTTTAGTAAAGAATGTACCGCTATTTAGAAGACCAATTTAGAAACATGTTACATAAATCATCCTTGTGCCAAAAGAGAATGCTCCCTGGACCAAATTGTCGTATTTTGCAGTGCTCGTCAGTACTCGCTGAAATGGGTAATAATATAATATAATTATGTTGTACGTAACAAGATCGATTATTCAATTGATAGGATATTTTATCAGGTTGTCGTGACTGAGATATCTATTGTCAATTGCTTTAATTTGTCAGAAGGCCTTGACTGACGGGTATATAACACTGCCATCGTGATCTAATACAGGCCGTAAGGCAGACCACGTGACTCGCTTAACAGCTGATCGAGAAGGGCGGTCTTTCAAACATATCAATTAGTTGCAGTACATGAAAAATAACATATATTTCTCTGAAATGCAGTGTAATCGCGTCAGTAAAATTTTAAACAGTGATTGTGAGACACTTGAGACACAATTTACTTGCAACGTAAGGTATAATATTATTTTTGGTATGAAAATTACGTTGTTGCAGGCAAAGTTCGTATGTGTAATACCTGCCTTTATTTCGATTAAATATTGCCCTTATGTGGTTAAGTGAATTTTTTGTGTTATAAACAGTAAATATGTGTAATAATATACACGTGAAAGTGGAACATTGACTGGGATGTAAAGTAAATTATGATTAGGCCTAAGTGCAGCGTTACTCATGTTACTCTTGTCTAATCCATTATTGTTAGTTTACCGTATTTGTTTTATTAAATTTAAATTATTGCGCCCTTCTTATGTGTGAATAATCTACATTATAAATAATACGACGTTTGATAATATACACAATTTGAACTAAAAGCGAGATACATATAGTATTTTATGAAAAATTATACTTACCTTATAGTTTTCATTACTGTTACAGTATCTAGTATTGTAATTAATTGAAATAAAGCACGCTCGCTTCATTACGAAATTCTTGCACATTCATTTAAGCACGTTTCAACAATTTTCAGTTGCACCGCACGCATATTTTGATGTGTTGACATTATAGGTTATGTTTACTCTATCAGTACTTGCCTTATTTCTATATTCGCAATTATGCATCATAATTAAGCATAACGCTACGTATAACTTATAAATGCAATTTGTCTACACTTCAATTGTATTTATTCGTTTAATACGGTACTCCAGTCTGATTAGTTTAATATGTTACCAGGGCTAAACTAGCGCTGAGGTAGTTCCCTTCGTATTCATACACCTTGCATATACTAATTAGTTCGGTTAGTTCAGGCTTTTATTATGCCTTGCTTAGAGGATGAAATGCATCTCCACAAAAAATAAATTCAACTGTTTTCAGTTCAGAAGTTACCGGAATTATACCTCAGCGCTCGTTTAACCCTAGTTAAGTAATATAACTGTATGTATATTTCATAGGAGGGACTGTGGTGGATTTTCTACCTATAAGTAAGGAAGATAACCGTGTTCTGAAGTTTATCCTAAATATATTCTTCTTTATTAAATCTCAAAATAGCTTTCGTTCTCAACATGGTGAATTCTCTTCACATAAAAATAACACAGTTTTATAATTATTCCTGCCACATTATGCAGCAAATAAATGGAACTAGCCGGAACTTATGCACACATTGCATTGAATAACAATTTAATTGTATTATTTATTTGTTCCCTACTATACTGGGTCGTATTGAATTCTATTTATCTAACCTACCAGATGAAGTAACACACAACCGTACGTACCTACACTTATTTCATAGGAGGGACTGTGGTAAATTTTCTACCTACAAGTAAGGAAGATAGATGTGCTAAATTAAAATCACAATATAAATAATTCTTGTATATTAAATCTCAAAATAGCTTCCATTCCAAACTTAAAATGTTGATGCAAACAGGTTATGTTAACATGTAAAACTCAGTTTACATTAAATTAACACAGTTTTTTAATTATTTCTGCAACATATTATGCAGTAAGAAGTGAACGTATCTTATACACACATTACACTAAATAAAATTGAGCACCGACACGCATTAAAGTAATATATTTCACTCAGCTCCGTATACTCAAATAGAAAAGCCCGACCCATCGAGTGACGTCACACATCCTGCATTACGGCCTGGTCTAGATCACGATGGCAGTGGTATATAAGGACTGGCGCTCTTAGTGGTGGAGGTCGTGGTTTTGGATGGCTCACAAGCAACAAGTTATACTAAATATGTTTAGGATTAGTGTAAACTGGTATATGTCTCCTATAGTGGGCGGGACATAAGTAACATTCACCCCCAGTGATTTTGGTTCCTATTTTATGGCAACACAAAGGACAGTAACTAAGGGGACATTTGATTATGCTTAGATTTTTTTTATAATTTTAAAAATGCCTGTATCAAATTGAGGTTATGTTACATAAACAAAGGAACAAGTCGCACATTTAGTAACAAATATTCGACATTTCAGTATTATTACTACTGTCAAAATATTAAGTAACTGAAAGGACATTCAATTAGCCTAACCTACCTTTATATAATATGCTACACTTGAAGCACAATTACACTGTAAAACAATTTTATTCTTCTTTTATCTATATGCATGGGAGGAATAGGTCTATGCTCTGATAACGGCAAACTCTACAGTAAAGTACGTACTTACTTACTTACAAATGGCTTTTAAGGAATCCGAAGTTTCATTGCCGCCCTCACATAAGCCCTTCACCGGTCCTTATCTTGTGCAAGATTAATCCAGTCCCTATCATCATATCCCACCTCCCTCAAATCTATTTTAATATTATCCTCCCATCTACGTCTCGGCCTCCCTAAAGGTTCTACATTTAAGTCCAGAAACAAATTCCAAATATATATATATATATATATATATATATATATATTACCATAGACACGAAGCTCAATACGTAGTAAATATGCATCCATAGATAGTTGCTAACCACTAGGATCGCTACGATCGCCTCATTACAGACAATGCGAAATAGTGCCGGCACAGTCTATTGTTCCTAACACCCTCACAACTCAAGCTTCGTGACTGAATATACTAGACTGTGGTAACACCAAGAACATAAATATTCTATGACTCATTTGAAAATTACTTTCTAAGTTTAAGTTCCATAGGATGAGCTTGTAAAATGCATAGGTTTGGTACCAGTTTGGTAGGAGTTTTCAAACAAGAGCATCTGAATAGTGATGAGCAGAAAATCACTGACCTGTGATTTTATCACGGTGATAGAAAAATCACGATCACACTTGTGATTAAACAGCTCTTTAAACAGTGATCAGAGTTCGAGGGCTAAACTGCTCACCAGCTGAGACAGTTAATGTTCTTTACTCACCGCGTGAGCTGCGCTGCTGTGCGTATGCTACCTAGCGACAACACTGGGAACAACTACGCCCGCGAACTGTCAGCACCCGATTTTAACAATACATTCAGTGTAGCCAACTCTGTAGATTTGGGGCTGATCCTGGCAGATTTCAATTTCTTAAAGCCGGAAAATATACTATTGTCAGCTGACAATCGAAAATTTGGCAGGTTTTTATATTGCTTAATTATTGATTCCATTATTTTAAGCAGTGACGTTATTAATTGGCTACACTAATCACCCAGTAAAATTACAATAATAACAAAATTTTAACAAATATCACAATGATTTAAAAATAACAATGTTTCATTCATCTTCTGAGTGATGTGTGAATTCACACACACACACACACACACACACACACACGCACACACACACACACACTATGTCAAAATTACTGATTTTCCATTTTTTTCCTTATAATATTTCACTTCAGGAATAGTGGACAACGTCAAATGGAAATCATTATTTTGGGTAGCCAGACGACTAACGTTCAGTATGCCTGTTGCATTAGATTAAATAAACGAATAAATAATTAGATAAATAAATAACTAAATAAATAAATAAATACCGACTTTTAAATCTTTAATCTGTTTTTAAAATGATGAAATGCCTAGTTTATGTATAGCATTAGATTAAATAAATGAATAAATAATTAGATAAATAAATAAATAACTAAATAAATATATATAGATAAATAAATAAATAAATAAATAAACACTGACTTTTAAATCTTTAATCTGTTTTTAAAATGATGAAACGCCTGTATTTACATCTCAGTATTGTGCTTACACTTGACTTCTGTGCAATACAAACACATAACCCCAACATATTCTCGCCCTCACCTACCATGTGTAAAATATCGAGAGCATTGAAACATTGCAGTGAGAAGCTGTGATGAGTGGGGAAGAATGAACTGCTCAGTGTTCTCCTTGAATAAGTTCGCAGTTCAATCACTGTTTATCACAGTTTCACTGTCTAAGAACACCATGATCATAAATAAGCAATCACAGGTGGAACAGTGATCACAAAAGAGCAGTTTATCTCATCACTACGCCTGAATCTTCCCATCTGTGAAGTAATAAAGCGATACCATTTCAATTTTGTGATTGTTGGCAATTTTTATTTACAAGTACTTCAATTAGCTTATGGAAATGAAAACTGTATATACTATTATAATACTTTAAAGCACAATTAAAATGTCCCAATTTTTCTTTGTGTTCTACTGATTATTTTAACATTTATTTTATATAGTAAATGTGAAACATAGTTATGATATTTGCCATTAACAGACATTCCTGCAAAACTCGAGAATGACATATACTTCTCTGCTGTAAAGCAACTCGAGTCTTCTGGAATTGTATCTACAATATAAGCTATATCTCCAGAGAATAGGGATTACAAAGAATAGACACTGAACGAATTTTCCTGTTCTGTTTCTCTGTGAGCCGGCGTTCAGTTCCTCTTTGAAGCGCTAGAGGTTAGTGTAATCGAGCACACGCTAAGATAATATTTGAGAATAGAGTTGAGACACAGGATTCAAACATCGCCTACCTTATTGCATAAGCCAGTAACGCTTTGCTTCAAATAAATTCAAGTTAACAGCTTTTCCTTATTTCTCAGTGACAAATTAGTTGTAATAATACTTTTTTATGTTTTATATAATAATAAATTATATTATAAAATAATGTAATACATTATAAAATTATGTATCAAATTCGTTTAATATTTCTATACAATGTGATATAGATATATGGTTTTACTTCTCATAGGAGTTTTGTTTTTCCATTTTCAGCGCTATCAATCATTACATATTTTAATTGTTGTTGGGGTCAACGTCTCAACTCTCGTTATAAAGGAACTCTAAAGTCTAGAGTGTCTAGACATTACAGTTAATGAGGGATTTATTATTTTATCGCTCCAATTTATTTTATTTAAGTACATAATGTATTATCGCCGCGCTCTCATGATTAACATGTCGGCAGCATACAATAACGTGCGATGTGCTTTTAAAACATAATTTTGCCGACCGATTGTTGCTCTGTAGGTTTCACTCTAAGCGTCACGTTGTCACGTCTATTTCCTCTATTAGAATAAGCACTAGTTTGTTATATTATTAAATTATTATTATTATTATTATTATTATTATTATTATTATTATTATTATTATTGCCGTATTATTATTTCATACACGAGTTCGCTGACATTCTTAACTCTTAATAATAACTCTTTAATAATAATTTTTCATCACATACCTTAATGTTCGTCCTCAGCACAAGCCATTGCAACCTCGGTTTTAGTCCACGTAGATTAGACAAGTAGGTGGCATTTAATAATGCAAGCAGCTTATTGGTTGCAATATTGAAATTGAGGCGAGTGATTGGAGCGGCGACATAAGAAATTGAAAACAATAATGCAAATTAAATTTCAAAGACCTGCCGAATGTTATGCACGAGGCCGATCTAACAAGGGAAGGGTTTCGGGTCGAACAGGAATTTCGTATCCAAAATTAGTATACAGGCCCATCTTTACATCTCTGTAAAGCTCCCAAAAGCATTCGTTTGTGTAATGTGTGGTTTGTCTATTAGAGCACTGTACAAGTTGAGGGGTGGGGAGAGCACTGCACAAGGTAAGGGGGTGGGACACCTTACCAGTAAGCCTAGCCTGCCTAGCCCAGAAGCTAGTGTGAGTAGTAAAATGTCTAAAGCCCATTTAAGAACATTTTCCTCCAACGTTCTGTCTGAAAATATTGCAGCTAATCAAAAGCGTACACTGTTGTGTGATTCATTGAATGCGTACAAGGACACAACCTTAATAAATTAATCATTCCAAAGACTCTTGCTGAGAATCCAAAACTTAACTTAGGAAATCGGGTGTTTATAATGAAAATGCACTCTATAATGAAATTCATAACCAGTTGTCTGCGCCAGTAAATCGCCCTATGCTTCAGTATACCTGACAGGGAGCTGGTTACGTGAATCCTGAACAAGTCTCGGACTTCAAAAATGTAATTCAGGCGGCATTTGATTTTTCAGCACTGGAGTGTGATTCAGAAGATAGTTCAGGTGTTGCTTCTGCGTGTTTTGCTTATTGCTCTGCCCCATGCTGTTTCATGCATTTTATACAAAATCCTCATGTACATTTTTAAAGAAATGTATTGACCAATACCTACCAAACGGAGAGTTACACAAATGAATGCTATTACGGACTTCATCACCATTGTGAGGTAAGCCTCCTTATAAATTTTTAACCAAAAATTCCTGTTCGCGCGGAAACCCTTCCCTTGTAAGATCTGCCGAATGTTAACCATGAGAACGCGGCGATAATACCTAGGTGTATTAAATTGTATGTGTTATATTCCCGCTGTGTCGACTGCTAGCTGGTGTGATGTCAGTGCCAACTCCAGGGAGAAAGCAGAATCTCACGCTCAAACTGGTTTGAAGGTCACTGAAAGCAGTCCTACTACATCAAAGATATCGAAGCGAAGTGTCCATACTGTAATTATCTATACGCTGAGATGTCATTAAAATTTTATGTGACAAATTTGTCTTGTGCCAAATATTTAAAATCGGAAGGTAACTTAGCTTGGTTATTTCTACCCAAGAATTAACTACTCCTAGTTTGCCGCATATCACTACATAATCTCCTTATGATTTCTGAAGACGGCAACGCACTCCAACGACCTTCGTGACACCCCACAGTATTGTGGAAATTAGTACTGCCCAATTGCGTGTTTTGCAGAGGTTTCAGTAAGTCTAACATACTAACTACGGGGCTCATAACGCTTACAAATAAAAACATTTATATGATAAAGTCCAGAGCGCGCAAGACAAGCCCCTTATTTATTACAATAACGCTCATTTCCGAATCACGATCTTTAGAGTAATTTCTGTCTGTGATAAATGACGTTGCGTTGCTTTGTACAAAATCAGTATTTCCATCTTTGTCGACCATTTTTATCATTTACACAAACAGTGCAGCCCAGGAGTAAGAAAATGGCCGTGTGATGCCTAAGCTGAGTTAAGGCATGCGTTCGAATCTCTCGTGGATGGTTACAGGTTGATTTTTTTCGAGGTATTCTCCAAATTTCAAGCGAATGTCAGATAATACATGGCTCATCCTTCTTCTCGTCTCACCAAAACATCATTTTATTTTACCAATTTCACCGACGCTAGATAATATTGTAGTTGATCCAGTGTTGTTCACCGCTGTGAAAAAAAAAACAACCGAATTCCGTAATAACGTAGATTAACTATTGATCGACGCAAATAATCTTGAAAATTTCTTCACTTTATTTTAATAACCTCTCTCATACCTAAATTCGCGTTCTTGCAATTAATCTTGGGATAGATTGGACAACTTGAATTGTACAAGAATTCATGTTATGCCAAAAAATAAGATAATTTTGACGTTAAATAAATTAAAAAACAATGAAGCAGATTAGGACGTGTAAATAATAACATAAACCGGGTTATGTTATAGATCAGGGGTCGGCAAACGTTTGACCTACGTGCCAAATGCGGCCCGTCATCTCTTTTTGTACGGCTCGCGATCTATGAATGGATTTTATATTTTCAAATTCTTCAAAATTTCAAAATATACGCGCTATACCGTCCGACTGTCGATTTGAGTTGCGAGAAAGCCGTATGTGGCGCTGCAATAGCTTCAGATTCGCACTTTACAGTGCAGTCAGGTTTGTTGATGTAGTGTGCTAATTTTGAACCTCACTTTGGTGAAATACACATATTATTTAAAGAGAGCCTATATTTTTAAAGAATTATTATTATTATGTTGGTGAAAATTAATATTACCTCAAAATAAGCAATTTGATTCTTCTTATTACTAAACTTATATTTCAACAAATTGTTTTATTATTATTATTATTATTATTATTATTATTATTATTATTATTATTATTATTATTATTTTTATTACTTACAAATGGCTTATAAGGAACCCGGAGGTTCATTGCCGCCCTCACCTAAGCCCGCCACCGGCCCCTATCCTGAGAAAGATTAATCTAATTTCTACCATTATACACTACCTCCCTCAAATCCATATTTATATTATTCTATCATCTACGTCTCGGCTTCCCCAAAGATCTTTTTCCCTCTGGCCTTCCAATTAATACTCTATATGCATTTCTGGATTCGTCCATACGTGCTAAATGCCCTGCCCATCTCAAATATCTGGATTTAACATTCCCAGTTATGTCAGGTGAGGAATACAATACGCGCAGTTCTGCGTTGTGCAACTTTCTCCGTTCTCCTATAACTTCATCCCTCTTAGCCCCAAATATTTCCTAAGCTCCTTATTCGCAAACACCCTTAACCTCTTCTCAAAGTGAGAATCCAAGTTTCACAACCATACAGAATAACCGTTTTATATTATTACTATTATTATTATTATTATTATTATTATTATTATTATTAGTATTAGTATTACTCTTATTAGTAGTAATATTATTAATAATATGATTGTTGTTTGTGAAAATTACAATATTACATCAAAAGAAAGCAATTTCGTTCTTCTTATTAGAAAACTTACATATAAACAATTCCATTTTATTATTATTATTTTTACTATTAATAATATTATATTATTATTATGATTATTATTATTATTATTATTATTATACTTTTCCTTCAATATATTTGTGAAAATTACTTTCGCGATATTTAAGTGCAGTTGGAGAGATCAGACTTGGCACACATGTGCAAGAACGGCTAGAGGACAAGAAAAAACAATGCAATTAAAAACTACCTGTCTTGATGTCATACGCCAGGTCTTACCTCTCCAGCCGTATGTCGACTTAATACCTTGAAGTTTGCCTCTTGACTCGCAGAGACTGATATAGTTACTATTTGGCCCATTGGAAGAAAAGTTTGCCGAACTCTATGATAATGATGATGATGATGATGATGATGATGATGATGATGATGATGAAGATGATGATGAAGATGATGATGATAGTAATATGTGAATTAATGGTGACGAAGTGAGACCGTTGTCCAACGCCGAAAGTTAAACAGCATTTCTGTTTCAATTGAGAGAAAATCTCGCAAAAAATCCAACCAAGTAAATTGTCTCAACCAGGATTTTGAACCCGACCTGTTCGTTCCACGGTTGGGTATGCTAAACGTTATGCTTGACAGCGGTGGACACATTAGTGGCTTAGTCATAAGAATTCATGAACAATGTCAATATTATCCTAATGGACTGTGAAACAGTTGAAGTTTTATATTAAATTTCAAAATGTTTTGAGTCAGTGAATGTTTTTAAGACAGAGAGACAACAGGTATTAAATACTTTTTTTAGTGATTTTCTCTTACTTCACTTGGAAAATTTTCCCTAGAATTAACGCAATTATTTATCTCCCAAATCTGTAGACTGAATGGCACATTTTATTCAAAAATATTACAAGCCACATTAAGTTACATTACTAGCGCTATCAACGTCTAATAAAATTGTAAACGAAATATATTAGCTCCTTTTGAATGTAGGCTACAATATACAGGCTGGAAGTGAAATAACCCTGAAGGTTGAAAGGGACGATAGGATACAGTTAAAAGAATAGAAAACCTATATTACGTTTCGTCATTAAATGCACGGTTATTTTATTAGAAAATTAATTTGGAAATTTCAGTAGTCTGAAACATCGCCGCTAACACAGTTGTTTTTCTTCTAATAATAAAGATTTAAGAGGGCAACAAATCCAGGTCTGTCTCTGTACGCGAACCTCCCTCTATCGCTACAACGTTGCAATCTGCTCGCATCGTTCAGTGGCTTGAAATTAGTTTTTTTTTTTAATTGAATTTACACGATAACCTTCCACGCTATTAAAATACGCCAGAGGTATAATGATTCTTTATTAGGTTTTCTATCGATATGGACAAAAATTTCGATCCTATTAACAATGGTTAGCGAATAAGAGAACACAGTCGTCTTTTTTCTCGTAATAAAAATCTAAGAGATCAAAGAACTCACGCTACACTCTAGCCTCCCTCTGGCGCTACAAGGTTTCAATCTTCTCGCATCGTTCAGTGGCTTGAAATTAGTTGTTTTTAAGTTAAATCTGCACGAAAATCGTCCACGCTACTGATATACGCCAGAGTGATAAATATTCTTTAGGCCTATTAGAATTTCTATCGACATAGACAAAACTCACGACCTCAATCGCAATAGTTACTGAATTAGATATTAAACATTTCAGGAAAAACGTTTTTTCTGTGAAAACTATGAGCTTTCCACTAATATATTACACTCTTTTGTTACATACAACATGAGCTATTCGCTCTGAAAATCTGCAGGTTATTTTACTTCCACTCTGTATGTAATTACTTGATGTTGCGTTTAAGTACCAGGAGAGATGTTATTAAGTTTAAACAATCATCTTTCCATGATGGAAATTTCCTTCAGCCTTCCCAGCTCTTGCGGATCGCTATGCGTCACAAATTCTATTATATTTCCATATTATAACTGATAGGATTTCTAAAGCGGTGACCTCAGGTATTTTGAGTATGAAAGAGGAAGTTTCCAGTTTAGTTTCATGTTAATAGATTTACTCCCCAATTTTCTTCGGAAAATAACTCATGGTGAAAGAAGATTATTCTATTAATGATCGAAGTTCCTTCATTTTCATAATTAATTTTAACTTAAGCCTATAATGCTTGTAATAGGATGCCTTATCTGAGGTGTGATGTTATTTAGGATTGGACCAATAAGCTTTAAGATATTACAATATTATATCATATGACGAAATGGAATATAGTGTGCTTTTATGAATAAAAATACAATATTTTGAAGGTACGATAATAAGAAAATGAAATAAAATAATTGAGGTTAGAGATTTTTCCCTTTTGTATGACACTTGTGCGTTGTAAAGTTAGGTCTACATCTAATAGAGTTTGTCTCTTAAATAAAATATAATCGAGTGAAAGAAACATGCTCATGTTTAAGTAAATAATATGTAAGCCTACATGTTCTGGAAGTGAAAGTCGTGTTATTGAACGAAATATAGCGACTAGAGATGAACAAATCTAACTGCCGCTCTCGCTCGCTGTGTTCGTTGTTCGAGTCTCGTCTCGTAACTCTTGTGTGCTTCGAGCCTCGCTCATCATTCTCGAAATAGCATTTGGTCGACGTGGAAAGATTTCGTAACTTTGAATAACATACATAATTGAAATAAATAACATTATAGATGTTTAATTGATACAAAAATACAAACGAAAACAGTATCACAGTTATCAAAATGTTCTGGTTCTATTATCAGATATTACCTATGGTTATATAAATAAAAAAATTCTGAAATAAATTTGAATTTCTAAGAAACATAATAATAATAATAATAATAATAATAATAATAATAATAATAATAATAATAATAATAATAATAATAATAATCCGTGGCGCTACAGCCCGTGAAGGGCCTAGACCGACCAGCCGGCTGCTGGCCTCACGGCCACATGCCGAAGCAGAGGTGGACGATCATCCAACCAGAATGGAGGTATCGTGTGGTTAGCACGATGATCCCCCAGCCGTTATAGCTGGTATTCGCAACCGGATTTCGCTACCTATCGTAGCTCCCCAAGTGCATCACGATGCTGGGTGGGCACCGGTCCCATACACTGGCCGAAATTTCATGAGAAAATGTCTTCCCCCATGAGGACTCGAACCAGCGCGCATTCCATAACGCGAGTCCTAGGCGGGAACATAAAACATAGCGTTACATAAAGTGTTTTTTTTTTTTTTTACTTGGGATTGTATACTTGATCTCAAACACACGAAAAAATAATTTCTAGTCTTTAATAAGGGCCTAGTAAATAAAGATAGGGGAAATGATTACTACACTGAAAGGTAGAGATGATGTTTCAAATAGGCTACTTGACTGTTTATACATATATAACAGTTGCCAAAACAGATAAAAGTTCAGTCTGGTATAAATAACTGTGACGATTCAAGGCTGCTTGATATAAGGGAGTTCATCACTCCCGAAGAACATTGCGATATTTTGACTGCTTGAAATTCCATTATCGTATTCTATCGTATCGTATCATAACGAAATGAAAAAAAAAACAGCTACAACAATGGACATTTTTACGTAATACCGGTAATCGATTCTTGGCATTCTTCCTGTCAGTTATCAATCGAAATATATGTGTCTGCTCGCATTCTGCAAAATGACTTACTCGAACTCGATACAAGAAAGAGTGGAAATTGTGGAAGTGTATGTGAGAACAGGTTCGAGTAAGGAAACCCGAGAAATTTTCAGGACAAGTTTCCGTGTAGAGGACAACTGACAAAAGAGCAATATAGAGTGGCGCCACAGTCTAGTATATACAGACACGAAGCTCAATACGTAGTACATATGCAGCCATAGAGAGTTGCTAACCACTAATATCGCTAGTATCGCTTCATTACAGACAATGCGAAATAGTACCGACACAGTCTATTGTTCCTAGCACCCTCACAACTCAAGCTTCGTGACTGTATAATATATAGTAGAAAGTCGCTCGCTACGGGATCTGTGCAAAATGTATCTGTGGAAGTGTATCTGAATACTATTAGACGTGCACAGCTGTGTATTGACGCTGCAGAGTGCCACTTTCAACATCCCCTATAAAAGGTGAGTCCTATCCAGCACTTCGCGTCTGTATTTACTTTGTACTTACACTGGTTACTTTTTCTATCTGCGCCATTCTGTATGTCGTCAATAATAATATTTAACCCTAGACGGACCAAGGGAGGGTCAATTTATGTCCACACTTTTTTAGAACTATTACTATTATTGTATAGAACATGTTCAGACCATGGTATTCTCATTTTGTGTCAGAAATAATATAAAGTTTATGATCCAATTAAGACAATCAAGTTTTTTTTGGTTGAAAACCTAATTATATGGACCAAATTTCGAGTGGTCACAAAATAACCCTCCCTTGGTCCAACTTGTAACAATTTTTTTTTCGAAATTACAAATGTATATTACAACAAAAAAAGTTAATCCACGGTGCTACAGCCCATGAAGGGCCAAGACCGACCAGCTGGCTGCTGGCTCACGTCCACATGCCCAAGCAGAGGTGGACGATCATCCAACCAGAATGGAGGTATCGTGTGGTTAGCAGGATGATCCTCTCAGCCGTTATAACTGGTTTGTGAAACCGGAATTTAGCTAACTTTCGTAGCTCCCTAAGTGCATCACGATGCTGGGTGGGCACCGGTCCATACACTGGCCGACATTTCATGAGAAAATTTCTTCCCCTATGAGAACTCGGAAGTAGCGTCATTCCGTAACGCGAATCCTAGGCACGATGCCTTAGACCACGACGCCATGGCACGGGACTATGTTACAACAATGAACTTATTATTCGAAACTGCAAACATATGTTGTAACAATGGACTTATTTAGAAACCAACATTGTATTACGAGGCGCGTCCATAAAGTAACTTTCCCCACTCGTCCCACAGCTAGCAAACCATATGTTGCGCGAAGCGACTGCGTGTAAGTGATAGAGTAATGTCCTGGCATGGCGCATGCATTAGCGGAACTTCCCGAGTGCTCTCAGTAGCTTCGTTTCATTGGTTGAAGATGAACGCTCCTATTCCTGCTCCCGCTGCGTGTGAAGTGCGATCAATGATAAAGTTTTTGAATGCACAGGGCATAGCGCCAATTGAAATTGATCGTCAACTGTGCCAGCTCTATGGGCAAGCAGATGTTGCGTGGCTGCTGTAGACAATTTTCAGCAGGACGCCAAAATGTGCATGACGAGAAGCGCAGTGGGAGGCCAACCATCATTACAGACGACCTTGTGGAGCAACGCACCATCTGCTTGCTCATGATGTTAGGCCCATAGACTTGGCACAGCTGACGATAAATTTCAATCGGCGCTATGCCCTGTTCATTCAGAAACTTTTTCACTGATCGCACTTCACACGCGTCGGGAGCTGGAATAGTAGCGTCCGTCTTCAACCAATGAGACGAAGCTACTGAGAGCACTCGGGAAGTTCCGCTAGCACATGCGCCATGCGCTTCGCGCAACATATGGTTTGCTAGCTGTGGGACGAATGGGAAAGTTACTTTATGGAAGCTCCTCGTACATTATTGGCATTGCTGCATGGATTGAAAACTCATTTTATATAGAGTTATTCTGTTTCTGACCGTGGTATGATTCAGAAATTCGAACAAAGAATTATATAATATGGAAAGTAATTCAGAAGCAGTTTTAGAACATCACGAGGAAGAAAGTTATGATATTTTTTATGTGTGTTAGTGAAAATGAAGATGAAGTTCATCAAATTGAAGACATGGACTGTGATTATGATAATGGTGATATTGATGATGACGCAGAACCAAATTTTACTATATGCACTTCAAGTGACAGTGAAACTGATAGGAATATTAGTGATAACAATGATAGTGCAAGTGTAAGAATTATGAAGTATGTGACTAAAAGTGAAAGGGTTTATGTACCTAATCCACCTCGTCCCACGCGAAGAACTGCTGCAAATATAATACGTGGAAAGCCTGGACTGCCACAAACTGGTAAAGTAACCACAATACAAGAATCTTTTGGAAAGTTCTTTACTGATGAAGTCGTGTCTAAAATTGTGCAACACACAAACGAGGAAGCAGAGAGAAGGAGTGTCGAAGAAACAAGTACAACTGAAATCCTCGCATTCATAGGTAGTCTCATTTTGATGGGCGCAAATACTACAACAACCTAGATTACCATGACTTATAGTCCCAAGAATTTGGGAGGTCAGTATACATAGCCAGCATGAGTCGGAACAGATTTCGTGATCTTCTGTCATCAGATTTGATGATAAGAACACAAGGCAGGTTGGAGGTCTAATGACAAATTTGCTCCTTTACGAGAAATATTTCAACTTTTGAATAACACATTTCCGAAGTACTGTACAGCTAGTAAAAACACTACCATAGATGAAATGCTTACCCTGTTTTGAGGCAGATGGCCATTTATAGTCCTTTTGAAAGAAAAACAGGGTAAATATGGGATCCTCATCAGACTTCTTGCTGACTGTGACTACTCATATGTTCATAGTATGGAAGTTTATGCTGACAAACAAGAAGGAACAACTCCTGAATCAAGAGGCCCTAGAGAAGTTGTCAAAAGGCTCGTTGCTCCAATAAAGGACACAGATCGAAATATGACATCTGACCGTTTCTATACATCGGTCGAACTTGCTGAAGATCTCTCCGAGTGTAAAATGACTTTAGTTGTTACCATGAAAAATAATCGCAAACATATTCCTGAAGAACTGAAACCATAATTGGAAGAGAATTGCACTCAAGAAAGTTCGCATTCACTGACCCTGCATCTGGAAAATCACCTTTCACGTTATTGTCGTATATTCCGAAATCCTAAGAAGAATCTAATCATGCTGACATCACATAAAGATGCCAAAGTTTCTGAAGGTGGAAAAAAAATCAGGTATAAATTTATTCTATAACTCAACCAAAGACTCTGTTGACACCATTGAACAAATGACCAGGATGTATACTACTAAGAGAGGTACCCGTCATTGGCCGCTATTAGTATTTTACACCCTAATTGATATTGCGTGCATAAATGCTTATACACTGTACATTATGACTTTCCGAGACTGGTACAAAAAGAAAACAAACAGGCGGCGCTTTTATCTACAGAAACTGGGGTTACAACTAATCAAACCAAACGTGGAACATCGTGCTGCAACCATAATTGGACTGCAGAACAATATCATTATGTCAATGGAAGCCATCTTCAAGAAGAAAATCACCAAAACAACCCAGAATCAGCAGGAGCCATCAGGGAAAGGGAGGTGCCATGCATGTAGCAAACAGTGTAGCACAAAGAGTGAAAAAATATAACAAATTAGCAAAAACAATCATTGTTTGTGGAAAATGCAACTTGTACGTGTGTGGAAAACACAGTCAAAAGACAAACATACGCTGTGAGTGTGTGAATGAGGTGGATGAATCTAAATTAAGATGCGAATGATGTATAAGAATTTGTTCAAGCATTAACTTTCAATAATTAATTTAATTTGACAATTTTCAAGATATAAAAATATATTTGTTTCTTAAAATACATTATTTCTTAATTAAATCACTCAATAAAGAAATAATACGTATGCAGAAATTGTAAATATAACCATAAAGGTAAAATATAATGGTGGACATTAATTAACCCTCCCTTGGTCCAGCGTGTTACCAAAAACAGCTTGGTCCATCTAGGGTTAATCACTTTCCAGCATGTGCACTATATAATCCCATATGAAAGATTTGTTCCGCAAAGAGTTGGAGATTATTTTTCGATTTACATTTTACTTTCTATCGAAGTAAGAAATACTCGTAATAATTATACCACCAACAAAATCAATGCTTATAAATAAACCACAGTCTACCTTTCAGAAATCAATTTTGTTTCAACAATGAATAAGTTTGGATAGGTTTCTTTGCATCCAGTCTGATTTGCTTCGTTAGATGGACTTTGATGACATCAACAATGCTTTCTCTGTGAAGGAATTGCGAAGTAAAGGTACGGTCACAGGTCGCTACTTTTGCAGCGCTGCAGTACAAAAAACTGCGCAACTCTTGTACTGTGACGTGTGAACAACGGTGCAACCCTAAAAGTAGCGGCTGCCGAACCTGCTGCCCGCTACTTTTCCATGCTGCGCGCAGCTTAAAAGTAGCGACGTGTGAACAGGGTTCTCAGGGTTGCAGCCGCAGCAATTTTGATATCGGTTTTGTTGAAACTTTTGCTGCGGTTGCAACCAGTGTTACCACCCAAATGTGCCAATGATACTTTTATTGTTTGGATATATTTTAATGTTAAATGTGATGAAAATAAATTATTTGTAATAGTTAATTAATACACAACACAGTCTGAGCATAATTTCTGACGATATAATTCATTTTTAAAATTTTCCGTAGCGTAGTTCCAAACAGGAGGATTGCCAACATTGATTACGTAAATATACTGTTGGTTATCATTTAAGTATATAAGCGTTTTTAAAAGCTTTATAGTAAAAGTAATGTCAATTTCTGAATACTAGATACGACAGAAAAGCAAATAATAGATAAGGAAGCTTTCGCATGAGTTTATTAATAATGCGAACATAACCACAAAATGTATATTGAGAAGTCAACACGGAGATGGAAACCTGCAGCATGACTGCGGCTGCAAAAGTAGCGCCTTGTGTGTGAAGAGACTCGCAACCTCCAGTCGCGCAGCACGAAAAGTAGCGTGCAGCGCGCTACTTTTGGCTTACGTGTGAACACGACACGCAACTTTTGCAGCTGCAGTACAAAAGTTGCGCTGCAAAAGTAGCGATGTGTGACCGTAATTTAAATCTTCATAATTTATAAGGTAGATATGCATTTTGATTCCAGGAATTTGTTTTCTGAATTGTAATATTAAATTTAAAACTAATTTAAGGTTATATACGTGGACGATCACAAATGTTATCAGAAAATGAGAGGCTCTAAATTTCTATAATTTTATAAGGAAATGAACTCACAATTGGACAAAAATTACTAGGTACCACAACAAGATTTATTAGAACTTAAATATCTGATAAAAGTATAAAAAAGGTTACTAATAATATTTTTCAGAATTCACTTTTTACTTTAAATTAAATTTTCTAAAATTTGAAAATTTTAACATATATTATTTCATAACTCCACAACCATTAGAGATAGAATTCTGAAATTTTGTACATTGATTTAACATGCATTTATGCATAAGGTAGACTACAACAACGTCCATTTCGTTGGAAATAGAAAAAATAGATCATAAAACATTATGTATATTTTATATAGGACATAAAAATTAATTGTATTACAGTATAATAAAAAACTCTACATGTCTGAGAGTAGTCTACTTTTCAGAAATAAGTGTTTATTACATGCAGGAAAAATATTAAAGATGTCAGAGAGACCATAACAATGTTATGGTTACCAAATGATGTAACTGCAGAATTTTTTTGTTTTTGTTACCAAATGATGTAACTGCAGAATTTTTTTGTTTTTGTTTTTTTTTTGTTTCATAATTTGATAAAACCTGTTTGAAAAATATTATTAGTAACCTTTTTCATACTTTCATCAGATATCTAACTTATAATAAGTCTTGTTCGGGACATTGTCATTTTTGTCTAATTATGAGTTCAATTTCTCATAAAATTTTAGAAATTTAGAGCCTGCTTTTTATTTATTTTATTTGGTTATTTTACGACGCTGTATCAACATCTAGGTTATTTAGCGTCTGAATGATATGAAGGTGATAATGCCGGTGAAATGAGTCCGGGGTCCAGCACCGAAAGTTACCCAGCATTTGCTCATATTGGGTCGTGGGAAAACCCCGGAAAAAACCTCAACCAGGTAACTTGCCCCAACCGGGAATCGAACCCGGGCCACCTGGTTTCGCAGCCAGACGCGCTGACCCTTACTCCACAGGTGTGGACCAACCTGCTTTTTCTGATAATATTTGTGGTCGTTCACGTAAACTAAACATGATCTGTATGTTGTTGTTGTTTAGTCAACTGTCCGAAGACAGATCTGAACCTCACAAGTGATACCAAGAAGGTACCACTTATGAGGCAACTAGGCCAGGAGATAATGGGGTAGGGTGGCCAATTTCTCTCCCCCTCCAGTGCATTCATCGCCGACTAGGTACATATTACACTATTCAGACTTCAGATGTCATGACCTGTATAATAGCTGCTTATAACTTGTTTGTGAGAGTTGGGGGTTGGAAATTTTAGAACTGCCTAGGGGCGGCACTATACCTAAATCCGGCCCTGTATATAAGCCCCATCCTAAGGCTGAAATTATTGTTAGAAGAATGCCTCTCATGTATCGCTTCCATACCCAGCAACTGTATTTTGTCGACAATAGCGCTAACATGCTTCCCTTTGAATGCGTTTAATTTGGACAGATAATGTAGGTCTGTAATACATGTTTGTATACAGTTGCTTTGTGAATTGCTATATTCGTGTTCTGTGGTGTATTGTGAAATGTAAAGCGTTGTAATATCTCCGATTAAATGTTAGAGAAGAGATCTTGTGCCACAGCAGACAAACTTTACAAAATTGCCTACCGCAGTAACTATGTTTGAGATTCTAGGTTTACTGCTTGTCGGTTCCTTTAGAATTATTGAAGACGTTCCAAAGTCTTAAGAATTTACCTATGTGAATGTGGATACATCAGCTAAAGACTAACTAGACAAAGTCATTAATGGAAATCCCGATTATAAACATATAGGCCTATGTTAAATAAAGAGTTAAGCTGTGAAAATATTGAAGACACAGAATTTGCCTCAATTTTTCTGAAATTTCATAATTTAAATTTGCACTTGTCATTTCTTGTAGTGCAGAAATGTTATTTTGTAAGTACGAAAAACATTTTGACAGATGAACGCGTGAACTAGCCTGCTGAAAATTTGGAAAGACTGTTAGTAGTACATTGGAATGTCACACACGCGCCCACGCGCCCACCCGCGCGCACGCACACGCAAGACAATCTTCTCCATCCTTCATTCATTAAATCGCCTGAAAAATTTTCTACCCTCTCAATTAAGAATTCTGATATAAACATTGGTGCTGCCACATTTTGACTATTGCGACATTCTACTAACAGATTTAAATTCTAACTTAGCCCAAAGATTGCAGCGCGTTCATAATGCCTACATATGTTTCATTTGCAACATCCGCAAATACGACCACGTTACACCTTCCCGTGAAACGCTCCAATGGGTAAGATTACAGGACCGAAGATTCAATAATTTTCCTATATCGCATCATCAATACTTGTTTGCCTAACTATCTCTCGGTACGTTTTAATTTCTTATCCTCTTATCACAGCCTGGGTACTCGTTTTAGAAATGACCTTTTATTATCTATTCCTTGCCATAAAGCAGGTCACTATCCTTCCTCTTTCACAGTATCAGCAATTAGTTTCTGGAACTCCCTATCCTGCTCCCTCAGGAACTGTCGAACGATATTTCAATTTAAAAGTGAAATGTTTAAACATGTGACCAGTATTCAGGTTTAATTCTCCTTTGTGTGTATATGTGTATATATGTAATTTTCCTCAGTGTTGTATAGTTATAATTTACTTTAAATTTGTTATTCTTGTAATTTGTAATATTGGTTCACTTACCGCTTACATATTCATTGAGTGTAACTTCTAGCCTTATATTATTTTGTAATTATTATTTAGTATGTTCGCATTATTTTACTCGACTTTTTCTTGTATAACCATATAAAATTTTATTAGTGTTCTTTAAATATTAGACTGTAAAACTGTATCCGCTTCTTTTGTTTCTGGCTAAGTGCAAGAGAAGGCCTGATGGCCTTAACTTCGCCAGAATAAATAAATAGATATTATTATTATTATTATTATTATTATTATTATTATTATTGTGACATTTGAAAGTAAATTATAAGTTTAAAATTTGATAGTGCATAATTTTAGTGCTTTTTTTCTTCATTGTGCTTATTTGGACATTTGATAGTGCATGAATGCTTATTTTATTAGTGGATGGTTAATGAAAATCCTTCTCTAATCATTACCATAGATACCGTTGTCATCATAATCGTATTAATTCGTCATCATGACAGTGGAAATCGTCGTTATATTTGTGAAGTTTTTCATCGTCATAATAACTGAACCCTTCATTATCATAATTTCGGAAACCGTTATTTTATTAACTTTATCGCCCTCATAATCATGAACTTGTCCACATCTGTGGAGTAACAGTTAGCGCGTCTGACCGTAAAATCAGGTGGCCAGAGTTCGAATCCCGGTCGGGGAAAGTTACCTGGTTGAGGTTCATTCCGGGTTTTACCCTCAACCCCATATGAGCAAATGCTGGGTAATTATCGGTATGGACCCCGGACTGATTACACCAGTATTATCATCTTTATTTTATTCAGACGCTACATAACCTGAGACGTTGATACAGCGTCGTAAAATAACCCATTAAAAATCGCGAACTTTATCGTCTTCATAATCGCGAAATCCATCGTCGTCATATTAGTGAGATTCGTCATCTTAACCGTGGAATTAATCCACTTTACAATCTTGGAAACCATCATCATCATAATCCTTGAACTGTTGTCGTCATAATAGTGACAAGCGTCGTCATAATCGTGAAATTTGTCATCGTTATAACAGTAGGATCTGTAATCTTCATAATCGTATCCGTCATCGTCATATTCGTTGTATCCGTCATCTTCGTAATAGTTATATCCGCCATTGTGAAAATAATCAATGCGTCGCTAAAACCTAGCCACAGTATAAGAAGAATCAGTAGGGACAACTCTTGTCGGCACCTTTGATGTTGTTGGTACTAAATTCAAGCTCAGTAAGGTCTAAACGGCATTTCTTGCAAGTTGAGAGGGCGCGAAGACATTCTTTTCCCCCTCCCTATTCCCCAGATATCGTTAGCGACCGAGCAGTAGCTGTTACTTCTTATACCTGCACCCCCTACGCTGTACACAGAACAAAATAAAATATTTAATAAAGTACACTAGGAGATATAAAATGCAGCCATACAGATGTTTGACAATGACTTGTTTCAGTATATTTTAGTGTCATTGTTATAATATTTTCAACTGGCTACTAATAAAATTAACGAATGTTGGTTTGAATGTTGGGGAGCGAAACAGTGCAGATTGTCCCAGTGTGTATGTCGCAGTGTAGCAACTAGCGGTGGAGAAAACATTTATCTTTTGCTCTGAGTGGTTTGAGATTTGTTTCGTCCTTACAGTTTACTTCGTAGTGTTTTGTGAATATCGGTATAGGAAATATTGTACATAGTGCAGTGTTAATTTCTTATATAAGTACATAGTTTTTTATTTAGGCTTAGGACCGTATTTTATCGTAGTTTGTAAATTATTTAACGAACAATATGGCTTCCAGCAGTGTTATAAAACATAAAAAAGGTAAACCAATGCGAAGTGGTCAGAAGATGTGTGTTGAATTTATTTCAAACGTTATGTGCTGAAAATCCAACTTACAGTTTAGAAAAGGTGGCTGAGATGACGGGGAAACTGACGGGAGTGGGAAAAGCAAGTGTTTATCGCATCAGAAGAGAGGCGAAGATGAATGACAATAAATTAGAGTCCGGTGAAATTTCGCAAAACTGTTCCACTATTAGAAAAATACGACGAATTCACAAAATCAGCAATAAGATCTAAAGTTCACCAATTCTTTTTCGTCAAGAACTGCCAACTTTAGACAAAATATTAGCTGCGGTGAACGGTGATGAAGATAATAGTGATTAATAGTGATAACCTACCAAAATTCTCGAGGTATGTTAATTTAAATTAATTCTTGATTTCCGCACAAAACAGATTATGAAAGTCTATAAAAATATTTCTAGTTCTAATTTTATTATAATGCATGTCATAATACAGGCTTTTTATTATAATGTTATTATTCATAATTCGACTTAAATTCATTGCATAGTACTATAATTTGTGTAGCTGAACGTAGAAACGCATTACTACTGGTTCAGTAGACCTATGCTTATTAAGATCGAAATACTTAAATTTAATATGTCAGTTGTACGCCTGTTTTAGTATTTATTTCTTCTTACGTTACAAGTAACTGTCGTATATTGAACTCATTAAATATTTTTAATATGCAAATTATTGATATAGACAGTAATAAAAATAGAATTGATTTCTTGGTATAGACTTTCGAAATATAAATTTTGACACTTTGTGTTGTAAGTAAATTAGTCGAACGTTTTTACGATGGACTGTAGCATCTTCCCCTTCACTGACGGTAGAGAGTGTGAGTAGAGGGGAAAGCCTCTCAACCAAACTGAAATGGGGAGTAGTTCTCAATGAATCCAACTATGTCGCTAATATCAAACACTATCAAAATATTAGTAAAATATTTATTTATTATTTATTTATTTTATTGGTCAGTAATACGAATAATCTTGTATGTATATTATCTGTCATTAATATGATGTCGCTAGAAAGTCTAAATACTTATATCCATTGTTGACGTTCATGTTCGCACTTCACCGCAACGGACGCCATGATGTATTATGTTGTACTTGGATCAATTTTACCAACATAAGCCTCAAACAGTGACTTGAGCGTTAGCGTCAATTAATGAATATTTTCATGATGATAGCATACGGAAGTAATTATTATTATGGTTATATTGCCATTCCTTTGCCTCATGTCTTTACAATTATTAAAAGATGAGTAATGAATGTTTTCATTTAATATTAAATTATGTCAGCCCTGTCGTAGATGGAGATCCATCTGGTGGAGGTTGCAGATAATACACCCGGTTTCGTGACATGCGCACTCAGAATTTGTTTCCACGAAATGGCTTAGGTGTCTTTACTGTATGTTCTCTATACTCTGACCTAGCCATCTTTCTTCGTTTACCGTAGTCGTGGCCATGGCCGTCGTCATGGTAACCGTCATTGTTGTCATCGCATTGTCGCCATCGTAACCATCAGTGTGTTCTTGTACTGTATCCTCACTCACAAACAAAATAATTACCACTACCATTGCCATAACATAAACCAGAGTGAATTTTACGACTTCAGTAGTGCCATAATGATCTTGATCTCTCATTTATGTGTAGTTTTCTCAGTCATTATTTAACGACACCATATGAACTGCAACAATTTCTAGATTGAGTGTAATTGGTGACAGCGAAACGGTAGTATATTCACCAGATGTGCCTCGGAAAAATCCCAACTATAATCATCAGCTGAAACAGAGTTTGCACCTTATAATGGAGAGCAGACTCGAATTGCTCCTAAACTGCGCCGGTAAAATAGCTTTCGGTTTTCCTATGGTCCTGAGTGTTTATATTGAAGTAATAGTCACGTCACTTAACTGTCTTTCAATGTATTCCATTCATTATTGTCTCTAATTCATAATTTTTGTTTATAATGTCCACTTTGTTTCAAAACACAGCACAATATTGCAAATCTGCTTTCAGGTATAAGGTCCCTTTGAAGCAGATTTGAATAATTTCAAGGGAAATTTGTTCCGGGGCCGGGTATCGATCCCAGGACCCTTAGCACAGCACACGAATGCTCTAGCGACTGAGCTACCCAGTAACTATACCCGACACCGTCCCAATTTTTCCCTTTATATCCACACAACTCAAGTGGACTGACAAGACGCCAGAAGCCCAACTCTGAGTGCACACAAACTCTGTGTGACTTGAATTGTGGTTTTCTGTTAACGTACCTACAGGGACGTATATATTGTGCAAATATGACTTTCAGCTCTCTGTGAAGCAGACTTGAATAATTTTAAGGAAAAATTGTTCCGGGGACCCATCGCTTAGCACACGAATGCTCTACCGACTGAGCTACCCAGGAACTGGACACCGACCCAATTTTTGTCTTTATAGCCACACAACTCAAGTGGGTTGACAAGGCGCCAGGAACCCAACTTTGAGTGCACACAAACTCTGTGTGACTTCAATTGTGGTGAAATTATTCACAGCAGAATAGTATTCGAGGTTCTTAGGCGTAACTTGAAAGGAAGAAGTTATTATGTATAATAATAATTTGTATTTTTGAAGATAAAAATTTGTGAATTTTTGTGTTGCGTATTTCTATATGAAATAAAAAATTGCAATTTTGTGTCAAATGGCAAGCCCGATTTGTGCCAAAATGAACAAATAAATAAAATCAAAACTGAAAAAAAATATACCTCTATAAAAACATTGAAAGTACCGTAATTTCAAACTGTTCTTCATATATTTCAGTTTTATACAGGATGTTTCCGAGGTGGTGTTACAAACTTGCTTATAACTTTCGACTCAGTCATTTCCGGACCAGGGTTCCTGATCTCAAATTGATACATGTGCCCTTCGCTATCAACCCTAAAAGTTTGTAACACCACCTCGGAACCACTCTGTAATTTCAATATATTGAACTAATGTAGTTGATGTACACCTAGGCATATACACACAATGTTGCATAGGTTGCTGATCAGAAACAACAATTTATCAGAGACCGATGGCTTTGAGATGATGGAGAAGGACTGAAATGATTTCAGGGGAAATACAATCCACGAGAAAAATATTTTATGCTCGACCATGTCGAAATGTAGTAATTATACACCTGGTAGCAGTCCTTTAATGCATGTAATTAAAGTACACCTACTCATTAAAGTACAGGTCTTCAGTCAATGACAAGTCAGCTTTGTACCGTTATATCAATTATTCTCGGATATGCAATCGACAGACAATTAGCGAAAAAGTCACGGAGGCTGGAAATCCAATACTGTCGCAGAAGGTTTTGTTCTGTTACTATAATAATTAGCGTTAATTGTAAATAATATTCAAATAAATTCAATTTGTCATCTCGTTTTTCAATTTTAAATCAATTTCCAGGTTATATCAGAGTAATGTTCATTCTTATTCTGTGCCAAGGTCAATTACATTCGGCCTCGGAAAAAATCAATACTATCGCGTCTGCGCACATCTCACAATTCAGGTCAGTTCGCACATAACCATAAACATTCCTAATTTTCAATACTTTCAAGTTAGAAATATGGTCGAGCATAAAAGTCGTGTATATATATATATATATCCATGATTTCCACAAACAATAAAATATATGTGTTACACCCCATTAATACACTTAAATGTGCACTACAAAATTAGCTATAGCTTAATTTTTTATTTCGAAACCAGGCGTAGTAGTATGTGTTTAAAGTAAGAAGAAAATACAAAATACGCTAAATGTTAAGGAATTTTATCTGAAAAACTACTGGGCTAAGGAAAGCCAAAATTTGTACATTTACTAGTTTCCTTATACTAAACGTCTCTACGAATTTTCAGACAATTCTGACATGTCATGATATTTCGTTGTTCGATTTCATATGGAATAGCCCGTATGAAACTTGCCTATAATGGTAATTAAGACGCTCGTATGAAAATTATGAAACGAGCTTGCGCTCGTTTCATAAACAAACATACTTGCGTCTTAATTACTATCATTATAAGCTCGTTGCATAATGTACTATTACGTACACTGATTTCTACCTTAAATTCCTCGCGTACTTGTGTCTCCGAAGTGAAAAGTGCCGCTGTAATACTAATGATTTGATACTCAAGGCACTTGTATTCTTCACATTCCTCTCAGTGCAGCTGCAATATCTGCAATAGATAAGTCTGTAATTATATTGCAGGATCTTGTGAAGCACGTATACCCTTCCTTAAGGAACTGCGATGTTACTATGGCTTTCCGGAACGCTGCATATTGCTCCAGTGTTCTACTTTTACACTCGTCAAAAGTCACTCATGAGGAGCTTCAAAAAGCGACAAAGGTGACGACCCGAGAATAACAGAGTGGTAATGCTGTGTTATGATGGCAGAGTGAGAAGTGACAGTTTTGACGTCTTGTCTTACAAACTTCATAGATGAGACGTAATGCAGGAGGGAATAATTGAAGCGTTGAGCCGAATAACGGTCTATGTTACAATTCTTCAAAATCGAGTTTTTATTGGAATAATGCTCTGTATAGTCTTACACAGCTGTCACAAAAATAATTGTTTTTCAATATCTGTAACAGAGGCGCTTCTACGCGAGTTACAACCATGAATTTCTTGATTGGAACAACGGTCTATGTCACTAGTCACTTGTAGCATATCCAGTTGCTTACATTATATCGGGAGCTATTGCACGGGGGTTTGTTCTCTTTACGAATACTGGTTTCGGTTGATCTAATACATAAAATGGATGACTGCAAGACATTGACGATTTCTACGGTAGATATTGACCGGTTTAAAAATGTTCCAGACAAATTAATATTAATAAGTCGAAAGATGTGTCACGAAAGTCGCCGAGAGATAGTGGTCTCGAGAATAGAATAAAAAAGACATAGTCTCAAGTTAGTGCAAAAGATTTCCAAAATAGTGTAAGTACCTGTCTGTTATTTTTGCAGTATTTTATTAGATCTATGTACTTTAATTTACACTTTACCTAGTGTTTGTTGGTCTATGTTGTGTTTTGCGACTATAGTTTATCTTAGAATTTTATCAAAGTATTTTGTTTCAGGAACAGATTTGTGGAAACTCTTGTAAGGAGATGTGCTCACAGCTTTGTTTTGAAGTCAGAAAGGAGCTGTTTAAAATGTATTACTCTCTTACAGTCGAGTATTTATAAACTGTGATTGTTATTTTCTTCATTATTGATAAAATTTATTTTAAACGGATAAGCCATCTGTTGGGATGGATGCTGAATATTCGGGACAGGGTTTCAAATTCCATCCCCCAACAATTTCTCAACTGTAATATTTAATTTTCTTTATTCGTTTGTTATTGTTACAACTTTCATTAATTTAATGGTGTCTTTACATCTCAATACTGCAGTTATTTTCGAGTAATAGTGTTATTATTTGATCAATATTGTATTTTTTATTGATAATATGAAATTGACTGTAACTTTAATAAATTAAATGGTGTTAATTTATATTGATATGTAGCATTTAAAAATAAATGTCAAACATTTTGTTCATAATTTAACCTTTTTATTGATTTTGTATATTTCATAATATTCCGATTGTATAAAACTGTTTATTTTTTGTATTCCCAGTAGCATTTCTGTGAAGTTAAAAATGTTACGAACTTCTATGAAGTGTAATATGACTTTTAATAACATAAAATCGTATACTTCGCTTAGTGTACAAAATATAGTGATGGAATAACGGTCTATGTTGCCAGTCCGATAGTAAATTTATGAGCGGAATTACGATGTAATATTTTTGGTCCTCCTGCACAGTTAGCAGATTGTAACTTAGACCAGGACGAATAGAAGGAATAGTGTATGCACTCAGCGAGTTTACACGAGTCCGCCGCAACGCGGCGCTTCTATCGCTAGGATCGTAACTTGGAGGAAGTTAACAGTTCTTGTTACGCTAAACGTAGTCCTTTTTAAAAGCAAATTTATACCATTTAACCCGTCTATTCTTAACTTTAGGAATACCTGCATAGTCCCTTATTCATAATTAATAGCCTTCTCTCAGTTAATACTATTATGAACGTTCGTAACAGAAAATACAGTGGAATCTGAAACGCTATGAAAGCTATAAGTTCAGTATTTAACAAGTTGCGAATTCAGTGACAGAAAACTCTACAAAACGTTAAATAAAACCAGAGTTAAAAGATATTTTACGTGCTTATAAATTAATTAAATTACTCACCATATGAATGATTAGTTGCCTGCTATCTTCGAGAGTTTGCGAGATGACTTGGCGGATTTACGAGCTTATAATTCTCTTCGGATTTCCTTTGTCCTGAAGAAGAATCGGCACTTTAAGTAGTGGTAAACCAATTTAGGAATAATATCCATGATGTGTTCTCTGCAACAACTGCTCCCGAAGACTGGATCGTAAGAGCGTCAATAGTGTCAAGACAGTCATAGAAGATATCACCCCACATTACACTCGCTGAGCTAATCTTTTCTTTAATTTTCATTTCTGTTTGAAGAAGTACGTCGTACACAGCTTGGGAGGGATGGGTTAAAAAACTGACGTTCCTACCGGATCCGTAGTCCTTGATTTGGGTGAGAGCTGCACAATGTTTAGACACATTACTTTTCTGTCGAAGGGAATGGACACAGAGGGTACACGCAATAAACTTAGAGGAATGATTTACGACATAACCTGCCACATAATGCACTAAAAATCTGTCAATCAACACGGCAGGAGTGGTATTTACCAACTCGGGCACAGCACTTTCCCAGCCTTGACCATGCATTTCTTCACAAAGAACAATTTTTTCTTTTATACAAGTTTCTGCAGACTTCTTAACTGCCTTGTTACGTAATAATGTCTTTTGTCACTATTTCTACCGTATCCCGATCTACAACCCGGCAGTACGGCATTTTTGCAATTATTTTGTAAACCACCACACAATATTCTTTTGTCACTGGTTAAGTCAAAGCACAACCAATTGAAGACTTCTACACAAACCCAAACAACAATGCATACTAACAACCCCTAACAACTTTCACCGTTAAACGCGCGAGAAATTGTATTTTCGAGGTGTCTGACCTCAGACAAACGATGGACTTTATCGATCGAAGCGCCACTAGTTCTCAGGTCCGCCACCGACAATGAGAGAACATAGGAGTGCGTACACTATTCCTTCTATTCGTCCTGCTTAGACCGTTATTCGGCTCAACGCTTCAATTGGGGACGACAAGCTGTCCTGTACGCTACTCCAGAAACGTACAAAAGTCAGTCAAGATGTGTTAAGTGCTGAAACTAGCATCACCATTAAATCCTTCAATTGTTCTGCTAGCATTAGCGTTTATTTCCATCCACAAAGCTGTAGCTTCCAACAATGAACATATCTTCCGACGCACATGTTGCTAGTATGTCCAGTGTTGACAAATGATCGATGTGATTTTGTCAATGCCTATATTTAGAGTCTCCCTAGCTCTTTCGAAACTATTTCTCAACCTATTGTTGAGCATTTTCGGCTTCAACTTCAACATACACATGATGAGACTCTCGCGATCTGGGGATCTTTATGACGCCATATTTCCATTAAAACATTACAATCGCGATTGAAACATTCATGTCTTAGGCCACTAGTTGAACTTTCCAAACTCTCTAAGATGTTTTTTCCATGGAAAAGTACTGTAAAAATAGTGACCTACAAAAATCTAACTGGCATTACAACAAAATACAAATAATTATTTAAAAATGGTGCTTCGTTAGCACTTCGCTAATTTTTTGCTTTTCACTACCGAAATCCTATCTCATGTACCACACCAAGACGAGTGGAGCGGCGGGCGTAATATGAACTATCGCGATGCGGTATTACGAACGCAGGAGCAGTAGCTCCGGGCTGCAGGACTCCACTGGCCTTGGTCGAGTAATAACTTTTAAGTCACAATATAACAAAATTAGAGCGAATTTTTTATGTATATTGTTTTATTATTGAAAACGTAATGATTTCTCAACCGTCTGTGACGATAAAACTAAGTATGATGTACAAGTTTGAAGACAGTTTATATGCTGTCTGCTGGTTCAGGTGATAATGGGTTATGTTGAAATACTTGTTTGAAGATCAAGATGAACAAGGTTGCAGAAATTAGGTTTTAAATTATTTTTAGAGCTGTTCTCTATGTCTTAACAGTTGTCAGCCAGTGCTTGAATTTAACTTAGCTTTATAAAATTTTATTCCTCTCCATGTAGACTATTACTTCTTAAGAGTGGCGGGTATGGAACTGAAAATTATGAAATGTTCCCTTGTCAGGTTCGCGTTTAATTCTTCTTCCTCTGTTTCTCTTCTTTCTCTCCTACATTCTTTCCATTTCCTCATTGTTCCTATTCTTTGTTTTTCCGTTTTTATTTCTCCATGTTTCTATTCTTCTTCCTTTGTATCTTCCTCTTCTCCTCCTGTTTTTCTTGTTCCTTTTCTTCTGTTTCCTGTTTTCTTTCTATTCCCTCTGGTCCTATTCTTCTTCCTTGATTTTTTCTATTCCCTTCATGTTTATATCCTTTTCCCCCTCTGTTCCTTCGTTTTCTCTTCCTGTTTATATTCTTATTACTATTTGTTTCTTTCTCTTCCCTTGTTGTTTACATTCTTCTTTCTGTCTGTTTCTACCCACTATCCTCTCTGACATTTTTCTTCTTCCTCTCTGGTACTTTTCTTCTAGCTCTTCTCTCCCTGTTTATAATCACTTTCCTCCTTCCGCTCTCATTCTCTGCTTTTCACTCTCTGTTTCTTTCTTCATTCCTTTCCAAAGAGAGTAGAGCAGATTTAACGTGGCTAACATTGGGGGCATGGAAGGGTAATAAAATTGTCAACGAAGGAGGAGAGCGCCTTTGTCCACTGTGCAGAGAAAAGGATTCCTATAGACATTTTTTTTGCAGTGTGTCGAATTGGAATATGTACGGAGAAAATATCTATCACCCTCGATGCTAAGTCAGAATAGGAGTTCGCTTGCATGTCTTAACCTCATGGGGAATAGAGAACGGGAACAAAAGGCTGGATTGTTCCTCTTGAAGGCGAGACAGATTAGAACTTCAGCTGTTGTAGTTTATGATGCGTACTGACGAAGGGATAATGGTATCTACCCACTTATACACTTTTATGTCTGTTTTAGATTAGGATATATTATATAATGTGTTCTGTTGTGCCATTTTAATTTTAATATGTGTGTTTTTTTAGGGTGCTCTGCATAGACATTTCGCTAGCCCGCGCTACGAGCGTGCTAAACTAGCCCCGACTGTCGAGTGATTACTTGTACAGGATTCATATCATATCATATCATATCATATCATATCATATCATATCATATCATATCATATCATATCATATCATATCATATCATATCATATCAGACTGCCTCCGTGGTCTGTTGGTCAGCGTGCTGGCTTACAGATCTGGAGGTCCCGGGTTCGATTCTCAGTGAATTTTTCTTGAAGAAGAACAATTATATGGGTGTCTAGAGTCTGGAAATTTGTATGAATGTGAGTGTGCCGGGTTAACATCAATTAACCAATCATCAAAAATATAAAATACATCAGGACTGTCGCTGGGCAGTAACCTGAACACACGTTTCAGCGTCACACTGTTGACAAGTAACTCCATCTGTTAGCACAACCATAAAGCATTTAATAGATGCTATAGAGTTACCAACGACGAGAAAAAAAAAATATCATATCGCTAACACTGGTTTATGAATACGAAAAACGTTAGTTCGCTGATCATCCACCGGAAGCCCGTGCTAAGAATGTCTGTGAATATGGCCCTTAGACATTGGTCGGATATAATCATAGGTGAGGGGGGGGGTGAAACCTACAAAGTAGGACGTGTTTTAGGTACAAAGCACGTACGGTCATAAGACCCGTGCATTGGATTTTAGAGAAAATTATGATACTATAACATCTGTATGTACAGTATAATATTACTCTATCTATCTATCTATCTATCTATCTATCTATCTATCTATCTATCTATCTATCTATCTATCTATCTATCTATCTATCTATCTATCTATCTATCTATCTATCTATCTATCTATCTATCTATCTATCTATCTATCTATCTATCTATCTATCTATCTATCTATCTATCTATCTATCTATCTATCTATCTATCTATCTATCTATCTATCTATCTATCTATCTATCTATCTATCTATCTATCTATCTATCTATCTATCTATCTATCTATCTATCTATCTATCTATCTATCTATCTATCTATCTATCTATCTATCTATCTATCTATCTATCTATCTATCTATCTATCTATCTATCTATCTATCTATCTATCTATCTATCTATCTATCTATCTATCTATCTATCTATCTATCTATCTATCTATCTATCTATCTATCTATCTATCATTCCTTTCAACAAGTTTTTTTCTTTTTCCCTGTTTCTTTCCAATTCGTACCTTCACTTTTCTCTTGCCTCACTGTTTTATACTCTTTTCTCCTTGTTACATTTCTTCTCCCTCACTTTATTTCTTCTTTCCTCATTTACTTTTATTCCTTCTTTCTTTTTTCCTTCCTGCTATTTTTCTTCTTTCCTGTCTGTAACTTTCCTTCTTTCTCTGTCTTTCTTTCCTCTCTCCCCTGCCATTTCTCTTGTTTTTCTGCTATGTCTCCTTATCCTTCCTGTGTTATTTTTCTTCTTCTCTCGTTCTACCCTCTCTTTTACTGTCCTCTCTCTCCTCTCTCTTTTCCCCCTTTCTCATTATTTTTTCCTCTTTCCTCCCTGTTACTTTACATCGTCGTCTGCTTCTTTCTAACCTGTTACTTTTCTTCCTCCTTTCTGTTTGTGTTCTCTTTTCCCCATATTTATATTCTTCTTCCAGTTTCTTTCCTTTTCTTTCCCTGTATTTTTTCCTTCCTTAGTATTTTGCCTCTTCCCTCTGTGTCTATTCTTCCTCCCGTCTGTTTTTTCCTCTTCTCTCTCTGCTACTATTCTTCTTGTGTGAGTTTCTTTCATTATTTCTCTCTGTGACTATTCTTCTGCAGATGGAGAATTCACTAATGAGAGAGCAGTCCGATGTGCTGATGGCTTAGCAGTAGGAACGCCAGGGTAGAAGAACCAGCCTATGGCTCACACACGTTCCTATGATTCCTGTCTCCGTTAACACACACGGGTACAAGCTCATAATTTTCCGAGGAGTAACATCTGGCTGGGTCGATTCCTTGTAGAACGTTAATAAAACATTCAGTGCGTTGCACGGCCAAGCTGACGACGTTCCCCTTGGTGTTTAAACATTTCGCGCTACAGTAGAACAATACTACCGGTACTAGTATCTGGTAAGTACAGTGTCGAACATTCTGTTACAAATGCATTATTGTGGTGGTTCTCACTCTGTGGTCCGAGTGGTCAATTTCACGAATCGAGTAGGACAAAAGTAGGCCTAATGTTTGTATGAAAAGTAAAATATCTTCATTTTTTATAGCAAATGCTTAGAAAATATACATTTCAGATAAAGAAGAAGAATAAACCGACTTAAGGAAGAAGAATGAAATTTGCATTTATACAGGAACATCATTTTATTTTTACTTCAATTTTTATTGTACCTGAGTTTTTTAATGTACTTCACTCCCACCCCCATCTACTAGTAAACTTCCAACCGTCCTGTACACAGAACCAAGGCCGCATATGCAGTCACTTACGGTCGTAGTAAACAAACAGTAGTGAGTTAGTGAGTATAGTACATTCCAGAAATATATTCGCGTTTTCCAGTGACGAAAGAGTTTTCCATATTGAATCATATTTTCGTTCAGGTACTGTCGTCCGTTTGCCTAGATCGTATTCCGATTTCCCCCATCCGCTTCTGCTCGCTCCTCTGTAAAGGCTAGTGGCTGGGCTGTCTTAGCTCTGTTTTGAAAACATTAATTTCTGTCAGGAATTGGACGTCTACGTAATATTATGCAACTGTTTAAAATAACTTAAATAAAAGGGCCTCGTTAAGTAGTCAACTTCCACGTGATTTACCCCCTTTTATGACCCTACAACAAAACCACTTGGACGGACAGTAGTTAAAATGTCTGAGTAATTTTATCTTTTCGGATCGGGCAGAAGTGAAGATTGAATTTACAGTACGTGAGGTACTCTTTTATTTATAGAGTAGGTATAGAATTATTTCAACATGAGTTACATGTACGAAGGACGAAACTGGTAATTGGAATTAGGTACAATAGTCTATAGTGCGATAATATGCACAAAACAACTGAAGCCTGTATCAAAATCAACGGCCACCATTTTCCAAAATGTGTTTAAATATCCATATTATGATTATTTTTCCATTTAACTTAATTCTCTATATTGTAAGCTAATGTGCTGTAGATAGACAGTATAATATACCCTGCACAATGAATACGTCGGAATGGATAGCTCAATTCGTGAGTAAAAACACTTATTGTTAATACAATACTGCATTTTGATTAAACAAAAACCTAATGAAAATTATAAAGAAAACCTAATGAAAATTACCAAACTCAAAATAGTGATATTTCCTAGTTTACGTAAATGGATGAACTACTTTTCTTCCCTCCTATACTTAGTAAAACGCCAGTATCATCGAACTCCAGTCTTGGAAGGGGGGTAGCAAACGGTGTTTCCGGTTCTCAATCGTTAATCCAAAGATACAGCCAGGTTAATATTAGAAATGTTAGTAAAAATAAAATGATGTCCCTGTAGTAAATAACCATATGAGGAGCGTAGTATCAAAGTTAGACAACTCCATTTTTTTGCGATTTCGAGATATTTATTGTTTCTAATAGAATTTTGTGTGCTGAATGCGATTCTGGAACTGTTTAGGTTCAAAAACGGACAGAACAGAGCGAAAATAGTACTTAGTTGTGCGCTTTAGAGTCAAAATGTAGACAACTCCACTGTGGCTTGGTTTCAGCTTTTCACATCACGCATCCCGAATCCAATTTGGCTGATTGTTTATATAATCGGTTTCTGAGTGAATAAGTACTGTTTTACGTAAATTTGCTTTGAAACTGAGCTAGAAAAGACTTAGATTAATAGTAGAAAATTTCACTTTAAATATGGCTTCGTTTGGTTTCTAAAACAGACAACTTCACTTTAAATATGGCTTCGTTTGGTCTCAAAAACATACAACTCCATGACTTAGTTTCAGAGATGGACAACTCCACTTTTTAAACTTAAATTTCGACCTGAATATTAATTTTGATCACATTTTGGGACTGAAAAAATGTTTCTATGACCCATAAGAATGTTTAAAAAAATGTACGTATAACGTTGACATTGGTTTCCAAGGATCTAGTTTTTCGCCTCTCCTGTAAAAAAAAAAGTAAAAGTGGAGCTGTCTAACTTTGATACCAAGCTCCTCATATTCCATTTTTAGGACCTGTCGATTACATCAGTTTTGTCATATATGTTGACCGAAATTGGAATGTTGTTACGATTGTAGTTTAATTGTGAATTTTGAGTTAATATGTACAGATGAAGAGGCGAGACCTGATACAGCCTGCGCACATGATAAGATCGCAGGACAGATGTTGCCTCTTTTGCTGTACCTCATAAAATACTACAAAAGTATTAAGCCTAAATAAACAATCAACCTCTGAATTTTGCATAACATATATTTTATTGAATTTTAAAGTGATCTATATTGTAACTTCAACTCCTTTTCATTTTCGTACTAGAAGCTGCATTAAGAGTGAAGTCAGAGACCTAACAAAAATCGATAGCTAACAACCACATCCATCGTTGTGGAGTAACGGTTAACACGTCTGGTCGTGAAACGAATGGGCCCGGGTTCAAATATTGGTTCGGATAAGTTATGTGGTTAAGAAAGTCAAATGCTGGCTAGCTTCAGACGCTGGACACTGGACTCACTTCGCTGGCATTATCTTCTCCCTTCCATTCAGACGCTAGATAACCATCGCAATTGATAAAGCGCAGTAAAATAAAACATAATAATAATAATAATAATAATAATAATAATAATAATAATAATAATAATAATAATAGAGGAAGTGTTACAAATATAAAACAGGAGTACAAATATGGAATAGTGTGATATGCGATTTGAGATGAGTTCTATTCTAGCGAAAGCCTTCCAAATTACTACACACTTATACTCGCTTTCGCGGGAATATGTTAGTTTGCAGTTATAAGCTGAACTGTCGAAATGTTTATCATTATTGCGTTTTCGAGGAAAGTGAAAATTTTGGCAGCAAGTTATTTTCTTGAATATACAATGTTACTCCTCAATGTTACAAATATTAATGATATAGGTAAAGGTTGGTAACATTGTGATACGAGTAATATTGTGATAGTTCTTTTTGAGAATTTATTACAATTTTACTGAGCGAGAGAAGGATTGGTTTTGTGCAGAAACTTGTCCACGAACATTCCCTTAATGCGTTGACGCGAAAAACGGATCTTCCTTTCGCTCAGTAAAATTGCAATAAATTCTCAAAAAGAACTATCAAAATATTACTCATATCACAATATTACCAACCTTTACCCTATATTGTTAAAGAGAAATAAGCTACGTTTATAGAAAAGTATGTTTAACTGAATTCGTTTTTAATCATATCATGTTTTGAGGTTATGACTTAGATCAATAATTTCTCACAAATATGAAATACTAGTATTATTAGTATTCAATCTTTATACCCTGGTTTTCCGTTTCGTTACTAGTGTTGACAGCTGTAGGAGGAGGAAAAACCTCACCTTTCAGAAAACTTAGAAAACAGTGGAATGAAAAAACAATGCAAAAAGCCATATAACACGTTCGAGAAAAGACGTGAGAGACGATTCATTTGGATTCAGTGTTACAGTCGGAAAAACAGCTTCTAATGAAGAAGTTGAATGCTTGTTCCGTGCTTTCCTTGCAATAGTAGAGGCCATTTTTTTTTTTTTACTTTGCAATTTTGTTAATCTTGTACCTTGTTGATAGTATTTCATATTTGTACCTCCATTTTTATGAAGTAAATATGTTAGATTTTGAGGAAATTATTATTTTTCAAACATTTTATAACATCTTACGAACTTCCAAGTCCGGTGTACCATTCAAAGGGACATTAAAAAATAAACAGGACGATACTTTACGTTCAGTATTCAAAACATGTGGGTTCCAAAAAAAAAAAAAAAAAAAAACGATATTCCACATGTGTATCTCTTCCTCCAATAATAATAATAATAATAATAATAATAATAATAATAATAATAATAATAATAGTAAAATAATAATAATAGTAAAATAATAATAATAATAATAATAATAATAGTAAAATAATAATAATAATAGTATAATAATAATAATAATAGTATAATAATAATAATAATAATAATAATAATAATAATAATAGTAATAATAATAATAATAATAATAGTAAAATAATAATAATAATAATAGTATAATAATAATAATAATAATAAAAAAAATAATAATAATAATAATAATAGTATAATAATAATAATAATAATAATAATAATAATAGTAAAATAATAATAATAATAATAATAATAATAATAATAGTAAAATAATAATAATAATAGTAAAATAATAATAATAATAGTAAAATAATAATAATAATAATAATAATATAATAATAATAATAATAGTAATAATAATAATAATAATAGTAATAATAATAACTGCCGCTCACAATCACTCTGACTTTATTACAGTATTTGCAATTTCCTTAAATTTTGCTGAAATAATGACATTATTACTGAAAGAGAAACGTTAACATAATATGCTTAGAATGATTTTTAAAAATTAAGACTAAGACAAAGACTACGTTTGGTCTCGCTTTTCGACGAAATTTGCTGAAAGCATCAGAACTTCTATAAATGTATTATATAGTACGTCTACCAAGCCCTCGCTACTTTAACAGATAAAATATTAGTTCTAGAGAGTCATCTTGGAGGTGAAGTAAGTAGACACGTAGGATTGACATCTCTAAAACTAATTGTCGTATATGTGGCTGTCTTGAACTCTGGCACTTGAGGGCTTTCATGTTCTGTAATAATGTTACCTATGTATTTCCACTTCGAAATAACCTGAAATAACCGTGAGGCAGTTTTGGAGTTTATTCGGCAGTATAATTTGCATTTCAGAGTAGAAACTGTAGGCGGATGATACAATAGTCGGTATGAGAATTTTGCTTATGATACTAATCAGTCTAATTTTGTCGTCGTCGTCGTCGTCATCATCAGCCATATAGGTTATAGTCCTAGAAGGACTATTACGGTCCACAAAAGTTTTCAGCCCATCTCTTTATTGGACGTCCAGTTGATCTGCCTCTAGGTTGGTAATGCAGGACTGCACGAGGAATTCTAGTTCTAGACATACGCCTTACATGCTGCCGCAAGTTATCGCGATACTGACATATGTGTCCCAGTATAGAATTAATTTTAAGTTCCATTAAGATGTCTTCATTCCTTTTTACATTTAATTCCTTCTTCAAAGTAAAATTTTGTAGATTCTTTATATATCATAAATATTATTATGATATAATATATGATATGCGAAAAATAATCACTTAGTGATTTAAGACGGCGCTTACTCCGTCGGATCCCGGCCACTCATAACGAGTGCACTTCTGCACATGTATAGACATTGTGCCACTGGCATACATCTATGACGCAGTGCATGAGGGTAGGCCACTAGAGGGAACCCAAGAAGTGGAACTTAAATTGAGAGAATTCGACTCGATATCTGGATGGGAATCCGGTGTGGCTTAGTGGATAGAGTATCAGCACGTAGAGTTGAACACCTGGGTACAAATCCCGGTGCCGGAGAGAATTTTTCTCCGTTCCACTCATCTTTCATTATATGAAGTACATTCGTTTAAGGTTATAATTGAAAATATATAAATAATAATGGTATGACATTAAGTACTTTTGAAACACTTATAAGAAAAGGTTTTTCTTTTACACACACACACACACACACACACACATACACACACAAGCATAAATAGAAATATTTACACACAGAATAATAAATTTTACAGGAGAAAGAGTTCGTCCAAAGGGCTGGATTCGGGAAGAGTACCTAAAACGCTCATTGCATTTCCGCGTTGAATAGCAATGCTTAAACCTTGACGCAAATAAGTAGTGCAACGACGATCACCAGTACTGGAGATCAAAATTTGGCCGATTTGAGATACCAAAACTTTAGCGTCATGACTCCAAGGACCGAAGGTCTCACAACAGAGGGGACAAAGATATAATTGTCTAAAAGATGAGCATATTTATTGACCTTCTTCACGGCTAGTTCAGCAGCAGATTCTGCGCCTCTGGAGGTATTCGGCAAGAGAGATGAAGCTAGTGTGTCAACGCAAGTGGAGTCCCAAATTAAAGATTTTCCTCTAGACCATGGAATTAATATGAGACCATCGGGTCGTTTACCATCCGAGTGACTAATACCTGGTGGCTCCAAAAGAGACGGGATGCCACAAGAAGTCAGAGATCTTTTAATGATATCATTGAGTGATGTATGTCTGGGTATGCGACACTTGTTCCTCGCACAGTTGAGTGTATTATGACCGTAAATATCAGCAATTCCTCCGCAAATACATTGGTGCGGCTGGCAGAGTTTACAACTAAGGCGTAAAGCCATTGAGATTTTAAAGGATGTACTCATACTATCCATTAGAGTGCCGATGTGAGGAGATGGTAATGCGTGTAACCAAGCTCCAGACTCACTCTCTTGAAGAGCTAGGAGACGTGCAATGTCTTGTTGGGATTTGAAAGAGGAAAGGAGTTTATTTAAAATTTTTTTGGGAAAAAACAACGTCCCACTGCTTTTGAAATTCAGGATGGGCAGGAAGATGAGTGGTTTGTGAGGAAGTATACCAACTAGTCAGAGCATCATGCACTTGACAGATTTCAGCTGCATCACTGTATGAAGGAAATAACTATTTGGTGCAACTGAAAACCCCAAAGGCAGAAGAAAGAAAAGCAGATATACAAACGTCAGAAAATTTCCGAATGCTCACACCACCAAATTTAATTGAGAGAGAGGCTTGAGTCCAAGTAGTATCATATATTTAGGATCATTTCCAAACTGGATCGAAAAAGAGCATTAGCTTTATGTAGGAAAGATAGAAAGTAAAATTATAATACGAGTATATTGGAGCCATATACTCTCAATGTAGCAATCACGCGTGCTTCTGAGAAATTTATTATTAACTGTAGAAAATGCGGAAGACAATACTAGCATATTCATCCGTTTATTTTATACAATGTAGTTTCATAACACAGCTAGCTGGAACGTAACGTTCTGAGGATGTAATATCATCTATTAGAATTACATATTAGTGTCTTGACACCGGTGACAATCAGAATAGAACTCACAAAGTCTGAAGAGCCATTTTCCATGATCCAGAATTCGAGTTACCGCTATAAGAGCATAGGAGTTTAGAAAGTAAAATTGGTTATATGGGCGTCTTCTTAGCAGGGATCGCTCGTCATTGTAAGATAACTAAAATGAGTTAATGACATATTTTATAACGTATCTAAAACAACATAAGCAAATCTAAATATTGAAACTAAGCAGTTCTTCAAATACAGAATGAATCATAATTAATGCCATTAAACTGAGCGAGCTATTCTTCGAGATACTTCAAACAAAAACAAATCAATAAAATTTTGCTCGTTTTTTTTCTCCCCTTGCGAGATAAAAAATGTTTTGTATGAAATAATTCATGGGAAAGACATTGATTTAATTGCAAATATGTTCAGTCAATTTAAGAGAGTACCTAGTGTATTATGATAATAAATGGTTGAAAGAATTTCAGTTTTGTTCTTTAAATGTGCAGAAATTTGATCCGAACAAATGTAACATCGTAAAATTCTTTTACAGAACTAAAAGTTACTTTCTTTCGGATAAAATTTCTGTACATTTAAAGAAAAAAACTAAAATATTTAAAGCTTTAATATCAGAATACACTGTTCTCTTAAATTGACTGAGCATATTGGGAATTAAATCAACTACTTTCCCAAAACACACTATGAAATATTTATATAACAACAATTTTTATCTCAAAAAGGAAACGAAAACAAGCGAAATTGTTTTCAACCTTTTCTCTTTTAAATACCTTTGATATTAATGAAATAACGTACAGTTCAACCTGTATAATCGCTTTATCTAATTTATAAAATAGACATAATATCTTAATTCATTAGTATTTCCAATAACTGAATAAATAGGCCTACATTTACTTGACTTAGGGGAGAGTCGGTTAGTATCGGACATCGGGTAGTATCGGACAGTGCGTTTCTTTCATCTAGTACCATATGGTAGTACCTGAATGACATGGTTACGTTTCTCTATGCGACATCACAGAAACGTAACCACGTCAATCAGGTACTATCATAGTGTGGTAGATGAAAGAAACTATTTTATATACACTATAAGATATAAAAATAATATATTTAAGTTATAATATAAATATGTCCGGTAAGAAGGTGTCTATATATTTTTACTTGTTATTTAAGGACGCTGTATCACTTACTATCTTATTTAGCATCGATGAAAGTGGTGATAGCAAGATTGTATATGGCGAGATGAGGCTTTGGATTCGCCATAGATTACCTGACATTTGTCATACGGTTGGGGAAAACCGCGGAAAAAAAACAACCAGGTAATCAGCCCAAGCGGGCATCGAACCGGCGCCCGAGCGCAACCTCATATCAGCAGGCAAGCTCAGCCGACTAGAGCTACGCCGGTAGCCAAGACACCTATACAATGTGGATGGTTATCTCTACACCAAAATGAAGCTGGTAATAGGTCATAAGGAGAGATTTGAAAAATCTAAATACATTTTTTCTCTAACATTCGCCGTTTTAGAGGAAAACGTTATGTTTCTACGAAGCATTTGGCAACAGCACGGCTACTCTAGCAAGCGCGGGTGCATTCCTTACCTTCCCCTCTCCCTCTGCAGTACTCAGTCTGTGACGCGCGACAATGCCCTGCGTTGCAAGATTTATTTTAACGATTTCCGCTATTATTCAATTTATATTCATGGCTAAACGGTTTAATTAAAAAAAAATTAACGCTCAGATTCAGGGTTGCCAGATTTCCCGATTTGGCGGGACATGACCCGATTTTCATATAAAAGTTCCGAGTCCCGCTTCGATTCGAGACGGGACGCAGAAAGTGCCTCCTTTAGAAAATTAACGTCATTTCTATAATTTTATCTTTACGTAGTAACTATTTTGACCTAGGCCTAAATAATTACAACAAATTTAAATTAATTTTCTTAACAATGTAGGTTTTCATATTGAAATATATATATATATATATATATATATATATATATATATATATATATATATATATATATATATATTGGCAAGTATAAGTTTTGTAACAGCTAATTCTGTGGTGAATGTGATAATTTTAAACATTTAAAAAGATACGTTCATCACAAATGCATGGCAAAGAGAATGGAAAAAAGCTTGTTGAAGATGTTAAAGTCCAGTAATAAATATGCAGGAAGCTCTGAAAATGTATACTGTACGGTATGTTAAATTATTGATTTGGGGCAGTAATATTCTAAGGCACAACATGAATACGAATTCAGATATCACAATTAATAAACATTGGAATTTAAATATTTTGTCACACCTGGTGCCATATTTTTTGGAATTTGTGCTTTATATTTGGTGAGAAAACAGCTGGGGAAAATCTCTGAGACAGAAGTACTATTAAGTCATTAAGTTAATACTTTGGCATAACATATTATTGCTACAAGGCCTTCAGAAAGACGGCAGAGAAACGTGATGTAACTTATAGTCAGATAAATATTGTTTTGTACTTGGAAACCTGTATCTACAATATGATCTTTTTATTAAAATTTCAATTTTGAGATTCATATTAATTTCTTCCACTGTATATAAAGGGATATTTTTGATTCTTTTTTTTTTTTTTTGTAGTCATGAAAAAGTCAACCTTGCCCATATTCATATCATTCTTTCTTTAAGATAAAACGTAAGTACTGTATCCTATGTTGTGATAGAAAAAGAATATCCCTCCTTGGTAGATCTAAAATCTGGTAACCCTGTTCAGATTATGTTTACCAATCTGCTTGTATAGCAATCATCCATCTCTCTCGGGCCGTTTCCAATCATTACAGTAAATAACGACACTATTCCTTACCATCCCTTCGACAGAAACCTCGGCATTTTCTTGGACGAAAATTTAAATTGGGAATGCCAAATAAAGGAAATATCCAAGAGAGTGTGCTATACCACGCATTCTCTTAACCCGTTCAGAAACTTCCTCCCGCCAGGATTAAAACAGACTTTAGTGCAAACCCTCGTACTACCACAGTTTGACTATTGCGACGTAATACTTACAGACTTGACAACTGACCTTTCGAACAAGCTGCAGCGTGTGCACAATATGTGTGTCAGATTAATCAGCAATGTACGCAAATTTGACCATATTACACCCTCTTTCGAATCTTCATCCTGGCTGCAACGTAATAACCGTAGAACACTTCATTCGCTGTCTCTTCTGTTTCGAGTTCTCCACACTGCTATTCCAAATTATCTTCGTTCCCGGTTTAACTACTTATCCGCCAATCACAATCTAAACACCAGGTTACAGGAGATCCAAATACTATAAATTCCTGCCCATAGAAGATCCCAATATTCATCCTCTTTTACTGTCTCAGTCCCCCGTGAATGGAATTCTCTACCTCTGAAGATTAGGGGCTGCCAGACAATAACCACTTTCAAGAAAAGGCTAAACGATTTCTTACGGGTGAAGTCAAATTGAACTTATGATTGTGATCGAGTTTAATAATTTAATTTAATTTAGGTATGACTTTTATTATTATTATTATTATTATTATTAATATTATCATTATTATTATCATTATCATTATCATTATTATTATTATTATTATTATTATTATTATTATTATTATTATTATTATTGCGTACACTACTTTTAATAATAGAATATAAGTAACTGATTAACTAGCGGACTTACTCGTGTTAATTATGTAAGTTTGTGGGGCTTACAGCTGTTTCGGTGCTTAACACACCATCCTCAGAGCCTACTAGATCTCGGCGTCATCTCGAACTTCTCTGCCTGTTATGTGGGTGCGTTTGATTGTTGGAAGGTGTTGAATAGTGGAGTCAAATAGTGTGTGTGTACTGAAATTGATATGTGTGTTGAGAATTTGATCGGGGTATGTTTTAGTGTGTTTGTATATTTCGTATTGTTCTAGTGTGTTGAGTTTTTGGTTCTTGGGTTGTATGTGTAGGATTTCCATGTCTGCATTTATGTTATTGTATGTATGGTTAGCATTGGTTATGTGTTCGGCGTATGTATGGGTAGATGTATTGTGTCCTCTGGTTATTGCTTCAATGTGTTCTTTGTAGTGTGTTTGGAATGATCTGCCTGTCTGTCCAATGTAGAACTTGTCGCAACTATTACATGTGAGTTTGTATAAACCTGTGTGGTCGTATTTATTTGTTTGTGTTGTTTGTGTGTTGAGATGTCTTTGTAGTGTGTTTTCTGTTCTGTATGTTATGTTGTATTTCTGCTTTCTGAATGAAGATGCGATCTTATGTTTGCTTTTGTTTTCATATGTTAGTGTGATGTATTTCTTGTGTTCTTGTGTTTGTGTTGTGTTTTGCTTGTTTTTGTGTTTGTTAAGTTTTTCTTTTGTCTTTCTTATGATGTTGTCTATTATGTTTGGATTGTAACGCGTTTTCTTGTGCTATGTATTTGATTGTGTTCACTTCTTCATTGTAGTGTTGTTGTGTCTTAGGTATGTTGAGTAATCTGTGTACCATTGTCCTGAAAGCAGCATGTTTGTGTTGTATGGGGTGGTTAGATGTGTTGTGTATGTGTGTGGTGGTGGTTGGTTTTCTGTATATTTTGAAGGTGTGTTTGTTGTCACTTTTTGTTATGGTGATGTCTAGGATATTTATAACAATTCATACCGCCAGTAGAGTGATGTGAAAAACAGAAACGGGATGATGAGGAAAGGATGATGGGAGAGGAAAGGAAGTGGCGAAAATGAGTGGTGTTCGAATTGCCTGATAAAGTTACTTGATATTCATCCATAGGAGTGAGGGAAAAACCCCGAAAAACCTTACCAGGCACCTCGTCCTGACCGGAAATCGAACACGGGACCGCTGGGTTCGGAGTTAGACTCGCTAACCCCTCAGCCACAACGGTGGACAATCTGATAGTAAATATACAACAATAGTAATATGCGTTACAAGAGCGGTAGGTTGAAGTTTTCATGTTCGAGGAAAGGTTTGAAAATGCGAAACGTAGTTCCGAGAATTGAAAGAAAACATACCGCTCGTGTATCATACATTATTTTGTGCGAAGATCGTTTATTACATACCTGAAAGAGGAATTTCTAATTAGTTACAATGAAATCTCCATCTTGGTTTCCGTTCAATGACGGCAAATTGCCAAAACAAAAATATTGTGACAGCGACGTGAGAATCGAACTCACGACCAGCGTCCCGCAAGAAAGCGGATCGCACAGGCTCCACGGAACATTGAGTGACGTCGCGCGGTGGAGAGAAGAGAGAGGGTGTATTACGTCACGCGACGAGTCTGCGCGCGCAGCTGCTATTTAACGCAGTGAATGTGGAACGACCTTCTCGACTATTCCAGAAGTCTGTTGATGTAGAAAATTCTCTACACACCTGTAGAAGGTTCTCGCAACTATGATTTTGCTATAAAAGAGCAGGCGCCAGCGAACTAGAGTTTCAGAGTTTTCAGTTATTCAGTCAGTGAGAAAGCCAGAGCAAGCAAGCCAGCCGGAGTTCGACTCGAGTGTGCGTCCGCATCTGCGTCAGCATCCGAAGGCCTGAGTTCGAGTGCAGTAGACCGCAGTTGGAGGGACCTGAGTTCGAGTGCAGTGGACCGCAGTTGGAGGGACCCGAGTTCGAGTACAGTGAACTGTCTCTGAAGGTCTGTGGTTCGAGATACCGTGAACTCGAGTGACTGAGATAGAAGAACTGTGAACTGAGAACTGGTAGTTCTGATTTGTAAATAGTGCTTTGTAAATATTAGTTAAGATTAACAGTTCATTGTTGTGCGTAATAGTCCAAGTCAATTGTCATTGTCGTCGGTGGAGTGCTATAACGAATACTGTGTGAGTGAAGATCCAATTGTTGACGAGAGCGTTTAAGGTGAATTGTAGAAAGGAATTATTGTTGTGACGAATAAATTACATTGTTGTTACTAATAAAATTCACATTGGTGTCAGAACCGGGACATTATCGACAATGGAGAACCTACAGCTGATCCTGCAAGCCATCGCGGAACTGAAAAACGACTTAAGTGCAGTAAAAGCAGAAATGAAGAACGATATCAGTGAGGTCAAGAACGACATAAGTGATGTGAAAACGGAGATGAAAAGTGACATAAGTGAAGTGAAAACAGAGATGAAAAGTGACATAAGCGGAGTGAAAGATGACGTCACTACGCAAATTGAAAGCGTTTCGGCCCACGTAGATGGAATTGTCGCCATCGTAAAAGACGAACTTAAGGCCGATTTGGATAAACTAAACCAGAATTTTACAACTATAAACGAAACAGTAGCCGAGTTGAGACAGGAGGTAGACCATTTCGACGGCAAAATCCGCGATCTCGAACGTCGTCAAGAGGAAACGTGTGTGCTGATGGACCAACATGCTGTAGAAAACAAGCACATCCTCGCGTTGGTGGATCGCCAGGCTAGAGAACATAAACAGATAGTTGCCGAGGAGGTTCGACGTGCCATGCAAGAAGCGGCCACAGAGTTGAGGACTCCCTATAGTGGCCCTGCGGAACCATCGCCTTCAGCCAGACATCACAACGTCAAGACGCCGAAGTTCGACGGTACGACGTCTTGGGCGATATTCCGTCGCCAGTTCGAGGCCATCGCAGAGCACAATGGGTGGACGCCGGCAGAGAAAACTACTCAGCTGCTGGCCGCGCTTCAGGGACAGGCGTCGGAGATTCTTCACAGCGTTCCAGAAGATGGGACAGCCGCTGAGATAATGGCGGCCCTGGAGGGACGTTATGGTGACCATCAACTTGCTGCAGCATTTAGGACCCAACTAAAAACGAGGGCCCAACAGTCAGGCGAGTCCCTGCAAGAATTCGCGATGGCGGTGGAACAACTTGCCCATAAGGCCCTCAGGGGCCTACCTAATGATTTCATCGCTGGAGAGGCGGCCTACACCTTCGGCAGCGGAGTTCGAGACCCGGAAATAAGACAACAGCTACTCTTAGCAGAGCATCGCACCATCAACGCAGCTCTGGCGGCGGCCCTCAGGATGGAGGCAGCCAAGTTGACTGCGAACGTCTCGGCATCGCACCGGATTAGGAGCGTCGCGGCGGCCGACGTCGAGGAGCGTCAACCGAAATCACCCGAGCGACGAAGACGAGGATTGCCTACCTGCTGGTCCTGCGGCGAGCCTGGGCACCTGAGGAGGGACTGTGACCGATCTGGTCACAAACAGGAAAACTAAAAGGGGCCGATGCGATGAGGGGCACATCGGCGCCGTCATCACCATCCCCTCGGCTGATCTTGAAGACGGTTAACAGAAGATGCGACGATGGGCTGATTGCTGACGGATGGATAAGAGGCCGCCCATGCAGAGTACTGGTAGACACCGGGGCGTCGCTCACTATCGCCAGACCGGAAGTCGTGCGTGGACTACCTGGGAGGACGCCGCTGCGCCGGTATGAGCTACGTACTGCCTCAGGCGAGAACCTGCCCATCCAAAAGGAGGTTTTCCTGGATCTGACATTGGGAAAGAGGAGACTGGAGATGTGGGTGTTCGTCGCCAACATCACTGAAGACGTCATCCTGGGACTCGACGCCATGCGGATCTTCGATGCAACGGTGGATGTCAGGCGCCGTATCCTGCGGTTTGGTCTTGATGAAGTGTTCCTGAGGGACGTCGAAGACCAACCCATGGCCAGCAGACTCACCCTGGAGAATCATGTGACAATCCCGGCAGGCTGCGAGATGGTGGTGACGGCAAGACTGGACGGACAGCCGAAGAGAAACCTGCTCCTCGATTCGCAAACAACTCCGACAGATGGGGTTTATGTGGCCAGATCCCTACTCCCGAATCAGAAGGTGGTACCGGTGAGGGTCCTGAATGTCACCAATCGGGACAAGGAGGTGCCTAGTGGAACTGTACTAGGTAGCGTCGAGCCGGTGGTGTCTGTGACGTCTCTGGCAGATAACGAGGAGTGTCACCGACCACGTCCAGATCTAGACCTATCACTGAAAGAGCTGGCTCGAGAATTGCCGGCGAATTTAAGCAAAAGAGAAAGAAGACAAGTCCACGATCTACTGACAGAATTTCAGGACGTGTTCAGTCTGTCTGAAAATGACTACGGGAGAACGGAGAAAGTTCAGCACCGCATTGACACCGAAAATGCTCGCCCAATCAGACAACCTCCTCGACGCGTCCCTCTAGCTAAACAGAGGGAGATTGACAGCCAACTGGAGGGCATGAAAGCAAGAGGGGTCATCGAGGAATCCGACAGCCCTTGGTCATCACCCGTAGTGCTGGTGAAGAAGAAGAATGGGGACCTGCGTTTCTGCGTGGACTACAGAAGACTGAATGACGTCACTAAGAAGGACTGCTTTCCGCTTCCACGAATTGACGACACCTTGGACACCCTGGCCGGAGCAGAGTGGTTCTCGACGTTGGATCTCAAGTCAGGATACTGGCAGGTGGCGCTACATCCTGAGGACAAGGAGAAAACGGCATTCTCTACAGGACAGGGACTATGGCAGTTCACCGTTATGCCGTTCGGCCTCTGCAACGCCCCGGCTACATTCCAGAGACTAATGGAGTCCGTAATGAGAGGCCTGACGTACGACACATGTTTGCTGTACCTTGATGACGTCATCGTGGTGGGCAAGACTTTCAGCGAACAGCTGTTGAACCTGAGGAAAGTGTTCGAGAGACTGCGACAAGCCAGGCTGAAGTTGAACCCGAAGAAATGTCATCTGTTCCAGAAGAAGGTCAGCTACTTGGGGCACGTAGTAGGGACGAACGGAGTGGCCACGGACCCAGAGAAGCTACAAGCCGTCAGAGGATGGCCGAGACCGAGGGACAAACAGGAGTTGCGCCGCTTTCTCGGCCTCTGCACTTATTACAGAAGGTTCGTAGCTGGGTACGCCAACATCGCTAAGCCTCTAACCCAGCTGACCGAGGAGAAACGACAATTCCAGTGGACGGACGCGGCGGAGTCATCATTCCAGTCACTGAAAGAGGCGCTCTGCACTGCTCCTGTACTGGGATATCCCATCCCTGGAAGGAAGTTCACGCTCGACACGGACGCTAGCAACGTAGGCATCGGCGGAGTACTCTCTCAAGAACAGGACGGGCAAGAGAGGGTGATTGCCTACTTCAGCCGAACACTATCCAAGGCTGAGAGAAACTACTGTGTGACGCGTAGAGAACTTCTTTCCATTGTGGAAGCCCTGAAGTACTTCCATAAATATTTGTATGGCCAGGAATTCCATCTGAGGACAGACCATTCTGCACTCACCTGGCTATTGGGCTTCAAGAATCTGGAGGGGCAGACCGCCCGTTGGGTTCAACGACTGCAGGAGTACAACTTCACCTCCGAACACCGACAAGGGAAGAAACATTCCAACGCTGATGCCTTATCACGACGCCCGTGCCCGGATGGCTGTAAACACTGCCTGAAAGTAGAAGAGCGGGATGGCGCCCACGCAGTCCGAGCAATTGCCGCCCAACCGAGCCCAGGATGGGATAACGCCGCCATAAGGAGGGAGCAGCTGGAGGACCCAAACATTGGACAGCTACTACGTGATGTGGAGTCCGGCCAGAGACCAGTATGGGCCGATATCGCCAACCGTAGCACCACTTACAAGAGCTACTGGGCCCAGTGGGAATCCTTCACTGTCAAGGACGGTATCCTGAAGAGGATTTGGGAGTCGGCCGATGGAAGGACCCACATAGAACAACTTGTCCTGCCCAGGAGCAAGGTGAAGGAAGTGCTGGAGGAGACTCATGCTGGAGTGACTGGAGGCCACCTGGGAGCCAACAGGACGCTGGACAAGTTAAGGCAGAGGTTCTATTGGTTGCATCAGAGAACCGACACGGAACAATGGTGCCGAAGATGCGACACCTGTGCAGCCAGTCGCGGACCAAGGACCCGCAGCAGGGGAGCCATGCAGCAGTACAACGTGGGAGCTCCTTTTGAGAGGATCGCCATTGATGTTGCTGGACCGTTCCCGGTCACGGATCGCGGGAACGCTACCTGTTAGTCGCCATGGATTACTTCACAAAATGGCCAGAGGTGTATGCGATTCCCAACCAAGAGGCTTCGACGGTGGCCGACGCGCTGCTTGACAACTTCATCTGCCGATTCGGGGTGCCCCGGGAATTGCATAGCGATCAGGGGCGCAACTTCGAATCCAACCTGATGGGAGAATTGCTCGAGCGTCTGGGGGTGCATAAAACCAGGACCACTCCCCTCCACCCACAGTCCGATGGTATGGTGGAACGCTACATCAAAACCTTGGAAGAGCATCTGCGGAAGGTGGTGTCCAACCATCAACGAGACTGGGATGCCAGAGTCCCACTGTTCCTCTTGGCCTACAGAGCTTCGGTCCACGATACAACAGGGATGACACCGGCAAACATGGTCTTCGGGAGAGAGCTGCGCCTGCCCTGTGATCTGCTGTTTGGCACGCCACCCAGCGCCGACCAGCCAGCGACTGACTATGTGGCAGAACTCACCGAGAAGTTGAATGGAATTCACCAACTGGCCAGAGAGCACCTCAAGATGGCCAGCGACAGGATGAAGGTGCGCTACGACAGATTAGCCAACTCTGCAGGATTCCAGGAGGGCGACCTGGTGTGGCTGTATCGACCTACCAGGACCAAAGGGAAATCACCAAAACTGCAGCGTGCCTGGGATGGACCATACCGCGTGGTGACCCGGATCAACGACGTGGTGTACCGGATCCAGCGACAACCTCGAGGGAAGATGATGGTGGTGCATCTGGACCGATTAGCAGCCTACCAAGGGACTGCCCGGGACGAGCAGCCCTAAGGAGGGGGCAATGTGACAGCGACGTGAGAATCGAACTCACGACCAGCGTCCCGCATGAAAGCAGATCGCACAGGCTCCACGGAACATTGAGTGACGTCGCGCGGTGGAGAGAAGAGAGAGGGTGTATTACGTCACGCGACGAGTCTGCGCGCGCAGCTGCTATTTAACGCAGTGAATGTGGAACGACCTTCTCGACTATTCCAGAAGTCTGTTGATGTAGAAAATTCTCTACACACCTGTAGAAGGTTCTCGCAACTATGATTTTGCTATAAAAGAGCAGGCGCCAGCGAACTAGACAGAGTTTCAGAGTTTTCAGTTATTCAGTCAGTGAGAAAGCCAGAGCAAGCAAGCCAGCCGGAGTTCGACTCGAGTGTGCGTCCGCATCTGCGTCAGCATCCGAAGGCCTGAGTTCGAGTGCAGTGGACCGCAGTTGGAGGGACCTGAGTTCGAGTGCAGTGGACCGCAGTTGGAGGGACCCGAGTTCGAGTACAGTGAACTGTCTCTGAAGGTCTGTGGTTCGAGATACCGTGAACTCGAGTGACTGAGATAGAAGAACTGTGAACTGAGAACTGGTAGTTCTGATTTGTAAATAGTGCTTTGTAAATATTAGTTAAGATTAACAGTTCATTGTTGTGCGTAATAGTCCAAGTCAATTGTCATTGTCGTCGGTGGAGTGCTATAACGAATACTGTGTGAGTGAAGATCCAATTGTTGACGAGAGCGTTTAAGGTGAATTGTAGAAAGGAATTATTGTTGTGACGAATAAATTACATTGTTGTTACAAATAAAATTCACAATATCTATCTTCAACATTGTTGCTTTAAAATGTTTTCTGTGTTTATTATACTCCAGCAGGCCGTGATATACGTCTGTTTTTTTTTCCCCCAGTCTATAAATGCGAACGGTAAGGTTATGTAATGATTTTTGCAAATATTTAAAAACAATAATTAACAGTGCAATTTAGGTGAAATTGCAGTGGCAAATTTCCAATTTATAATTATTACTATATTGAACGTCTCTAAAAATAATATGTTAAAAGCCTAAAGCAGTAATTCAATAATAGTTTATATTTTCAGTCAAAACACTTATCAGTATGTGAAGTCAGAAAATAATTCTGTTACATCATATTATAATTTAAAGGTCACAAATATTTTCGACTTATATAAAAGTCATCTTCAGGTGAATCCTTAAGCAAACAATTTTGAAAATATTTGAGGGACTAATCAGGTACATTTTCATCTAGTAGTTGAATGCACATGCAGGCATTTTACAAATATATAGTTGTCATGACTCTGAGGTTAATTGGTTCACATACAAAATAAAACACTTATTTACTTAGATAACTGAAATCTCTCATTTGCATGTATGTGAAACTATTCGGCATCTATGGCCTAGTCAAGTAATGAACTTACACTATATGTCAACAGGTTAAAATTAAAATATAAATGTTATAAAAATGATGAGTTCTGCAGTATTAATTAATGTGTTGTAGGGTGGAGGGAGTTCGCAGTCTGTTTCACCGCGGTGAAAGGCATATTTGTAAGATGTACAGTTGATAGAGTCCAGACAGTAAAGGCCTGTTTCACCCGGCGTTACACTTTTCTGAAACAATATGAACTTTAAATCTAAAGCAGTAAAATGAATATGTCACTTAAGCGGTAAGAAGAGGGAAATTGTTATGTGTGTTCGGTTGGGAATACTGAATGTGGAATTTTAGACTTACCGCGGATTGGTTTTGTGCGGAAACCAAGCAAATACGCACGATCTCGCACAAAAGTTGTTATACGGACTCGCCTGATAGTGTTGTTTGCGTTGTGTGTCATCAACAATGCATTCGCAACAGAGTCCAGGTGGTGTTCCGTTGCCTAGTAACATAAGTCTTCACCAAGACAATGTGGCGGGTAGCAGTGCGATTTCTGAGAGCAAATGCGACTAGGATGGCAGTGGGAGGGGCTGCTGCTGGAGGGGCATACTACGTGTATAAAACCTATACACAAAACCCCCAGCGTAAATTCCCCACCATGAAGGCAAAAGTCTTCGAAGCTCCAGACCAGGACAACTTGGCCAATTCTGAGGACCAGGAACCCCGGTCAATCTTGAAGAAACCGGGGGCCAGTTCGGAAGATAAAACCGTGAGATGGTCCGATCCCCTGGAGATCGGACCGCACATTCCAGGGGCCACCAAGAAGGACTCTGAACCATCAACATCAGAGCCTTCACAATCCGAGCCTACGGATCCTCCAACATCTCAGCCTACGGATCCTCCAACTTCCCAGCCTACGGATTCTCCAACATCTCAGCCTTCGGATGCTTCCACATCCGAAGAGGGAGAGCCGCCACCATCACGACCTACACTCGAGGAAGTGGAGGAATGGATCAGGATTGGCCAGGAGCTGCGAGACCACATACGGGACAAGTAGTTCGGTAAGTGCAAGACTCCGTTCTGTAATTGAGGGGTTTGCCGGAAAAAGGGCGTATACGTCAATATGGTGAATTGAGATACAGGCAATCTAAGATTTTAAAACGCACCTGAATAAAATGTTATACAGATAGTGAACAAAATTATACATTAAATTAAAAATCTTAGCGAGTATAAATGTTTTGTAGCATTTAGGCAATTTATATTATTAAATTTCCTTATATTTGTACCATATAAAACTTCGGTCTATACGCCCTTTATCCATATAATGATTTGCTTAGGGGATTTAATGTAGATTTCAGATTTAAATTTCACACGGAATTGAAACAAAGATACATTTTATGACATTTATTATCTACTTTTAAATTAATTTACATTATTTCAGATATACTGAGTAGACATTAAGTATGCAAAGCAAAATCTCTGAATATAACAGAAAAAGAAAATCTCCATTTTGTGTGAACATAAATAAATAAAATTTATTCTTTGTATAATCCTGATAACAATAAGTTCAAAAATCTGAATATTGTAACAAACCTCTTTATAGAACATAAAATATTTCCGTCTGAATCTCTGAGTTTCGTAAGTTTGTTTACTCTTAAAGCAAGGACAATAATGAACATAAAAAGCAGTCAAAGGAAACAAATGGACTGACTAAATTGAACTATACTGGGTGTTCAGTTCAAAGTGTGTCATGGCTCGCTGTATGCCGTCATGTGGCTAGCCGATGAGCCTAGAGAATTCAATCTTCCTACAATTCCGCAGAGGTGTATAACCTATGAGGTAGAGAAGTTGCCTAGCAAGTACGGCGTTCATTCTGAAGAGTACGTACCGATACGTACGGTAACGCCGGTAGTGGCAGGAATGTAAACTGTTTGAAAATACGTACTGTCGGGATATGGGGAGAGGGTTAAGACGATTACTTACGTATTTGTTGACATTAACTTCGACGGTCAACATGGACACGGAGCATTTGATTTGTGTTGTGGAATGTTACCGTACGCAACCGATGATAACAAATACCCTGCGTACGACTTGTCGGCGCAAAACACAGTCCGAAAGAGGTTATGGTAGCACACAGACCGTACAGACCGCCATCTGTTGCTACGACGTTCAAGTTATACCGTACACGTTCTCAAGTTCAGATTGAAGACGCCTTAAATAATAGGCAACTTCTCCAACACATAAGCTGAAACTCGCTTCAAATCGGTGACTCAACAACAGTGACGTCATGACACACTTTGAAATGAACACCCAGTATATATTTGCTTAGTCTCTACCAAGACAAAACACACACACAGTACAGTATGCGGTAACGCGCAGCACTAGCTCTGCTTGTAGACTGACTGACTAAATCGCGCACGCACGCAGCCCTGTCCTGCTGGTATGTACAGTACAATCAAAACAAAATTTCGCTACTATAATTAGCGAATTATTCACTACATTTTAAACCGTTTTCCCGAAGAAGGGCGTAGAGGTCTATCCGCCTTTCTTCCGGCAAACCCCTCAATTATAGGCTCCCCTAAAGCAGGGGTCGTCAGTTCGTAGCATAGGATTCAGAGGCACCTTGATCGAAGTTCGGAGGGCCGGGAGAAGCGTTCACACATATGTAGGGGGAAGCAGTAACGCATTTCCAACCATTTTTCCGAAATCATTATTCCTATCATCAGTTTTGTCCAATTGTACTTCTTTCCGAAGCAGTAATTCCTATTGCATTGCATCAGGGGTGGGGCGTTCTGTTTGAAAAATACTTAGAAAAGTGTAGTGACAAAATTCCAGGTCAATATCTCGCGGCCCGATATAATTGATGCTAGGGCTCGGTACCGGGTCGCGGCCCGGCGGTTGAGAAACACTAATCTATACAATTTCAATGGCATATTGGTCCGTTAAGTACAATATCAATTAATAGAAGAATTTAATTCAGTCAATACTTAACAGTGAAAAATACATTAAAATTTATGTTATACCAAAAAGTAACATTACATATATTTTAACGACAAACGTTTTCGCCAATTATATTGGCATCTTCAGGGCGAATAAAACATGTTAACAAAATGGACACTTGGTCTTAACTAGTTAAAATAACGTTACAAGCAGGATATAAATTAAAACAGTTAATAAAATTGAGTGATGCAGCCACCAGGTTGTATGTAGAAAATCATGTATAGTAGAAACCATGTATGACGACGGGGGTGGCAAGACCTCTTCTAGTATTGCGGTAACAGTTTCGGAATCAGATTAAAGATGCTTTCAGGAACTCCAGCCAACTCTTTCAACTTCTTGGCTTTATCCTGTCATCATTACTCGGCAACATGACCGCCATATTTGTAGCATCTTTAATCTGATTCCGAAACTGTTACCGCAATACTAGAAGAGGTCTTGCCGTCCCCCTCATCATACATGGTTTCTACTATACATCATTTTCTACATACAACCTGGTGGCTGCATCACTCAATTTTATTAACTGTTTTAATTTATATCCTACTTTTAACGTTATTTTAACTAGTTAAGACCAAGTGTTCATTTTGTTAACATGTTTTATTCGACCTGAAGATGCCAATATAATTGGCGAAAACGTTTGTCGTTAAAATATATGTAATGTTACTTTTTGGTATAACATAAATTTTAATGTATTTTTCACTGTTAAGTATTGACTGAATTAAATTCTTCTTTTAACTAATCTATACGATTTGTCCTATGCAGCTACCTTCTGCATTATATTGAAAAAATGAAGTTGCTGGTGGTGGAAACATGTGATTAACGGCCTTTCTGTCAGAAAATACAAAAATTCTTCTTCTTTTTCTCCTTCCCCTTCTGTTGTAAGCGGAAAACTGTTTGGTAACACTCGTCGGAATAAAAGAGTTGTAAAGAAAGTGGTGGTACAACTATATCTGATTAGTTTTTAACGCTCAAGACATCTACAAAGAATAGTACGATAATGAAAGGAAGGCTATGAATTTTAGTTGCCGGTCTACTTAAAAGTCCGGATATTTAGTCATCAGGGGGCCTGTTGCATAAAGGTAAAATTACTACTTTATTAGCGACAAATCAGTAAATAAGTAAAAAAAAAAAAACAGTCATTTCCGTTGCATAAATCTGTATCGGTGCATTTGGCACAACAAGTGGCAAGCACTGGTAATTAATGACAGTTTCATTTCTTTTACCAATGAATTCTTGCACAAAAATTTGTCGTTTGAAAAATAGAAACGCGAGCACGTTTTCTACCAATTCTATATTCTTGCTGAACTTTCATAAAAGTGTAGAAATAACATTTGTAATGTAATATGATCATATCCAAGCTGTGAGAGTGAAAAGAATTCATATAGGCCTATAGGTAGAGGAAAACAGTTAGGCCAAGAATAGAGTTCCAGTTTAAACAAAGATTTCGCAAGTAAAAAATTAAATATGAGATATTGCTTGGTACTGAAAACCTTATTTAGGTCCTGCAACACCAATTTACCTATAGGCCCCTAACCAAGGGAAGGTTACTTTAATAGTAATCAAGGCCTCCATTTAAAAATTAATAATGATGTTCATTTGAAAGATAATATGTAAATACATATCACATCTCTCTTCCTAAAGTTCGGCAAAATTCATATGTAAGTATAGCTAGAGAGCGCCTGTTCTAGTGCGCAGGGTATCAACATTGAACTCGTAAGTCACGTGACTTTGGTATGCTGCGGTCGATTCTGTAGAGTTTTTATACGTGAGGTCTTGGTTGTAATTCATTAATTAAATGTATTCAAACTAACAAAATAAGTTATTACGAACCGATTGTAGCCACAGTGATGGCGAACTATTGCTCTTGTTATAGATGCAAAGAAAATTAACCTGAAAAAATAAACATATTGTTCCATTTTTAAGTATCGCACATAGGCTATGTAACCTCGCTTGTAAATGTCATATTGAAGATTTTATTTCTAATTCTCACATAAACTGAATGATTTATCGTCATCATTTATTCTTAATTTTTATAGATTTTATAGTTTTTTAGAAATTCATTCCAGGATTTCTTTGTCTCTTCCGTGATACCATTCTAAAATACAGCTGATTTTTTCTTCCAGTTCTGAAAGTTTTTATGAGTTTTCTGCAGTTATTTTCCTTGATCCATATTTTCTTCAGTTTTTGTTATTTCTAAGTTCAAAATGGACATTACTGAGCATAGAACCCTTCCATTTCCAAACCAAAGACAAAAATACAACATTTAAACCAACATCCCTTACAATCGATTATGTATTCTACGTACCTATACAGGCTATCCCTGATACAGCCCATTTTTTTTCTATTGTACGAATTTATTTTCTTAGTGAATTTTCCCCTCAAGTAATGCCAAATATTTTTAGTCCTAACATCATATTGATGTTCAATATTAGCCATTATTTTTCTCATATTTTAATGATATGGTTAAGGCTTTCCAGTTAAAACAAAAATGTATAATAATTCTAATATTTTGTTCATGATTTTTTCAAGATGTCGATAAGTCCTCTTTCATAATGCTGGCGATAAAATTATCAGTACACACTTAATAACGTGACATACACTCTCAAATTTTACAATATAAAAATAAATATAAAGGAAGCTCGAAATTTCTGAAAATTGTTTGTTTATAAAAACAACATTTTGAAACTAAACAACAAAATAAAATATTTAAAAAATAATTCGGAAATGTAAGTGAAAATAGTTAAAAAAAAAATTGGGTAAAATTCTGTTAGGGTTTGATGGGAAGAACGAGTGAAGTTATGAAATTTGCATTGCTGTAGGTTACAAACAAACTATTATATAATTGTACAGAAGTTTCGTCGCGTTAGAATAATAACACAGTCTACTATATACAGTCACAAAGCTTGAGTTTTGAGGGTGCTAGAAATAATAGACTGTGACGATACTATTTTGCATTGCCTGTAATGAGGCGATATTAGCGATCCTAGTGGTGAGCAACTACCTAATGTTTGCATATGTACTACATATTGAGCTTCGCGACTGTATATACTAGACTGTGATACTAACTAAGCAGGGTAATGAGAAACGTTTTTAATTTATCAAGGTATTAAGAGTAGCCCTAAAAATAGTTATAAGACCAACATCAACTAGTTTCATAGAGTGTATATGAGTCGCCTAGAATCAAACTCCACTTTCTCCAAATTATGAAATACGGGTTTAAGTCATGTATGAGTGCAGTATTTTGCAGGGAATGTGATAAACTGCTCATTTGAAGTCAAACTGCAACTTATCTGCCTTAACTGTATTAGTAAAATCACCGTTTCTTGACTTTCCTCAAAATTCAGATTTTTTAATAGGCCTAAAATGCAGTTTGATTCTAGACGATTCATACACTTGATATTATTATTATTATTATTATTATTATTATTATTATTATTATTATTATCATTATTAATTTGTTCCTCTCCTTATAATGATACATCAGAGCACGTTCTCCTTTCCATTAATTCTTCCCCGGCAATCGTTTTATACAAAGCCTAATAATCAGGAAAAGGGATGTGGACTATTATAACGAATGGTGAAACGTAGTATAGATATTCGTAGCTCAGTGACTGTCAAGCGAGCTGCGTCACAGAGCATGCACGAGTACAGTCCACTTCATACAAACTTACACGCAATGTACTATAAACGTATTTCAGAATAAATAATTGTCATAGTTTAATGACATATGGTGGCCTACATACATAATCTGCATTTCATTTTGAAATGCATGCATGTGTTTTTCTTGCCAACGCACAAGACACCAATAAACAACATTACAAATATACATAATTAAATATCAATCTCTGCGTTCTCGCGTGTCAGTGGAAACATTGATGGCTGATAGTTGTCTTCTGTACGGAACTCTCCTCTGAATATGTATTTTTTTCTGCCAGGAGCGTGTTAAATTAAAACCTTTATTTACAATATCATGAAACATGATAATATGTACTTATACAACGTATATTACAGTATTTATAATATATGCAATATACTACAATGTTTACAACATAGCCTAATACAGTATCATTAAATGTTGAACAAAATGTAGAACCAAACGAAATGGCATTTTCAATTAATGCTATGTTTTGTTGATGAAACAATTATTCCTGCTGTGCCTTGTTATAATAAATTGTAAATATCATTTTCAAATTTTCAAAATACAACTTTGCTCTGTTGCAAGGAAGGAAATTTTTTAACATCTGCAGAGACAATTGGAGAGTACTTGAAACATGATACGTCAATTAAATTCGCATGTTGAATGACGTCATTGGGACACGTCTTTGTTAGTAAATCTGAAATCCGACTAAGAATACTGTACCTATCATTTTTAATCAAAACTCTGTTCATTTTTTCACCAACACGTTTTCCTACTTCACTTTCTACTGCACTCAGTTTATTTACAATAGTCTTCATAATATTTATTTGCTCAACTAGTTCTATTCCTGACTATTCTAATCGAATAATGGCATCCGGTAAATATAAAAAATTGAGTTATTATCCATGACTTCTTTCTCGATTGTTCTATCATTTAGCAGTTCCTGGCGTATTTGAATCGCAGCCACGTCATCAGGATCGAAAGACTGGACCACTTTCTTCATAGATTTGAGGTGATGTGCGTAATAATTGCAAGCTTCTAACCATGACCCCCAACTCTTAAGAAATGGACATGGGGGGAGCGACAATTTAGGGAATTGTTTCCTGAATTTTGATACTTGATCTGGAGGTTTTACAAATATAGTCTTTCAATACTGTATTGTTAGTTGGTTTCACTTTCGGCATTGTACCTGGACTTCACTACTCTGAACTGCAAACCTGCATGTTGAAGTTCTTATGCGACAACTGTCCCTTTCACCTGTTGTTGACGTGCAGATATCTGCAAGTATGTCATGGAGGGGAGGACTTGGTATAAAGGGTTATAAACAAATGACTGTGTAGATGCCAATACTAGCTTTTACTGCTCTAAATTCCGTTCCCTACTAATAACATTACGATGAACTGTTCCCATATTAAAGATGTAGCGACATAAAAAACTTTGAATATAAGTTTGAAAGTAAATTAAATCGGAAAGTATACAAACCAGCGGTCTTATACCAAGTTCAAGTGTTTGGGCATTAAGTTTAATAAATAATAATAATAATAATAATAGTAATAATAATAATAATAGTAATAATAATAATAATAGTAATAATAATGATAATAATAATATATTCTGGACGAATAGCGGGAGTTTAGACAATCAGTGAACTGCATCATACCTAAGTTTAATAAGTAGAAACAACGTAATACTTCTAGTTATTGTGCTAGATCGAAAAAAAATCACAGTATTTCCTATGAAAAATCTTTACGCACATGTCAAGGTACGATCACACGTCGCTACTTTTACAGCGCTGCAGTACAAAAAACTGCGCAACTCTCGTACTGCGACGTGTGAACAACGGTGCAACCCGAAAAGTAGTAGACCGGGTCAAAGCGGATCATGGGGGAAACCGGATCATATTAGTATTATCATGCCATCTGTTGGTTGTCCTTAAAATGTGCATCTTGACTTCTGGTCCATGAGGTACAGCAATTTTGTGGCTATATTTTGCACTAAACTAAAGCGTTCTGAGATGTTTTGTTCCTCCGGAAATGCAATCTAAACAATTCACTGTGCGTGTGGGTGCCATATTGAATGCATCCATACAATTTTTTCGTATGTAAATATTAAGCTTTTTACATATTAATTAGTGCCTAATGTTAGAGACTAATTTCTAGTTTTTTTACAGTGTTACTTGTCTTGGTCCAAACGGCCCTTTTCAGGGCCAACAGGGACCTAAGGGGAAATGATGTGACGTTCTACGAGAACTAATATAACCTCTCATTCCCAAACCAACCTCTCCGTCACGTGGCGGGTCCTGATTGAAGCAAACGAGGCTCTGGTGACTATTGTGTGTGGAACACAATCTGCGAGTGAGGGAGGCGAAGTGTGGGTATCCGATAGCGTTACCTTCACAGGTGAGTGTTGTTTTACGATAAGAACATGAGTGTGGATTGCATATTTAATTTTGATTCTTGTGTGTTGTGTTATGCAAAATACTTGAGTTTCAAATGCTCATTTCATTTTGGAGGGCGTAGAGCAGGGATGAGACGATATTAGCTCCCAATCATGGTAGAAGAGCTCGACCTTAATCACGAGCGCATAGCGCATCCGCTACATAGCGTCGTAACGTAGACGTCAGGGACGTACATGCACATCCAGTGAATAAAGGCAGCAATTATTACAATAACTTGCGTTAATAAATTTCTGGCTATGTAATAGGGCTAATTATTCAGTTATTTAATATGCATGTACATATATAAACAAATCACAAAGGGAAGGGTTTTTTAGGACCAAAAAGAGAAATAGGAAAATTTAATTGTATGTAAACCATTTTCTTGTTAACAGCAATTATTTATTATGTAAATACTTCACTTCATTGGTTAGGAGAAACTAATAGGGTCTACCTGCTCCACGTGTGTGATCTCTAAGTACTTTTGAGTATTTGTTGAAAAAAATAATAATGACAGTATTGATTGAAATAGAGTATATTGATTGTGTGATTGTAAAATGTAGTCCTTACTCTCCAGTCGTGATTATGTAATGAGTTTTCTTAGAGCGATTTGTGAGATGCATGTAATACGAAAAAACAAATTGATTAAATTAGGATATTGAGAGCTACCGTAATTTTTGGGGTTAATCATTTAAGGGGATATTTATGATTTTTAAACTTCCACAATTTTCGGCCAAAATTTATGAAATTTAAGCTATATAAACAGATCTATAATAATATAATCTGTACAAAATTTGGTGCAATTGGATCTAATAGTTTTGAAATTATATTTTTAAGTATATTTTCATATTGACGTTACTAAAAAGCTCCTTGCATCAAAGTTTTCAAAATGTTTAGTTCATATTTGCTCAAAATCCTGAAAATAGTTATTGGAATGAAAGTGAACTAGCTTTTTGAGCTTAGTAATAGTGTAAATAAAATATTATTTCTATATTAAAGAAACACGTAGTCTAATAAAAGTAAATATCCAGAAACAAGCAACAAATAAATCAACAATACATTTAAAATAAAGAAATAAAACGAATCTAGATACAGTCTACTGATCCAAATGTAAATTAATTTACTTTCGATGTAAATTCCGTAATGAATTTATTTCTCTCTTCTCCTGAATAATGCCTATATTTTTTTTTTCATGTTGCGTCTCATAATGCAGTTTTATGTTGCTTTTTTGCAAATGATATATTTTTTACACAACAAACACTGGACTTCATCACCATGTTCGAAGCATAAATATTGTATCTTCCACTCTTCCTTGAAACTTCATTGTATGAGCGCTTTTTTTCCGTCATGATGCGCTGTGTTCTAAGATCTGTACATCCTTTAGCAATGTTTACAGGTAAAAGAGCTCCGCGCGCGCGCAGCGGGCAGAAAAGAGCTCTCGCTCTAAAGTACTAGTCGCCATCGCAAGACTGGCGTAGAGAGTGAGCCGCCGGGGTGCAAAGTAGTCCAAATCCATATTTGGGAGGGCAAAAGTAGAAAAATCTCATGTAAAAGAAAACGAAATAAAACCGCAAAATTATTTGTCCTACAGGCCTATAACTGAGTAACACTCAATTGATGATCTTAACCAGCGGAGGTGGCTGCAGAACTAGATAAGAAGCCAGTAACATACCACACTTCCACCACCCTGCATTCTTACTCAGCAAGTGCCGCGAGTCTGTCATTACTTTGTGCTGTATCTCTATTGTAAGTGATCCTTTCATACTTGGTATCAACATGTCAAGTGGTTCTTCAGGTATGTAACACAGTTTGTTTCTGTTACATTCAATGTTGTTTTTGTTGGTTATTTAACGACGCTGTATCAACTGCTAGGTTATTTAGCGTCGATGAGATTGATGATAGCGAGATGATATTTGGCGAGATGAGGCCGAGGATTCGCCATGGATTACCTTGCATTCACATTACGGTTGGGGAAAACCTCGGAAAAAACCCAACCAGGTAATCAGCCCAAGCGGGGATCGAACCCGCGCCCGAACGCAACTTCAGACCGGCAGGCAAGCGCCTTAACCGACTGAGCCACGCCGGTGGCTTCAATGTTGTTATAGCATGTCAAATTAGCATGAATGGACACGGGACAAAATATAAATTTAAACAATTCAGTCAAGACTTAGGTAAGGGGGGGCGGAAATTCCGTCCAAAATGATTTTTCTTCACTTCCTCGAGTAATTTTTTGAACGAAGTTTTAAGGTGCGCAGATTTGTGGAAGTAATAAATTATCTGCACTATTCTTTCACGTGTAGTAGTGCAATTTTTCTCGGTTGCAGTTATTAAATATCTGAGAGCCGAATCTCCTTCCGAAGTACAATTCAGGAAATGCAAGGTAACAGCTTATTAATTATGTGTCAAATACGATGCCAGAGTGTCCGAAAGGTACAATATTACGCAAATGTAATATCTTTCTCATAAGAGATTTATCTTTGGAGAGCAAGCGGGTAAAGTCTACGAACACCGGTGTCGCCTCCACCAGCTGTACCACCTCCAACATCGCCGTCTCCAGATCCATAGCAACTTCCGCCACACTCGGCGCCACCTCCCCAGCTCTACCACCAACGGTGTCGCCTCCACCAGCTGCACCAACTCCAGCACCGCCGTCTCCAGAGCCGTAGCAACCACCGCCACACCCGGCGCCACCTCCCCAGCTCTACCACCACCGGTGTCGCCTCCACCAGCTGTACCACCTCCAGCACCGCCGTCTCCAGAGCCGTAGAAACCACCGCCACACCCGGCGCCACCTCCCCAGCTCTACCACCACCGATGTGACTTCCACCAGCTGTACCACCTCCAGCACCGCCGTCTCCAGAGCCATAGCAACCACCGCCACACCCGGCGCCACCTCCCCAGCTCTACCACCACCGATGTCATTTCCACCAGCTGTACCACCTCCAGCACCGCCGTCTCCAGAGCCGTAGCAACCACCGCCACACCCGGCGCCACCTCCCCAGCCCTACCACCACCGATGTCACTTCCACAAGCTGTACCACCTCCAACACCGCTGTCTCCAGAGCCGTAGCAACCACCGCCACACCCGGCGCCACCTCCCCAGCTCTACCACCACCGATGTCACTTCCACCAACTGTACCACCTCCAGCACCGCCGTCTCCAGAGCCATAGCAACCACCGCCACACCCGGAGGCACCTCCCCAGCTCTACCACCACCGATGTCACTTCCGCCAGCTGTACAACCTCCAGCACCGCCGTCTCCAGAGCCGTAGCAACCACCGCAACACTCGGCGCCACCTCCCCAGCTCTACCACCACCGATGTCACTTCCACCAGCTGTACCACCCAGGGTTGCCAGATTGGGCTACAAGTAGCCAATTGAGCTACTTGAAATTTGAATTGGCTATTGATTTTTACCATTGGGCTACTTGCGACTTTTTGGGCTACTCAAAAATTTTCGGGCTATTTTTGGGCTATTTTTTCGGATTTGAATTTGTGGAAAAATTAATAATAATAGGTATCTTCCTCTCCGTGAAAAAATCTGTTACAGTGCACCACCACCTTAACCACGAGAAACGAGATACCTATGCAAAATACATATATTGCACAATGTTACATGACCAAGCTAGTGTAAGGAGATTTTTACCTTTCACTATCACCAGTATCAGCAGAAATACAGTGGCATAGTGGAATCTGCAAGTAGATAATACTCAGTTGCTGTTTTTCCTTCACTTCAAGCGTTAGTATTTTTGTAAATGCCGATGTATTTTATTACAATAATCTTAAATTAGAAACTAGGGTCTAATGTAGAAGTGATATATAGTTTTTAAGTTATATTTGGGAACTGCTCTTCTGATATTTTTGTAGCCTAATTATAATTAGGCTAATTATATAATTCTGAGACCGATAGTGGAATAATTTTAAAGAACTGTTTTTGTTGTAGAAGTGATATACAGTAAGATTTTTAAATTGTAAAAGAGAATAACTTGTTATACATTTATTTTGTTTTGTAATCATATTGAAAATGGAAATATTTGTTATGTCGTGTAATTACTGAACATGGGAAAGTGGGAGAACTATACTAAAACGTTTAATAGCCAATGGTTAAATGATACTTCATTCTCAAACTGTCTTCAGTATGTGAAAGACGACAACAATAAAGCAGATTGTAAAGTTTATAAAGTTCAAATTAGGACTCATAAGGGAGACTTGAAAAAACATTCCGCGAAATATAAATCTGCCATTTATATTAGGCTACTTTTTCTGAATGTTGGCTACTTTTTCAGCGAGCTTTCGCTACTTTTAGTTACACCAATCTGGCAACCCTGGTACCACCTCCAGCACCGCCGTGTCCAGAGCCATAGCAACCTCCGCCACACCCGGCGCCACCTCCCCAGCTCTACCACCACCGGTGTCGCCTCCACCAGCTGTACCACCTCCAGCACCGCCGTCTCCAGAGCCATAACAACCACCGCCACACCCGGCGCCACCTCCCCAGCTCTACCACCACTGGTGTCGCCTCCACCAGCTGTACCACCTCCAGCACCGCCGTCTTCAGAGCCGTAGCAACCACCGCCACACCCGGCGCCACCTCCCCAGCTCTAACACCACCGGTGTCGCCTCCACCAGCTGTACCACTTCCAACACCGCCGTCTCCAGACCCATATAGCAATCTCCGTCACACCCGGCATTATCTCCTCCAGCAAAGATAGAATCGCGTAATTTTAAAACAATGAAAAACATAAAATGTTGACTATTTTGTGTGCATTACAGACTGTGATTGTCTTTCTTCTTTCTTAATTAAATAAATGGAAATTAAATAATAATTAAATCTGATTTTAATATTATTATAGTACATTATGCAACGAGCCTATAATGATAGTAATTAAGACGCGAGGATGTTTATGAAACGAGCGTAAGCGAGATTCATAATTTTCATATGAGCGTCTTAATTACCATTATAGGCAAGTTTCATACGACTTTTTATGCTCGACCTTATTTCTAATTTGAAATTTGAAAGTATTCATGTTATGGTTATGTGACTGGGGAGCGAACTGACCTTGTGCAATCTCGTAAATTGTGAGATGCTCGCAGACGCGAAAGTATTGATTATTTCCAGGCAACAAATGTCGACGACCTTGATATAATCTAGTAAGATAAACGTTAAACTTGATATAACCTTGAAATTGAAGTCGACATTGAAAAACGAGATGACAAATTAAATTTATTTGAATATTATCTACAATTAACGCTAATTATTATAGCAACAGAACATAACCTTCTGCGACAGTAATGGATTTCCAGCCTCCGTGATGTTTTGCTAGTTGTCTTTCGATTGCATATCCGAGAATAATCGATAACCTGAACTTTAATGAATAGGTGTACTTTAATGAAATGCATTAAAGGACTGCTACCAGGTGTATAATTATTACATTTCGGCATGGTCGAACATAAAATTACTTTTTTCGCAATGCTCTAAAGCAGAATTTGTTATTATGGCTCTCTGTCACTTGTAAAATATGCTAATCATGACAAAATAGTAAAATTGTCTTATGCGACAGAAATGACTAAGACTTGTCGTTTTTCATCCATCTATTGGTAAATTGTCACTTATCAGTAAGGCCCGGGGGTTTAGCTACAAAAACTTTACAACAGGTTAATGGTAACGGGGTTATACGCCACCTGTATCTCGTAAACATGAGGGACTCGTTGACTCGCTTTCAGTCGCTCACGTAATAGGTACAACTAAGGTCAAGGGCAGGCTAGCTAACGTAATGAAATGACGGACACAGCGTCATAGAATAAATTGCACATTTAATCATAAATTATACAAACCAAATATCTTTTCCAGTAATATGAACATAAATATACACAACATTATGCATTAATATTAACAATGTGCACAGTAATGCTTTTTACTTGGTTATTTAACGATGCAGTATCAACTATGAGGTTATTTAACGTCGATGGGATTGGTGGTCGCGAGATGAGGCCGAGGAGTCGCCATAGATTACCTGACATTTTCCTTACGGCTGGGGAAAACCTCGGCAAAAACCCAATCAGGTAATCAGTCTAAGCGGGAATCGAACCCGCGCCCAAACGCAACTCAGAATCGGCAGGTAAGAGCCTTAGCCGACAGAGTTACGCCGGTGGCTTGCACAGTAAATGAAAAGATAATTGATTGTGGCTATATTATACATTATGTGCATATGCTTTTTTACAACGTATTACAATATGCATTTTGAAGTTTTCAAATGAAAAAGATCTTTCATTCTCCTCCTAAGAGATTTGTATTGGGAAAAATTTCTCTCTACATCGCAACGACGTGACTGGGGCAAATTTAAACCCAGAGAAGGTATTAGTGTTTTCTTTATGTGGGTTGATATTTTGGTCTCCTCTAGAACCTTCTAGTTCATCTCGAATGGTATATAGTTGAAAATCCTACATTTTTCTGTGTGTCTGTCTGAACTAAACTTAAACGTTCAAGGCATATTTTAATCCCTCTTTTTGTTTATACAGCGACATTATTTTTTTTACTTCAATTTTTATTGTACCTGAGTTTTTGAATATACTTCACTCCCACCCCTTCTACTAAGGAAGTTCCAACTGTCCTCCAGACAGAATCAAGACTGCATATAATAAACAGCACTGAGTTAGTGAGTATAGTACGTTCCAGAAATATGTTCGGTTTTCCAGTGACGAAAGAGCTTTCAATATTGAACCATATTTTCGCACAGGTACTGTTCGTTTGCCTACGTCGCATCCCGATTTCCTCCACCTGCTTCTGCACGCCCCTCTGTAAAAGCTGGGCTGTCTTAGCTCTTTTCTGAAAAGATTAATTTCTGTTAGGAATTGGACGTTTACGTAATATTATACAGCTGTTTAAAATAACTTAAATAAAAGGGCCTCGTTAACTAATTAGCTGTCACGTGATTTCTCCCCTTTCTACGATCCTGCGGCATAACCACTTGGACGGACAGTAGATAGCATGTCTGAGTAATTTTATCTGTGCGGGTCGAGCAGAAGTGAAGATTGAATTTACAGTACCTAAGGTACTCTTTTATACAGTAGGTACAGAATTATTTCAACATGAGTCACTAGTACGAAGGACGAAACTGGCAGTTAGAATTAGATGCAATAATCTATAGTGCGATAATATGCACAAAAGAACTGAAGCCTGTATCGAAATGAACGGCCACCATTTTCAAAAATGTGTTTTAATATCCATATTATGATTATTTTTCAACTGAACTTCATTTTCTATAGTGTATGCTAATGTGCTGTAGACAGTATAATATACACTGCATAATGAATACGTTCGCATGGATAACTCAGTTCGTGAGTAAAAACACTTATTCTTAATACAGTACTGCATTTGGATTAAACAGAAACCTAATGAAAATTATCGAACTCAAAATTGCGATATTTCCTAGTTTACATAAATGGACGAATTACTTTTCTTCCCTCCTATACTTAGAAAAAAGTGATGTGTTTGTGTTTTAGCCAGTATCATCGAACTCCAGTCGTGGAAGGGGGTAGCGAACGGTGTTTCCGTTTCTCTATAAAGGTATAGCCAGGTTAATATTAAAAATTTTAGTAAAAATAAAATGATGTCCCTGTATATTTATGGTAGCCACCTTTAATTCTTGTTCCATACAACTTACAAACAATATTCCGACCATCAGAGGAAAAACACTCACTGCCATAATCTGCCACAATATTGTATCTGCTATTTTCGGAAGTCCTCGCTTATGCATGATTTGATTTCACTCACACAGTATTCCCTGCCTGCTTACCGTACCCCAAGTGATGTCAAAGCAAGAGGATTTTTCTGACCTTGACGTCGTGAGCGGGCATTAAGCGCTAGGTATGCTAGGAGAAATAAGCAGCCTGTTGGATTAAGAAAACAGTGGTGCACAAACTTCAAACGGAACGTGAAATTTTATGTCGTTATTTTTATATGGCTTATTTCTGTTTGTTAATTTCTATATTGTCTGTAAAACAAAAGTACTAATACCTATTTCTTAGCCTAATATTGCAGTTGTGTTTTAAACGTTAATAACATAATAAAGAGTACAGAAGGAATTTTCACTCAAATTCCATAATAACTATAACTATACTGTACTAAGTGAATTAAACACATCATTCATAAAGAAAGTGTTATTCCAAAGAAAGACACGGAATATGACATGATAAGTTGAAATTTCAGTACACACACTATTTGACTCCACTATTCAACACCTTTCAACAATCAAACGCAACCACATAACAGGCAGAGAAGTTCGAGATGACGCCGACATCTAGTAGGCTCTGAGGATGGTGTGTTAAGCACCGAAACAGCTGTAAGCCGCACAAACGTACATAATTAACACGAGTAAGTCCGCTAGTTAATCAAGTACCTTTATTATTATTATTATTATTATTATTATTATTATTATTATTATTATTATTACATACTTATTGTATTGGTCTTGTGAAGTTAAAAAGAATTGTCATTGTATTATACTAATTATGTATTTTATTGTATTGTATTGCTTTGTATTGTACTGTATTGTATTCTATTGCAATGTATTATGTTATATTCATAGCAATGTAGTAATTTTCTATCATATTGGTTGAGTGGAAGAGAAGGCCGAATGGCCTTAACTCTGCCAGTTAAAATAAACCATTATTATTATATTATTATTATTATTATTATTATTATTATTATTATTATTATTATTATTATTATTACCGCAATAAAGCACTGCAAACATTGGGCAAAGACTATTTTTCCTGTTTGACGGTGCTTCATCGAAATGTACAGGGACATCATTTTATTTTTACTTCAATTTTTATTGTACCTGAGTTTTTGAATGTTCTTCACTCCCACCCCTTCTACTAATGAAGTTCAACCGTCCTCCACACAGATCCAAGACCGCATAACAGTCATAGTAGCCTTACAGTCATAGTAAACAGTATCTTCCAAAAATATGTTCGCTTTTTCTAGTGACGAAAGAGCTTTCAGTATTGAAAAATTTTCGCACAGGCACTGTCGTCCATTTGCCTACGCCGTATCCCGGTATCCCCCACCAGCTTTTATTCGCCAGCTAGTGGCTGGGCTGTCTTAGCTCTTTTCTGAGAACATTAATTTCTGTTAGGAATTGGACGTCTACGTAATATTATACCCATACAATTGTATAAAATAATTTAACTGAAAGGGCCTCGTTAAGTAATTAACTGTCACGTGATTTCCTCCCTTTCTACGACATAACCACTTGGACGGACAGTAGATAGAATGTCTGAGTAATTTTATCTTTTCGGATCGGGCAGAAGTGAAGATTGAATTTACAGTACGTAAGGTACTCTTTTATAAAGTAGGTACAGAATTATTTCAACATCAGTTACTAGTACGAAGAACGAAACTGGTAATTGGGATTGCGTACAATAGTCTATAGTGCGATAATATGCACATTAGAACTGAAGCCGGTATCGAAATGAACAGCCACCATTTTCAAAAAATGTGTTTAAATATCCATATTATGATTAATTTCAATTTAACTTCATTCTCTATAGTGTACGCTAATGTGCTGTAGACAGTATAATATACACTGCATAATGAATGCGTCCGCATGGAAAGCTCAGTTCGTGAGTAAAAACGCTCATTGTTAATACTGTACTGTATTTTGATTAAACACAAATCTAATGAAAATTATCAAACTCAAAATCGCGATATTTTCTAGTTTACGTAAATGGATGAACTACTTTTCTTCCCTCCTATACCTAGTAAAGTGATTTGTTTGTATATTACGCCAGTATCATCGAACTCCAGTCGTGGTAGGAGGTAGCAAACGGCGTTGATCCAGAGATATAGGCAAGTTAATATTAAAAATATTAGTAAAAATAAAATGATGTCTCTGTAGAATCACTTTCCACACTGTATATCGAGTGGTATTTTCTCAACTCCGAACGCTCTATAGAGTGAATAGACAAATTAAACTCGGCAAGATGTTATGGAGAAAGCTACGTAAGTAGCCTATAGAGTGCCTACTGTGATTGTGTGGTTAAATTCAACAACTCTTGTACACCGTAGGTTCCGTCGCTTTCCTTCGACATTCTTTAAATTCCTTCAGTAGTGTGGCGCTCATCCAGAGTGAGATGAGCTTTGTCTAGAATGAGGCTCATAGCGTCGCCTAAATATAACTTGTGTTTCGACAAGAACTGGTGTTATATACATTTTTTCCTCGTCATTTCTCGAGTCCATTGCATGTAGTTCCCAACAACACCTGATGGCATGGATACGATTGTAGTTTTATATTCGACATTATTTGGATATTTATTCTAAGGTTATTTCGAGTATGTATTTATAATATTTTCCTTAAATCAAAAGTAATTCGAGGCATAACTACGTCAAAATTATTGCCGTTTTGTTCTTTTGTGTTTAGTGGTTGTTCCTGTCATGTAGGGTAAGGTTGCCTAATTCCGTGATATATTTAATAAAGTCTATATTTATGCCTAAACTGTAATAAACATTTTCAAATAAAACCTAAATGACGTTTTACAGTTTTTACAACATTCAATGTCAACAGCGTTGAAAGTTTGGTATATAATATAGGATTCTTCATTGTTATACAGTGGCTCCTAAATCCGTGACAGGGATCCAAATTCCGTGATAGTGGTTTCCTAATTCCGTGGTACTAAAAGAATCTTCAGTAACTGCTCAGAAAACAAACGTGTATTTGGAAAAACACATTAAAGTTATAGTATATTGTTTTAATATGGATTAAGCAAGAAATTACAACATAGAAAAATGGCCTAAGTGACAAATTTCATAGAAAATACTTATGTAACTACAGGAATACATATCGACACCTAAGAATGAAAACCTCGTAAGTCGACTTTTTTTCGAAAATGCGATTTTCACTCAAATTTATAGGAAAGCCCGTGCTCTTATGGTCTACAATTGCAAAATTTTCATTTTTATTTTTTTTTCATGAAAAAAGAGAAAAATTGATAACCTCGTATCTCTTTATGCTTTAATTTTAAAATGAAAAGCGCGTATCTCTAGTCATTATAGAAAATCCGACTTAGGAGCCATCTATTTGAATGTGAAAACCTTGTATGTCGAAATCATATAGAATTTCCGACTTACGAGCCATCTATTTAAATGTGAAAACCTTGTATGTCGATTTTTTGCTCTCCTGTAAAATTTAGAAAATTAGACATACGAGGTTTTCATTCTTATATATATATATATATATATATATATATATATATATATATATATATATATATATATATATTATAAACAAAATAAACTGAAAGTTAAATTCAATACACAATTAAATTTGAATAAATTGAATAATTATTACACAATTATTTCTCATTATTTATATTCCTAATAACAGCAGTAATTAAGATAAAAACAAATGTCTTATTATTTTATTATAATTATAATTCATGTTTTCTATAACTTATTTCTATTATTATTTCCACGAACTATTTTCTTTCACAGACATTAATTTTCACAATTTAGCGTTGGCATCACTGGTCGAGTGAGCCAGGAAGGAGAAATATTAAAATAAATTCGAAATGGGAAAGCTCCTGTAGCATTGTCATTGTCCCACAATGTTTAAATAATCACACACATTGATTCAGATGACTATAATCTACAGCACTATATCATTTTGATAATGCTATATTAATTCTTACCTCAAATATAAAATATTTCTTCAGAAGCGGTCACAAGAGAAAGAAAAACTTGCTGGTCAACCACCTTACATTGAACAAAAGCTTCTGCAGTCGACTGCTGCTATTCAAAAGGCGGGTAGTCAATAGAATTGAAAAGAAGACATCTCCTGGTATCTGTTAGGTATTTCAAAAACTTAACAGTCAGAGACCACAACTCCATGGCAGTCAATTGAAATTTTATCACGGGATAGGGGTGTCACGGAATTAGGCACCTTTACCCTATAATATTATTCTTATGTCAATGATTATTTGCTCACTTCATTATCTTACCATTAACTATAGTACACGTTGAAATTATATTCCGTATCCGATACTAGATTATTTGCCGATTCGCTTACGTCTTTCCCTAATCATAACTATTAAAAAATGTGCATTCTGTTACGATGTATACTTGTGTAAGAAATATGTTACACTACGTATTTCAACGGTACCACTTAACATTGAAATTCAACCCCAAGTAAGTTAAGAATTTCAAAATAGCTTTCAGAACTTACAATTAGCCGCAAATACAGGGTCTTTCATAAGTAATGAATCTATCGAAAAATTAACTATTTAGGATAATTTTTTGAAATGATGTTTATCCTCACGAAAAATAAACCTTCCCGGTGCCGGAAACAAACACATCTCCCCTCGCCGCCAAAGCTATTAAACGAAAGAATTGTTAGTATTTTAAACCTTTATTAAAACACATAAATGCAAAAACAATTTCAATTGTTGACTATTTATGGTGTAGAGTTTTCAAAATGTCTTCCGTTCTGCTGAATGCACAAATATAAGCGACGTATCAACTCTTCATGGACTGTGGTGAGCATGTCAGGCGTAACCATTTGTATCGTGTGTTCAATTCGTTCCACTAATTAAGCCACTAATGCGTGGCTTAGTCGCATATACACGAACCTTGATGAATTCCCAGAAAAAGGAGTCCAAGAGAGTTAAACCAGGTGATCGCGGAGGTTAACGAATTGGGCCTGTGCGACCGATCCACCAGCCTGGAAACACTTCGTCTACAGAATAAACGCTTAATTTGAGCGACACTGTTTCCAAGTTCAAATCAGGCAGCAATTTTACTCTTCTGCAATAAGGTTAAGCGGCTGCATAGCATTTTATCATTCCAGTCTATCACAACAATGTGTATAGGCATGGCCGTGTGCCATTATCCTTGGCGTATAGAAGGCCATGCTCCAAGTCATTTTAAGTTAGCATCAAATGCAGATTACACATGCATAAGTAGCTTCCTCTGGTGGCGGAGGGAGGGGGTGTTTGTTTCCAAATGGACTGTACGGCACCGGGAAGGGTTCTTTCTCGTGATGATGAACATCATTTCAAAAAATTATCCAAAATAGTTGATTTTTCGATAGACTCGTTACTTATGAAAGACTCTATATAATATTTATCTTGCTGCTTCTTCATGATCATTCACATCGTCCCATCTACTGCAGATTATGAGGATGACATCGTCCTTTGGTCTATTTTAAGTTTCATATCTGAAAACATGATTCCTATTAGTATTCCCATTATGATTACTTTTATTATCATTGTTTCCAAAATCATTCGGTATCTCATTGTCCATGTTATCATTTACATTTAACTTTTAAGAAATTTCCATATCTTCAATTTATAGTACTGGAAGATGAGAAATGAATTAATTTTCTTAAGCTTGACCTAGCAGCTCTGATGTTTAATGTCTTTGAACATAATACAAAATTAACCGCAAGTAATGTCATTAATTTTATGGGTTTATTCTTTGAGATATTTCAAACAAAAATGTTTAATACAATTGTGGCTCTAAAACACATTAAAAATACCAAGTGCCAAAAACAACTTTCTGAGATATTGGTGAAAACACACTGTGCAATGCATGTTGAGATGCTTACAATACCTCTGTTGGCGCACGAATGAGGCACTTAGAGTTGAGCTACGACAAAGACAATTCAGTATGATATTCTCATGTGGATGTTTCTCCCTTAGATTGAATAAAATGAATTTTGAAAAATAGGCACTTAGTACATTTAGAATGTTAGTTCTTCAATTTTGTTTGTTTTTGCTTCCTTTCGAGGATAAAAATTGTTTATATGAAACATTTTAGTGTGTTTGGGAAAGCCATTGACTGAATTCCCAGTTTGCTCAGTCAACCTAAAACAGCAGTGTATTATTATAAATTATTGAACGAATTTTAGTTTGTTCTTTAAATGTGCAGAAATTTGATTAGAACTAAGGTAACTTTTCGTTTTGCAAATGAATTTTTCATTGTTACATTGTTAGGATCAAATTTCTGCACATTTAAAGGAAAAAACTAAAATTCTTCCTGTTATTTATCAACAGTAATCTCACTTGAGGTTTTGATTTAGCTAGAGAAAATCAAAACTCGAGTGGGATTTAATTGACTATTACACGATTAGAAGAAAGTATATAAAGATTAGAAGTAACAAAGTACTCCAATACAATAAAATATTAATTGGCTTATGAAAATACAACTGTCTTCAAATGTATCAACTATCGAACCTGACGATGTCTTATCCAGGCCTTGTACACTGGTTTCTGACAAATTAGTATTATTATTATTATTATTATTATTATTATTATTATTATTATTGTACCATCTCAACATTACGCTAGATGGCAGTAGTGTTTTATGATTATGTTTTCTTGTTACCGGTATCAGTTGTGCCAACTATGGAATCATCATTGAATTCTGTGGACTGTTACTAGTCAAGAAGGCATTGTTGATTCAGTTTCATTTTTATTAAAATGCAACATTCCACTTCAATTATCCGAATCCCAGTAATCAACGTCACTTGACAGATGATTTTCAATAAATCTTAATATTAAACAATCTGTGATACGTGACTATCCATAATATCATATAGCAGAAGCTATAACATAACCTAACTAATATACTGTACACAAGTGTTAGAAAAGTTTTAATTAACGACGATGACATAAAAAATAAACATGAACAATTTTAAAAGGAATAATTATTGAATGTACAATTTTCAAATTTGAATGTGGTTGGTGGTTCAATTGATGTTATATTGGACGTGTGCGTAATAGAAGTGGAACTCGTTTATTTAGGCCTACATGGTGTATTCAACTTATTCAGAATTTTCGAATGGTGCTCTTCATTTATTTGTAAATCGGATTTCAGTAGATGCATAGGTATGATCAGTGATTTTTATTAATTCTTGTTCTTGAATGCCAATGCGAGTCATATTTGAAACTGCTGTGCATCGACTAGAGTGATTTGTAATTTTATATATATATTTTTTGACGTCCAGACCAGCGCAGTTTCAAATGTTGGGAAACAAAGAAACAAATGCTAGGGACGCGATAAAATTAAACAAATGCTAGGGACGCGATAAAATTGTGCGATAAGCAGCCGTGATTGGTTGAAATACGTCCTTTCGTACCGTTTTATTGATCAAAAGTAGTATGACGTAGTAAGAGTGTAATAGTCATCATAATACATCGTTCTCTTAAATTGACTTACGTGTATTGGAAATTCAATCAATGACTTTCCCGAAACGCACTATGTTTCATATAAAATAATAATTTTTATCTCGGAAAGGAAGCAAACACAAGCAAAATTGCATTAATTTTTTTTTAATATCCTAAAGAATAACCCACTGAAATTAATGAATGATATTACTTACGATTCACTCTGTATACGAACACAATATGAAGAATACAATCTCTCTCTGTCTCTCTCTCGCTCTCTCTCTCTCTGTTATGGTCTGTTATGAGACGATGAGGAAAGAAAGGTTTTATATCCAATCGGGGGAGGGGGGGATTGATGGGTTGAGAACCATAGTGGGCCAAGCGCCATTTACTAAAAACCGTAGAAAACAAGGGCTAAAATGAAGTTATTACCGTAATTCAATGGAAACATATAGCAAGTACTATATAGTATACACATTACAACTAAATGATATATCAGTCTTCATTAAAATATTAATTTTAACCATTGCTCTCTCCGTTTTTAATAAATGGCACTTGGCCCACTATGGCTCTGAACCCTTAAATTACGATATATATAGTGTTACTATTTCACAGCAGCTGATAGATAAATAATTGGCATACTATGCCAATTAAACTGCGAAAAAGGTGGAGTCTCAATGATAAAAAAGTTAAAAAAAAGTTTGAATCAAATCCTGAATAGGAAAAGGAAGTGTGGAAGAAAGAGCTCTGGCTGTTGCAGCCAGGAAGAAACACGCCCAAAGATATGTCTGTAGGGAAGAGAACCCTCCAGGCGCTCAGGTGTAAATAGAAAGTTTGGAGTTGTCACTGTGGCTCCGGGAAATTGCCCGAAGCTCCGTCTCGCAGCATTCCACTCACAAACCACAATAGCGGCTGTTACAAACTTGCAGGATTGACACTTAGCAGCAACTTCACATTATAAGTACAGTAGCAGCAAAAAAGCCTCGACTTGCTGGTCCATTAGTTAACGTCACTCCAAGCACAGTTCAACTCCTTTCGAGTAACAATAGCGCGTCAAGTGATACGAAATTATAGCACTGTAGCAGTGGCTGAAAATCGAAAATTCAGGCTATGGAGGAATTTAAGAATGATGACGACGAAATAGTAAAACATGGCGACGAAAGTGACGTGACAGATCATAAGACGAAGATCATATAATACTACAGGGCTTACTGGTAGTGTGGAAGAGAAGGCCTGATGCATTAACTCCACCAGAATAAATAAATAAATAAATAAATAAATAAATATAAATAAATGCACAAATAAATAAATACATAAATAAATAAATATATAAATGAATAAATAAATACATAAATGAATAAATAAATACATAAATAAATATATAAATAAATACATAAATAAATAATACATAAATAAATAAATACATAAATAAACAAATAAAAAAATATTGTTATTAGTGGGCGGATGTTAATAACCTAAAAATCTACTTAAAAAGATCATTAAAATGCCCTTAAACTAATGGAAAAATGACATGATAGTAAAAGAAAATGACATTTAAATATTATTCACCGTACTCGCACCACAACTTCTTAAAAATTAGTCACCTTGCTTCAATGACTGCCCTGCAAATGTCGGAGAGAGGAGGAAACTTTGTGGAATTTGGCTAAGATAAAGAACAAAAATGAAGGCTTTAAGGGAAAACTATAGATTTTAGTGGGGTTTGCAATGTATTTGAATCGATGGTGGTCCATGTCATGCCTTCATTCTTCGTCTCCTCCCACTTCCGTTCTTCACTTTTGTTACCAGACCTTCCAGATGGGGGAGTGTGAATGACAAAACAAATTGTGGGTGCTGCGTGGATTCTTGCAATCCTTAAATACTGTCCCTTACCTTCCATGGGGACACAACGTTCTGTCCAGGACACGGTGAAAGTTTCTTCCCTTCCAAACATAAATTATAAAGACACCCTCGTACCGACAAAAGAAAAGTAGCGGTCAAAGTCCTCACTTAAACTACACTGTTGTCAAGCATTTTATATTATTTCCGTTGTGTGAGGTGAAGCCTTCAAGTGTAATGAGGGATGGACTTTATACAGTAGTTTGTTCCAAACTATAAAATCCAAACTTCACTGTTATTCACTTATTCAGTAGGTAATTACTACTGACCTACTTTCTTAGAAAAAGATTTAACAGACCTATCGGTAAAGAAGAATGTAAAATGCATTCCAAATGACTTAAAATTCTTCAAACTACTAAAAATGACCAAAAACCGCCGAAAAGAATATAAAAATGACCTATTAGTTCAAAAACGAGATAAAAATGAAGTAATATAAGAAATTAATTTTTTACGTTGATATTAACATAGAAAGTATTTCTATATTAATAGGTATCGTCCTAACGTGAATAATAAGAACATGACTTTTCATTAACAGCCGCCCCTTATTATTATTATTATTATTATTATTATTATTATTATTATTATTATTATTATTATTATTATTATTATTATTATTATTATAGAAATCGTGTCAGATGGAAACGTAATTTCGTTAGCAGAAGAAATTATGAGATTTCATAATATTGAAATATTCATTGCAGTCACCATATATCACGTACGTCATTACCGTTATTATCACTACAACGAAACCAGTACTATCAATGATGTTGATATACTCAGAAAATGGATTTCAATTCCTTGCTGGAAAATATAATATGACAATTTCAACATTAAAAACGAAAGTTATGACGTTTAAGACACGAATTCCTCTTTGTACCCAGATATGTGTTTATAATAAACTTATTGAATAACTTTCTTCATTTAACTATTTAGGATTTCATGTCAGTTATGAAAATGAAATATACATATCTCCTAAATTTTAAATTATAACCGAGCAATGGTAGTCATCAACAAAGTGTTTAAACCCTTAATAGTGCAGAAACATACGAAGATTAAAGCTTACAAAACATTGGCAAGACCAGTACTAACTTATAGTTGTGAGGCTTGGACTTTGAGGGAAAGAGATAAAACCCGAATAGTAGCCAACAAGATGACTTTCCTGCAAAGAACAGGTCGCTATGTAGGCCTACTAGATTAGACAGCAAGAGGAACGAGGATGTTCTTCAAGAGCTTCAAATATCTTATATTTTGGATTACATCTATAGTTACAGAACTAACTGGCAGCAACATGTTCACCGCATGGAAAGGACTTGTACTCCTCGTCACATTTCTACCTACTGTCCAAGAGGGAAGAGAACACTAGGAAGACATTTAAAAAGATGGCTTGAGACTGTAACGGGCCATTAGGCCCAATACTTGTTAGGCCTACTACCACCACCACCACCACCACCACCACCACCACCACCACCACCACCACCACTATTATGAGTATTAATTTGCTGAAATCTAGCTGTTATCCAGCATTCATAATATTTGTAATGATAATGAATTAATAATTGAAGCCTTGAGAATGATAAGTGGATAGAGACCAAGACAGTAATTTTGAGAAAACTATTTTCATCATTTTCTTTTGTCATTCAGTAAATGGGTTAATAGTCATTCAAACATTTCGGATATTTTTTTTCAAAATTCATACCATTAAAATAAATATTAATTGAATCTCCAATGAATTATTAATAAAAAATTAAAATGGAGTTATTCAGTTCTCACTCTCGTACAAAATTCTGAATTTCTTTCGATACAAAATGACGAGAATGTGAACTTAAAACACTAAGCAATAAACGTATCCAGTTCTCATACTCAAAGAAATAACTCAAGTTATTTCAAGACAACATGTATATACAAATATAAATATTATTTATCACGATATTAATGTCTGAAGTCAGGAAACATATCATATTCATATGCTAGTATTGTCACTTTGAGACCATACCTGTGTCCCATCGTACTAGTATTCCCATCTACTTCACGAATATGATCATACCACTTCTTATACACTGGAGGAATGAACTTCTCAAGCTTCAAAATATCACCCAATTTATTCTGACTTACTGGCAATGGCGACTCGTACAGATTTCCAGGTAATCCAAATTAATTTCATTCATATGCACTCCTTTCTTCATAGCAACAAAAGTATCAGACACGAGCATTCTGTGTTACGCTGATAATGAGAATAGGATAAGTCTGGTCTTTGTCCACTTCTCCTTCTCAACAAAAATGAACATTTAAAAAATGACAATTTTCAGGGTTCTCTTTGTATGAAGTACTTGACTACTATTTCACACCAATAGATGGAGTGAAAGCTATAGTTGCGTTTCGCATTAAAATCTGAATTTCATACAAAATGATCTTTATCCACTTATCATTCTCAGGTCTTCAATTATTAAGGGAATATATAATTGAAATGAGGTAGATTGAACTATTTAGGCTATTATTATGAATTTAGTTAGATGAAACGGCATTTAGGAAGGCGGTCAGCTGCTACATGCGCCGTAGCATTTCTGGCATGTGACGTCACATGCTTGTACAGTAGAACCAATCGGAATCAGTCTCTAACAAGTACTTCCCGATTTCATTTGTTCACGTGTGAGTGTTTCAATACATTGAATAAGTAAAACTAACATTTACTGCGTGTGTGTGTAAGATAAATAAATGAAAGAAGAGACTGTGAAAAGACAAGTATTGCACAGGCAGGCGCGGAAAAACTCTTTTTAAGACGTATAATTATTTTAAAACGTTGACAAGTAGAACGCTGCCGGCCATCTTGATGCTGGCTGCAACGTTGCAAGAATATTGTTAGTGAAGGAAAGAGGGTTTGTTTGGTGCCATGCTTACAGTAATCAACGGCTAAGTTCATTTTTGTCTTTTGATAATTTAAATTCTCTCCTGCGCTATTTGTATTGCACGTGCGCGTGAAGTACGATGTGGCCAATGTTGTACCACAGTTTAGTATATACAGTTGCGAACCTTGTGATGATTTTTTGCATTTCTCGGATAGTTGCTAGCCGCTTGGAGAGCTGCGAGTACTAGGAACAATAGACTGTGTCACTGCCATCGTGATTTAATATAGGCTGACTATGTGACTCGCTTAACCCGATCACGGAGGGTGGCGTTTCAACCATATAAATTAGTTGCAATGCATAAAGAGTAACATATATTTCTCTAAAATGTAGTGTAATTGCATTAATAAATTTAAAACAATGATTGTGAGACACTTCAGACATAATTCACTTGCGAGTTAAGGTGTAATATTATTTTTGGTGTGAAAATTAAGTTGTTCGTGTGTGTAATACCCGACTTTATTTGGATTAAATATTCTGAAATTCTTGTACATTCATTTACGCACGATTCAATAATTTTCAGTTGCACCGCAATGATATTTTGATATGTTGAAATTATAGCTTATGTTTACTGTACCAATACTTCAATATTCGCATTTATACATTATAATTAAGCATAATGTCATGTATGATACGCCGCACATTCAATTTGTCTGTATTTTAATACTACAATCGAGTACGTACTGAATTATTGTATTTATCTACTTCCTAAGAGACGAAGTAACACAATCGCACGTACACTAATTTCATAGGAGTGGTATCGTAAATTTTCTATCTACAATTAAGGAAGGTAGATGTGCTAAATTAAAATCACAATATAAATTCTTTTTTATTAAACCTCAAAATAGCTTCCATTCTAAACTTAAAATGTTGATGCGAATAGATTATGTTAACATGTAAAATTCTCTTTACATTAAAATAACACAGTTTTGTCATTATTTCTGCAACAAATTATGCAATAAGAAGTAAACGGAACTTATGGACACATTACACTAAATAAAACTTAGCAAGGATACGCAATAAAGTTATAATATAATATTTTACTGAGCTCCATACAATGAAATAGAAAACCCTAACCTACATTATCGTCTGCTCGGGAAAGGGTCTGTGCAGAGGCGATAGGTGCGATCCTGGCGATCAGCAACTATCTATGTATGCATATTTATTAAGTATTGAGTTTCGCAACTGTATATACTAAACTGTGGTTGTACGCTGCCTTGCTCTCTCATCTGTCTCTTTCGACGCAAACGCTAGCAGACTACCGCCTTCTGAATTGCCGTCGACTCTAGTGGAAACTAAGGAAGACCCGAAATGAAAAAGATACTAAGTATCAGTGGAGGATTTTTGTTGATGCCTGTGTAGCTTACACGATGCTTTCCAGATATCATTGAAACATTTATAAGCAGAGACACTATGCAAGTCAGACAAAGGTAAGTCCAGCCTGATTTGCATTTGATTCCACTTTAAGAGCGCATCTCTTTTACTGCTCGTTCGGATGACGAACTCCGCCACGTCGTAACCTGACTGTTGGCACATACAAGACAAGGCGAAGTAAAGTCACTTGCAGAATAACAATGAGACGACGCACGCTCCACCGCGCAGAAAACAAAACATGTCACCAAAACAAATCTCACGCCCTGTTTACGCATTTCGTCTCTTCACGCTGATGACTCGAGACACGAAAGCGCTCCGCTTCTCAAATAGAGCGGCATTGATTTGTTCAGCAGATTTTTTCGTGTTAACGCCCCGACAAACAATGACGAGGCGTGTCTCGAATAATTAAATCCTCCCCCACGGAATTTTTATCTGAGAATTATATGTAATCTGGACGTTGAACTGCATGGAGATACCGATTACATAAATTAACCCGTCAGATTATTTATTTACGTATTTACTAATTTATCGTCTAATGATTATTCCTCGGATAAAGTTCATAAATATTCTAACATAGGTATAAATGAGGGGGTCCCGTTCAATTATTTATTATTAATTACATTACAAACACTGTCCCCCCCCCCCGTTGAGGGTAACCTTACGGACTCAATATATCCTAAAAAAAAACTAATATACATATGTAAACATAGATATTAAATTCAAAAAGGGAAACAAAGAAAAGGGCTTGAAGAATTACAATTGCTATTAATGTGGTAGCATGGGTAGACATAACGGCTCGGTTAGAAAAGCCAACGTAAAATGGTAGGAACGATCATGATTTTAAAATCAAATGTAAGAAACAGAAAATGGATGTAGGTAAATTCTCATTTTTAAATAGAACTATAAATGATTGGAATGACCTACCTGCAGCGGTCTTTGAATGCTGTCCTTCCTTAAGGAGATTCAAGAATAACTTAAAAAGTTGTGTATAAAGTGCAAATTAAAATTAAGTTGACATTTAACATTTAGTTTTTTAAGGTGACATGTATTTATTTAGCCTGACGAGTTACTCCCTTGGTTTGAATTGTAAATTATTTAAAAATTGCGTGTAAGAGGGCCTTAGACTAGAAATGTTTAGCTTAAATGTAGTTCTGTCTATAAGTATGCATAAGGGTGTCATTATTTGACTTATTTGAACTGTTGTATCAGTGAAGCGAGGTGAGTCAGTGAAGTTATGGTTTTAGAGTGCAGTGAATAATTCCGATCAGCGATAATTTATAGCGTCAATGAAATGTGTTCTATAGTGTCAGTGAAATGTGTCCTAAAGTATCAGTGAAATGCGTCAAAGTGCCACTACAGTGAGTGAGATGAGAGTAAAGTGAAAGACTATTGAAACTTATGTAGGGCCTATACATATGTAGGTTGTATTGTAAAATTAGGTATTTTATTTATGTTTCAATATTAATTGTAATTATTGTGTTAAATTGTATTGTGTAGGCTATTCTTATTGTAAATTTTATTGTGTATTGTTTATCATTTTATTTTGTATTGTTTATATTGTGTATACCACTGCCACCGGGTGCTTGCCCATTTGGAAGGATTTTTTCAACACAATTAAATCAATATCTTCCCTCAGGGATGTTAGCAGAGCAAACTGCCGTCAAATTTTTTCAAAAAAGCTGGTATAGTCCCTCAAGCACGTATGAGCAAGCCGAATACCTCAAAGTGAATTAAGGCATATTTCAGCTTGAAATAGTTGACTGTAGGCTCATACATCGACTTCTTCTCATGGTGGACCTCAGCTGACTGATGGCATCCTACTTTAAAACGTACCGTGGGGTCCACATTGATGCCCTGTTTAGTGTCAGCATTGTACGCTAAAATATCTACTCGTCTCGTTGACCCATTTTCAGCTAGACAGGAGATTTCTTCTTCTACTATGCAGCCCTTATTTCTCAATGCGGCAGCAATTTTGAATCTTATAAGATGATGTCTGGAGTTCCTCAAGAGCAATCTCTGTTCACAGAATCCCAAGACATGTGCTAAAGTTTCTATCTCCGGGCAGCCATGCCTGCACCGGGTACGTTCAAGAGATCTGTCGGGAACGGAACGAACAGCTGCTAAATTTTCAGTCATTTTCAAGCTAGATATCCATTCACTAGTGGAAAGTCCTTTCTTGTTTGCAATCCAACTGTTGGCGGCTGTTACTTCGCTGTACATCTCAACATCTTTACCCTGTTCTTAAAGGGTCATCCATGATTCATATTCACGACCCCGCAATTCTTCTCGAAAATTTCGAATTGTAGCTTTAGTAATGTCTTCGCATAAAAGCATTATTTTAGATACGAGAAAAATAAGAAAATTATGTATCTCAGTAAACACAAGTAGTGCAATTCTTTTTCTAATATAAATTTGCAATCATATATTCTTTTCTACAGAATCCTAACATTCAATAGATTAGTTCAATTAGTTTAGCAAATAACTAGACTATTGTTAGTTGTACATTAAACAGGGTTTACAGTGAAGTTTCTATAAAGCATTAATAAAATTTAGCTAGTAAGAAAAGTGGGTAGAATTCAAAAGTATACAATAAAAAGTGTTCCTAACCACTACCGTAAGAGCCAGGCTCGTGTACGTTGTGGTTTTAGCCAATAATATAATATAACATTTACAATTCACATTGTAAAATTCTTTTGCAGAACGAAAAGTTACATTTGTTCGGATGACATTTCTGCATATTTGAAGGACAGAACTAAAATTATTTCAGACATACATTACCATAACACACTGCTCTCTTAAAATGAATGAGCATATTGGGAATTAAATCAATGGCTTTCACAAAACACGCTTGAAATGTTTCATATATAAGAAATTTCATCTCGAAAAAGAAGCAAAAACGAGCAAAATTCTATTCAGCTTTTTATTTGAAATATGTCAAAGAATAACTCTCTGAAATTAATGACATTACTTACGGTACAATCTGTATGTAATTTGCTTATTTTTGCAATATTGGACGAACGTTAATTAACCGTTAAGAAAGCAAAAATTTTCACACCGGTGGACTTCAGAGACACTTTTAGTCTAGGACCAAACATCATATAATTTCATAATCACAATTCAGCCTGAATGTTCAACATTTTCTGTTATGAAGTTCATAATAGTAATATGCGTTACAAGAGCGGTATGTTGAAGTTTGCATGTTCGAGGAAAAGTTTGAAAACGCGAAACGTAGTTGGGAATTCAAAGAAAACATACCGCTCGTGTATCGTACATTATTTTGTGCGAAGATCTTTTATTACATACTTGAAAGAGGAATTTCTAATTAGTTGCAATGAAATCTCCATCTTGCTTTCTGTTCAATGACGGCAATTTTGGAAAACAAAAATATCTATCTTCAACACTGTTGCTTTAAAATGTTTTCTGTGTTTACTATACTCCAGCAGGCCGTGATATATGTTTGTTTCCCCCCCCCCCCCAGTCTATAAATGGGAACTTAAAACAAACGGCTTCCTTAATGTTACATGCATCACGAAATGCAGTAACTTTAGTGGAGTTGTAGAGTTTACTTAATTTTTGCAAATAATTAAAAACAATAATTAACAGTGCAATTTAGGTGAAATTGCAGTGGTAAGTTTCCAATTTATAATTATTACTATATTGAACGTCTCTGAAAATAATATGTTAAAAGCCTAAAGCAGTAAAATCAATATGTCACTTAAGCGGTAAGAAGAGGGAAATTGTTATGTGTGTTCGGTTGGGAATGCTGAATGTGGAATTTTAGACTTACCGCAGGTTGGTTTTGTGCGGAAACCAAGCAAATACGCACGATCTCGCACAAAAATGTCTGCTTATACAGGGTACTTGAATTCATTCTGTCAGCAGTTACATTTATGTATAATGTGGACCTCATTCTGTGTACAAAGTTTTTTATGTTATTATTTCTTTCCATTTATGTGTATTAACATTTGTATTTCTCCTATTAGATACAACTACATCCGAACACAAGCTTTGCTATCATGGGTTTTCCTTAAGTTCTATGTTTAATATAGGCCCTATTTAATTTAGTGTAGCTAAACAACATAACAGATATATTGACCTTTACAACACTTTAATTGCTAAATGAAACGCAGAGAGGTTTTCCAGAGCAGTAAAAAGAATTTAGTTTCATTTTTAATGATCCTCTTATTAGAATATTTGCTGAAAGGAAGTATAGGTGAAGACGCATTCAATTCTCAATTAAACGTAAACCCTTGAAAAAGAGAGTGAATTAAATATAAAAGGAAATATGCGATATAAAACAAATTTTCTTTACATATATACTGCATTGAAACTAAAATACGAGTACATGCAACAGAGTATGTGAGATACTTTTCTCTTGCAGCTGCGATATATTTTCTTGTTATTTATTTGTTATAAAATTGGTAAGCATCTCATTTCAGATAGTATCAAAAATAGTCAGTGCTTCATAACTGATATTTTTTGTATCTGTTAGCGTTTTGTTTTCTTGCAATATATGACACACACGGTGAATTAAAAGTCTGGAACCATATAAATATATTCTATATGCTTGATTTTCGATTACTATTGTTGTCACCAGTACTTGTAAAACCAAATACTCTACTAGTGACACATTCGATTCTACCCCTCAGCTATCTCAAAAGCCGCCATTTTGAATGAAACTTTTAAATGTTAAATGGAAAGGGGGTCATGCAGGTACTCAAAATTATATAACATTTTCTGAGAAAAACAATGGTGCAATCCGTTTTGAGATATCTCTAATCGTTTTCATGTTGTTTAAAGATAGCTGTCATAATAACACAAACATTAGTTACTGCATGTACAGATATTTTGTAACATGGTACCGTGCTAAGGAGGCTTTGGGAAAGATGTTTTTATGCAATTCTGGTAATTAACGTTTCCTACTTTACTGTTTGGTTAACCTGTGGCAGTTTCAATGCATTTTTGTGATTATTTGAAGCTTTCCTATAACAAATTTCTTGATTTTCGTGATGACATTATCGAAAGAGGAAAGAATTGATATCGTTCTTCATTCTGGTAGGTTAAGACACAGAAATGTTGCAGCAGACTGGACGAACAGTTCCCTGGACATTGGATTGGTCGACGTGGACCAGGAGAATGGCCGGCCAGGTCTCCAGATTTAACACCCCCTGATTTTTTTCTTTTGGGGTTACATAAGAGCTTGGTAGGATGAAGAGAAAAGGAGAATATGGAAAATTTAAAGAACCGTATCATTGAAGCCTGTGCTAAAGTCACAAAATTTGCTGGTAAAATTCATGTTCTGGGAATAATAAGTTAATTAAGTAGTAATATATCACTGCAATCGAAAAGTATTGGGAATAAATTTGAATTTGACTTCCCACGCAGGATTCGAACCACGAAAGTCTTAGTTACCAGTCTATCGTGCTCTGGAGTGAATAAGGCTCCGAAATCAGCTGCAAGGGTCGATCCGGCTTTTTTGCCACTACTGTACAATAAGACTACAAACAATTCATCACTTTTCAACATAGCCCCCGGTACAAATGTTCCTCTTACACCATGTTGAAAAGTGATGACGTGTTTGCATTTTTATTGTACAGGGACATCATTTTATTTTTACTAACATTTCTAATATTAACCTGGCTATACCTTTGGATAAACGATTAAGAACCGGAAACACAGTTTGCTATCCCCTTCCATGACTGGAGTTCGATGATACTGGCGTATTATATAAACAAATCACTTTACTATGTATAGGAGGGAAGAAAAGTAGTTAATCCATTTACGTAAACAAGGAAATATCGTGATTATGAGTTTGATAATTTTCATTAGGTTTCTGTTTAATCAAAATACAGTACAGTATTAACAATGAGTGTTTTTACTCACGAACTGAGCTTTCCATGCAGAAGTATTCATTATGCAGTGTATATTATACTGTCTACAACATATTAGCATACACTATAGACAATGAAGTTAAATTGAAAAATAATAATCATTATATGGATATTTAAACACATTTTTTAAAATGGTGGCCGTTTATTTCGATACAATTCACGACCTAGAACAAGGTCACTTCCGATCTTATCAGATACAAAATAAATGTATACATCTGAATACCGGTAATTTCAAGTTAGAAATATGGTCGAGCATAAAAAGTCGTATGAAACTCGCCTATAATGGTAATTAAGAAGCTCGTACGAAAATTATGAAACTCTCTTGCGCTCGTTTCATAAATATCCATACTCGCTTTCTTAATTACTATCATTATAAGTTCGTAGCATAATGTACTATTAAACAATTATATAGGTATAATATTACGTAGACGACCAATTCCTAACATAAATTAATGTTCTCAGAAAAGAGCTAAGACAGCCCAGCTACTAGCATTTACAGAGAGGCGAACAGAAGCAGGTGGGGGAAACCGGGATGCGACGTAGGCAAATGGAAAATGATGCAAATTGAAAGCTCTTTCGTCACTGGAAAAAGCGAGCATATTTTTGGAACGTACTGTTTACTATGACCGTAAGGCTACTATGACTGAATATGCTGTCTTGGATCTGTATGGAGGACGGTTGAATTTCATTAGTAGAAGGGGTGAGAGTGAAGTACATTAAAAAAACTCAGGTAAAATAAAAATTGCAATAAAAATAAAATGATGTCCCTGTACATATTCAATTAATAATACAATTATTAAGGTTACTTTTTGACTCTCCCTCGTATATAGTATTCTATATAAATTTATCCTAAATTAGAGATTTTGTAATCTATGAATTAAATGTAGGTTGTCTACTTTACCTGCTCTGTTTTTGAGCATAATCTTCTCTTTCTGTATTGTTTTACTTCCATTTGTTCATTTTTGCCCTAGTTTAACTTATAGATATTATTTTTAATTCTTCCCATTCTTTTCCATTTTGTGTCTAACTCCCTTGCCCTATATTCATTTCTTCTGTTACTTTTCTCTTGCCCTATATTCATTTCTTCTGTTACTTTTCTCTTCTTTGCTTTTCTTTTCTTTCAGTTCCTTAGATTACCTTTCACTCCCATTATTTATCTTTTGTTTCCCCTCTTTATTCTCTTTTTCTTCTCATATCTTTTTCCTTTCTCTCTCATTAATTTTTACTTTTTTCTACCATTATTTTGCTTTTTTCCTTTCTCTCTTTTGTATGTGTCTCTATCCCATTCTCCTCATCTTCTCTTTTTGTCTCTTTCATTTCGTTTCTAAACTTTTCCTTGCCTTTCGCTTTCACATTTGCTGAGATAGTGTATTCGCGATCTTCACTCTCTCCCCTCTTATTTCTGTATAAAGATTTATTAGCAGTCCTCTCCCGTGCACTAGTGAACCGTCCCCTTTAAAGAAGCAGGAGAAAAGATATCACTTTGCTGCGATCTTAATTATGAGGATCTTGGGGCCATTATGAGCCTGATGCTCGGGTAGATTGCGCTCAATGTCAAGCCTTCAGACTGAATTGTAGGAATCAGAGCTCGTCAGAGGAAGGCGAAGACCTGGAGTGATAGTAGAAGCTATTCCTTAAGTTGGAACAACAATCGCCATTAAGATAAGCAAAGCGTCACACAGGGACTCCATTAGTTGAGCGAGGGGCGGAGCGCGTCATCAGAGCGTCGACCTGGCCAGCGCAGACCTGAAGGTTAACGATAGAGCGCCCGCAATTACAGCCACCCCACCCCCGAAATTATGTTTGTAGTGCTTTGGGAGTGGACATGCTAGGCCGGTAGATAGCAGCAAGTTTCAGCCTAAAATACTGTTGCGGAATATTAACAAGTCAAGTGGTGGCTTGTCTGTGACGCTTTTGCACGGATATTTTGATAAGGTTAATTCCCACACTTATAATTGCATGAAGTTCTAGACTTTGCCGCAGGTTGAAACTATGATATGTACAGCACATGTGCTCTATCACAACCTCAGAAATCACAGAAATGAGAACTTGCCTTAATCAACACCTTCATAATATCATAGTGTCATCCTCTCGTCGAATTTTCATCAGTCATATCGCCCTAACATAGACTCCTCCGTATACGACGTCACTAGAAGTGCAGAGACGTTGCCTTATCACCGTTATGATTAGAGTTCTGCGTTTAGTTTTCTTAAACCTTCGTGCGACCCGCAATACAGACGTGGACAAATTATTAGACTAAATTAATTATATGTGCACCAAAGCTGTATTTATCGGCAGAAATAATAAACAAAAATGTATTTTGCACAGAAATAATGAACAGAAAATTGAGTCTGGAAGTTACTAACATTTTGTGAACATTCCCTTATTCTTTATTAACACGTTGATTTTGTCAGGGATGCTGGAAACCAAAGTTTGACACTTTCTTTGAATATCACAATCTATGTTTTGTTCACTTTGTGTTTCAGCATAGATGACAGATTTTCAATTTCTTTCATGTCCGGTCTTCTTGCAGGCCACAGGAGAACAGACTGTTAAATATCTTCTGCAGTATATAATTAAAACACCAGTGGTACCAACACAGCCAAGAAATGTACTTAACCATTGGAAAGATGTACCAGAAGATGTAAACAATCATAATTACAACAATAGAAACTCTGTGAATTATACTGATAGTTGATATGACGAATTATATTATGTTTCCAAGAAAAACCTTTTAGTCTAATAATTTGTCCACGTCTGTAGTGTAGATATGTATCGAGTATAGATCGGCGGCACTCTACCTTACTACACGGCTCAATGAACATGCGAAAACAAAACGAAGCTGGGCGCTTGGAAATCAGTGCTATAGTTGGTAGACAGCACTTCATTAGGAAAGAAGAATAGTTAAGTTAGTGGGGTTTAAAAAGGGTGCATCAGCTGCTATGGCTATTTGCGCCTTTATCTAAAATCCTTCACAAAACAAAAAAGTAGAATATGTATTTTATCAGAAAAAAGGATTTTTTTTTTCATTTGAAACACTTAAAATGTTTACAGTAATTCATTGTAATATCATTCTATTAGCCATAACCTCTCTTTAACAACGTACAGAGTCCACACCTGTGGAGTAACAGTCAGCGTATCTGGCCGCGAAACCAGGTGGCCCGGGTTCGAATCCCGGTCGGGGCAAGTTACCTGGTTGAGGTTTTTTCCGGGGTTTTCCCTCAACCCAATACGAGCAAATGCTGGGTAACTTTCGGTGCTGGACCCCGGACTCATTTCACCGGCATTATCACCTTCATTTCATTCAGACGCTAAATAACCTAGATGTTGATACAGCGTCGTAAAATAACCCAATAAAAAATAAAATAAACCAACGTACAGTAGTGATATAAAAAAACCGGACCGACCCTTGTAGCTGATTTCAGAGCCTTGTTCACTCCAGAGCCACGATAGACTGGTAACTAAGACTTTCGTGGTTCGAATCCTGCCTGAGAAGGAAAATTTGTTTGTTCCTTATTCAAATTTATTTCCAATATTTTTCGGTTGCAGCGATATTTTACTACTTAATAAACTTATTATTCCCAGAACACGAATTTTACCAAGTTATTTTGCAATGGCTTTCGAAATGGGTTACGTCAGCAGTCGAAACTACAACAATTTCAATACATTACTCGCTATCTTGTGAATGCGGGCGTGACATGCGCAGAGGCTCATTTCGGGGACTTTGATTATTCCGTCGGTCCGGTTTTTTTTTTTTGCCACTATTGTACATAGTAGTACCTACATCAAGTTGACTACTTTCTTCGGTATTTAGTTCCGGTTCTACAGGGGCATTTTATTTTTTACTAACTTTTCTAATATTAACCTGGCTATCCTTTGGATCAACGATTAAGAACCGGAAACACAGTTTGCTACCCCCTTCCAAGACTGGAGTTCGATGATACTGGCGTAAAGTACAAACAAATCACTTTATTAGGTATAGGAGGGAAGAAAAGTAGTTCATCCATTTACATAAACTAGGAAATATCGCGATTTTGAGTTTGTTAATTTTCATTAGGCTTTTGTTTAATCAAAATACAGTACAGTATTAACAATGACTGCTTTTACTCACGAACTGAGCTTTCCATGCGGACGTATTCATTATGCAGTGTATATTATACTGTCTACAATACATTAGCGTACACTATAGAGAATGAAGTCAAATTGAAAAATAATCATAATATGGATATTTAAACACATTTCTGAAAATGGTGGCCGTTCATTTCGATACAGGCTTCAGTTCTAAAGTGCATATTATCGCACTATGGACTATTGTACGTAATTCCAATTACCAGGTTCGTACTTCCTATCAGTAACTCATGTTGAAATAATTCTGTACCTACTCTATAAAAGAGTACCGTATGTACCGTAAATTCAATCTTCACTTCTGCCCGATCCAAAAAGATAAAATTACTCAGACATGCTACCTACTGTGGTCCAAGTGGTTACGTCGCAGCGTCGTAGAAAGGGAGGAAATCACGTGACAGTTAATTACTTAATGAGGCCTTTTTATTTAAATTACTTTAAGCAATTATATGGGTATAATATTACGTAGACGTCCAATTCCTAACAGAAATTAATGTTCCCGGAAAAGAGCTAAGACAGCCCAGCCACTAGCATTTACAGGGAGGCGAATAGAAGCAGGTGGGGGAAACCGGGATGCGACGTAGGCACATGGAAAATGATGCAATATTAAAAGCTCTTTCGTCACTGGAAAACGCGACCATATTTTTGGAACGTACTGTTTACTATGACCGTAAGGGCACTATGACTGTTTATGCGGTCTTGGATCTGTGTGGAAGACGGTTGAACTTTATTAGTAGAAGGGGTGGGAGTGAAGTACATTAAAAAACTCAGGTACAATAAAAATTGAAGTAAAAATAAAATTATGTCCCTGTAGATATTCAGAGAGAGAGTTAATTGCTTTTAAGAACTTAATTACGCCCTCTGATATACATGACTGTATTACAGTCCAGAATAATTTAAAATATTCGTGATTACATTTTAATTGTGGTATCATTAATAAATAATTAAGGAGCATCTGCTGCGGATAGGAAAAGAACTAAGGAAGAGATTGGTGAAGTGTTTTGTGTGGAGTGTGGCACTGTATTGAGCAGGAATATTGACTTTACGACGAAATAAAAAATGCAACTAAACGCACTTAAATTGTGGATGTGTGGAAGAAAGGAGATTGTGAGATCGAAACACACAGTAAGAAATTAAGCTGTGCTAGAAAAAGTGAAGAAATAATAATGCTTAAACTGAACAGGAAGGGAAAAAATATTGACTTGGTCACTTACTGGCTATGAAGAAACTGTCTACTTGAGGATGCACTGGAACGAATGGTGAACGGAAGAAGACATCAGATAATATACAGCATTGAGATATATGGATTTTATCCAAAGACTAAGAGGAAGGTGGAAAAGAAGAAAGATAAGGGACTGCTGGATTTTCTGTGAAATACTGTCCTTGGCCAGAAAATTATGGATGAATGATTAATATTATGTCATATGTGGTCTTTTTTAATTCATAATAGAGTATTGGAAACACCAATACACCTACATAAGTACATTACGTACACCCCTGCATACAAGCCAGGTGGCCCGAATTGAAATCCTGGTTGATTTGCCCTGAATTTGTAACTTTTGTTGGGCAAGCCGTGATAAGGCAATACAAGGGTATTCCTCAGGTACTCCAGTTCCCCTGTGACATTCCAACAATTCCCCATTACAATCATTCATTACGAATGTAATGTAGATACACCGCCTTTTGTGCAGTCTTAATAGTCTTTGACGAAGTAAGAGGTCTACGCTTCTCAGAGTCCTCTCTCTTCCTCTCTCATTTGATTGGTTCGTTGGTCGTCTATTCTCTCTGTGTAGAGCCAACCAACCAGCGATCGGCAGGAATCCAGGAGCAACTATATAACACCCTTGCAAACGGTCAGAACTAGTGATGAGATAAACTGCTCTTCTGTGATCACGTTCGACCTGTGATTGCTCATTTATGATCACGGTGATCTTAGACAGTGAAACAGCGATAAACAGTGATTGAACTGCGAACTTGTTCGAGATGGACACGAACAGTCCATTCTTCCCCACTCATCAGAGCGTCTCACTGTGATGTTTCAATGCTGTCGATATTTCGCACATGGTAGGAGCGAGCGAGGTTGTGTGTTTGTATTTCACAGAAGTCAAGTGCAAGCACAATACAGAGTTGTAAATATAGGCGTTTCATAATTTTAAAAATAGACTAAAGGTTTGGAAGTCAGTATTTATTTATTTATTTAATCTAATGTTATAAACAAACTGAAAATTTTTGTCGTCTGGCTACCCAATATAATGATTATCCATTTGATCTTGTCCAGTATTCCTGAAGTGAAATATATAGATATAAAAACGGAAAATTATTAATTTTTCACATAATTCACACATCACTGAGAAGATGAATGAAACACTGTTATTTTTTTAATCATTGTCATATTTGTTAAAATTTTATTATTGTAACTAGCCATACCCGCGCGCTTCGCTGCACTTGTTATAAATAGGGGAGAGTCGGGTAGTATCGGACATCGGGTAATATCGGACAGTGAGTTTCTTTCATCTACCACACGATGATAGTACCTGATTGACATGGTTACGTTTCTGTGATGTCGCATAGAGAAACGTAACCATGTCATTCAGGTTCTACCATATGGTGGTAGATGAAAGAAACGCACTGTCCGATACTACCCGACTCTCCCCTAAATAACATTGACTTCAATCTGTTATATTGTCAAATACAGCTTTGTTATTGTTAGTTAACAAATAATTTATTATCAATAAATTACAAATCGTTTGCTCCTGAAGTTGTATTTAGAACTATTAATGTAACTGTTATTGCCATGCAATAGGTTCTGGAGTTGTTCGATTAATTATACTTTTAAGCTTGGTATTATGTTAGACCTAACAACGTCTGCAATAGAATATATTTGTAAGAACTGAAGGTTGTTACTCTAAGCTGCAAGAAAGTTTTGTCACCAAACAATATCATTTGAAATAAAGTGTTGTACTGCCCTATATTATTTAAAACGTGTGTTGATAACGGATGTGCCTAAGGTTTTAATTGGTTGTGGAGGCTCTTAAATCTCAGGAAGAAAAATTTTTCCAGCAGCGCAACGTATTCAAGACTAATTTACAAACATGTTAACCGAATTATTCTTGCAACGAAAACGGACGCTCCCTAGACCAAATAGTCATGTTTTAATTATGTACAATTACTTCATTGTTTCATGTGGTATTGTATGACGTTATGATTGAAATACCTATGTTGTTAATTGTTTTTATTGTAACATTCGATCATAACTGACCGAGTATATAAGATGTCCCGCTCAGAGGGGTGGCGTTCGGGGTTTGAGATGGCCTACAAACCACAAGTCATGCTGAAGATGTTGGTTTGTTAATTATTCAATATGGAATATTGTGCACTACATAGAACTGTTACCTATTAAGTATACATTACCGTAGCTCACCCAAATACGTAATTAAGCATGAAAAATATGTAGTTATGTTACTGAATAATTCTGCAGTGCTCGGGAAAAGTGACACAAGTCAGTTTCCATAAACCTTTTTTGATAATTTATTGACAACTTACGGAACATCTGCTCGCTTGGAAAAAAATACATAGGTATTTCTCCCATTACAATAATTCATACAGAAAAAAATTAAAACGACATAAACCAGTGTAAGTTGTCAATAAATTATCAAAAAAGGTTTGTGGAAACTGACTTATGTCACTTTTCCCGAGCACTGCAGAATTAATACTTAATATGTGCCGCGCGTGTATTTATAAAATTATTCCATCTCTGGCTTACATTCCTTCATAAAAAAACGCAACGCAAATCAGACGTCAAATTTCAGTACGGTACCTCCAAATAGCATTAAATTTAACTGCAGTACATATAGCTAATTATTATTGTCGATATTATATAAAGCTTTCTGTGCGTTAAGGCTCTGTTTAGTCCTACCTTATATGCATTTGTGCCCAGTCCTCGATTCACTGATGAGCTTCTTTAATGATAAACCCTCATACAAATACACAAACATTCTCTCTTTATAATATAATAATACGAGTATTTAGCATGTATAAACACATATATCATTCGTATTTAATCCGATTGTTGTCCAAGGACTCCAAGGCCGCCTTAAATAAATGCAGAGTCATTTATTTTATCTTTATTATCGGTATATTCGTGGCTAATCTGACGTGGCCACGATATAAAAACATTATTTTAAAACAGAAATATCTCGCCATATAGTATTGCAGAATTCCTGTACGGAAATATTATGTACTTCGGTACGTCATAGTAATATCAGTCCTATCAAAATTTTGCATAGAATAAAACTTATCGAAAATCGTTTTTAAAGAAACTTTTGTTATGTAATATTTCTCATAAAAATCAATAATAAGCGAGATATTTTCGATTTATTTAATTCAGGCCCCCTTATAACCCCCCTTTTAAATAGAGTATTTTTAATGACATATAGCCTATAATCTAAGTTACAACAAACTTAATTTATATAATTTCATGGGAAAAATTGTTCCGGGACGGGTATCGATCCCGGGACCTCTGGTTAAACGTACCAGAGCTCTGCCAACTGACCTACCCGGGAACTCCACCCGACACCGTCTCAACTTTTCCCTTTATATCCACACAACTCGCGTGGGCTGACGAAACGCCAGACCCCCACATCGAGTGCACACAAACTCTGTGTGACTTGGAATTGTGGTTTTCTGTTAACGTACACAGTGCAATTTAATTTATATTCCAATTTTCATATAAATCGGTTCAGCCATTATCGCGTGAAAAGGTAACAAACATCCAGACAGACAGACATATAAACAAAAATTTCAAAAAAGCGATTTTCGGTTTCAGGATGGTTAATTATTATAAATGTTAACACCAATTATTTTTGGAAAATCGAAAATTACCAGAAAAAATTTGGCTACAGATTTATTATTAGTATAGATTTTACTAGTTGAATAGTGTAGCCAATTAATAACTTCACTACTTAAAAAAAATAATGGAATCAATTAAGCAATGTAAAATCTTGCCAGATTTTCGGTTCTTAATGCTATATTTTCCGGCTTTAAGAAATTGATCAGCCTGAAATCTGAGTTGGCTACACTGAATGTATTGTTAAAATTGGTCGCTCACAGTTCGCGGGTGTAGTTGTTCCCAATTTTGTCACTAGGTAGCATAAGCACAGCAGAGAAAGGCACGCAGTGAGAAAAGAACATGAACTGTCTCAGCTGGCGAGCAGTTTAGCCCTTGAACTGTGATCACTGTTTAAAGAGCTGTATAATCACAGGTCAGTGATTTCCTCATCACTAGTCAGAACTTATCCACAACTCTGAAGACGGCCACAGTAAGATGGTTCTAAACGTCAGCTTCTAGAAAGTAATGACGTCGCTGCAGAAACCCGGAAACCTACAACCCTTAAACGTATTATCATTGATTCCGTTCTATCCCATTCCTTTGCACTATTTTTCCAGAGACTTAGTGCTTCTGTATGCTACTCTTCACAAATTAAATGTTTGGAATCAACCTTATACTGAAGTTTAGTTATAGGAAAATTAGGTATTATTTTAATCCATTTCTTACCCTAATCTGACTAGTGATATAGGCATACTACCTAAAATACTTTTGAGCTAAAAGAATAGATTCAGTTTCCCTGTTTTCTATTTCTCTCTTTACAGGTTATGTCGCACATGATCTTCCTGCAGAAGAACTAGTTTGTAATTGTCTTTATTCATGAGATAATCAAATACAACGAGTTAACCCTCAGCAGGAACGCTAACTTCTGTAACACGAGCACGGGCGCGGAGCAAATTTGATACCACTTATTTATTTCACGTATAACTTGTTTAATAATATGAACTATTGACTTCTTTTTTATCAAAATAATGTTATTAGTGTTCTAGTTCTTTTGTTGAGGTTCTCCAGTCATCTAGTTCAATTTTCAATGGTTTTAACGAAAAGGAGAAAGAAAAATTTTAATACTTATTATCTCTTTATTATATTGTATTTTATTTTAACTACGGTAATTAAAATTTTTCTTGCAAACATTATCAATTGTTGTACATTTCGTGGTGTATTTGTCAATAACAGTTACTACATTACTGGTACATATCAATAAGTTACCGGTTTGCTTGATGAAACCTACCAGTTTTTCGCAATACACAGAACCTTAGCTTCCTTCCCACACTCCTCACACACAATTATCATTTTTGAATGGTCCCGGCAAACAAACTTCCGACAGGTGTTGCATTTCATCTGCGTTCACTTATTCTTACTTCTGCCGCAAGGCACGCTCCTACTCTTTTCTTCATTGGAGGTTCGTCTACATTCAGATGTAATTCTTCTTCTGGATGTTTGTACAACTGTAGAAATGCTTTGATGTTTGAGGGTAAGGAAACAGTCATTGACCTCTTAATGAGAAGAATAAGAGGTACAGTATTCTTACGTCTCTCCCTACGAAACGAACTCATACTATCAGAGTGCATTTTCAATTCATCCTGAACAGTTTTTTTTCGAACTACTGTAGTTGCAAATATGTACTACACGGTTGTTCATTTTAACGCTAACGACTTCAATGTCACCGAGGGACATGACAACTTGTGAGGTATGTATCCTACTTCATTTTCCACTGTCACTAGCTTGTACCACAGGCTAGTATATAGAGTCACGAAGCTCAATACGTAGTAAATTTGCATCCATACATAGTTGCTAACCACTAGGATCGCTAATATCGCTTCATTATAGACAATGCGAAATAGTACCTGCACAATCTATTGTTCCTAGTACCGTCATAAACTGAAGCTTCGTGACTATATACTAGACTGTGATTGTACTATTAACAGTAGAATATAATTAAGCATATTGACGTCGTTGTTTACATTCACAGTATGTCTGTCTACTACAGCCGTGGGGAAAATGTGACTCGCGAGCACATTGTGGCTCGTAATGATAGCTATGCATTTCTCTTGCTTCCTACCTCCCCTCTCACTCACTGGAGTCAAACTCCGTTCCATTTGTATTTGTCTCTGACCTCCGAGTGGCGTATCGTCGCAATGTCTATCTCGAAGCCTTGTACCTCTACAAAAACGAAAGTTTCAAGTAGGATGGAAGGAAGCATTTTTTTCCTGCCAATATGATGAGAATATTAAATGTATGATTTGTTCAAAAGTATTACGAGGAAAATTGTTGTATGACATGTCACTCATGAAACATTAAAAGATTAAGTATTATTATTATTATTATTATTATTATTATTATTATTATTATTATTATCTCTGTACGTCGATCCTTTTTCAGCAGATGTACGAATAATGCGGTTAGTTCTTCAATTTAAACTCACAGATTTAGAATGTGATGTACTGATGTCAAATGAAAGCTAGCTGTAAGGACTTGACAAATGTTGAACTTTTCAAATTTTTGCCAAAAAATAAATATCCGAAGCTTCGTTCTTTCGCTTGCTCTGTTGAAGCCATGTTCGCTACAACTTACGTCTGTGAAAAATTATTTTCAACAATGAAAATAGTAAAAACCAAATTTAGATCACGGCTGACAGACAAATACTTTCGTGATCAACTACGACTGGCAGTAAGTGACATAATTCCTGATTTTGAAACTTTGTCGCAGACACATTCTGAGGACAGTTAATTTTAGGTTGCGATAATGTGTCCTATGTTTTCTTATTTATTTCTTTAGTCGTTACACGTACTAAACATTAGTTTGTAACCTTATACTGTATAAAATTATATTTAAGTGCTTGACGTAAGGAAAATGAAAATCCGTTAATAAGTCAGAGAGTTGCTTCACTTCTCCTTCGGGTGTCCGCCTTCCTCCATAGGTGCTATGCACGTTGCAGGTTACACAGTGGTAAGGCGCACGATCACATTTTCGCCACGGCTATTCAAGGAACTCTACAGTCAAGTCGTGCGAACATTGGTTGCTGAAGTATTCGGATCCTAAGTCTGGTGATAACAATTTTTCAGAGAAATAATGTTAAGTTAATGAAGTCTGACAACAGTTGAATATCGGTGAGCGATGACTCTCGTTTCGGTACTCTTAGAGTAGTCCGAATTTTGATGCCCTCCGGCCGTACTTCCATTTGCAGCAGACAAGTTTAAGTTGAGAGCTGGAAGGGGAGAATGCCATTAGTAAAACCTGCAGACAGGATGAACAGGTTTCATCTTCGAGCTGTCAGTCATTCAACGGGCAAATTAGTGTTACTTCTGTTACTCTGGAGCATCTCCACCCCCCAACGTGTCTGACGTCCCTGAAAGCAGTAATGGAAGTTCAGAACGGAGTTGTACTCGAGAAGCGTGTAATGCACAACACGGGCAAAGGCACGGGCACGTCTCGAGACAGATTAATAAACACGGACTTTAAAACTGAAAATAATGACTCAGGGGAATTGTTAGAGGCAGATGTTTCTAACTTATATTTAAATGTCTCAGAATGTCTGAAAGTTGGATTCTTTCCTACTCTTTTCTTAATTTAAAATGACGCACATCTCTTCCTTGTGCTCATTTAGGATTGTGTTATATACATAACTTCATTAATATTTATAGATTGGTACGTTGAACTCGCACAAGCAGTGTAATATGACTTCAATGTCCGTATTCTGTTAGCAGAATATATTTTATTTAGGTAGGAACTATGTATTGCTTGAAAATCAATTACGGACTCGTTGCTGAAGTCGATAGTAGAATAAGGTAAAAACTATTCGTTATTTACATTAACTCAGGTTGAATTCACTGCATTGTTTGTTTTAATTTTATATGTCGTTGATTGTTTTGTAGGTTTGGTCGATTTGATTGATTTTCGTTCAATTATTTTGTGTTATACATCTTGATTATACAGATACGTAGACGACATACTAATACTATACAAAGGAAACAAAAGACAGATCCAAAACCTACATCAACACATAAACAAAATACACCCAAAGCTACAATACACATTAGAAATTGGAAACAACAAATCCAATAATTTTCTAGACATCACAGTAACAAAAGTCGACAACAAACACATTCAAAGTCTACAGAAAACCCACAACAACAACACACATACACAACACATCCAACAACCCAACACAACACAAACAAGCTGCATTCCGAACAATGGTACACAGACTACTCAACATACCAATGAACCAACATGATTATAAAGAAGAGCTAAACACAATCAAATACATAACACTAGAAAACGGATACAACTCCAACATAATCGACAATATAATATGAAAGAGAAAACATAAGAATGCAACACAAACACAAGAACACAAAAAATACATCGCACTGACACAATAAAATAAAAACACGCACAAGATTGCAACCTTATTCAAGAAAGTAAATTATAGCATGGCATATAGAACAAATAATACTCTACAAAAGCATCTCAACACACAAACAAATACAACCACACAGGCGTATACAAACTCAAATGCAACACCTGCAACAACTTCTACATAGGACAGACAGGCAGATCATTTTAAAACACGTTACAAAGAACACATCACAGCTATAACAAAACTACAAAACACTTCCACATATGCAGAACACATCACAAATGCTAACCTTACCTACAGAGACATCAACACAGACATAGAAATTCTACATATTCAACCAAAAAGCCAGAAACTAAACACACTAGAACAATACGAAATATATAGACACACAAAAACATATCGAAATCAAATTCTCAACACACAACTCAATTTCAGAACACAATCACTCTTTGACTCCACATTATACTACACAAACACACCCCCACAGGAAATACAAACATAAGGCGCCAAGACCAGCAACAAACAGTTCTGAAGATGGCCGATAACAGGCTAAAACAAGTTAACGAGGTAATGTAAATTTAACACGAGAAAGACTTATAATACGTTTTCCGAAACTATTTTGTGTTGTTGATATCACTGCCATTGTTTGTTTCATTATCTATTTCATTTATTGTTTGTTTCTTCCACCATATACCACCTTCCTCAAATCCATTTTAATATTATCCTCCCATCTACGTCTCGGCCTCACCAAAGGTCTTTTTCCCTCCGGCCTCACAACTCTATACGCATTTTTAGATTCGCCCATACGTGCTACATGCCCTGCCCATCTCAAACGTCTGGATTTAATATTCCTAATTATGTCAGGTGAAGAATACAATCTGTGCAGTTCTATGTTGTGCAACTTTCTCCATTCTCCTGTAACTTCATTCCTCTTAGCTCCAAATATTTCCTAAGGACCTTATTCTCAAACACGCTTAACCTCTGTTCCTCTCTCAAACTGAGAGTTCAAGTTTCACAACCATACAGAACAACCAATAATATAACTGTTTTATAGATTCTAACTTGCAATATTTTTTAAAGCAAACTAAGTGACAAAAGTTTATCAACTAACTCGAATGTCTATATATTTGTTACTGTGGATCCAATGTATTTAAACTTTTCACCTCTTCAATGATAAATTTTCAATTCTTAAATTTCCATTTCGTACAATTTTCTGATTACAAGACATAATCGTGTACTTTCTCTTTTCCGAATTTACTTTGCAAACCTATCTGATTACTTGCTCCAAGAAAAAAATTCCCGCGTTTTTCCTAATAGCTTGTGGATTTTCTCCGAACATATTCAATGAACCGCATAAATAAACAGCTGTTGTAACCCGTTCATTCCAAACTCTCTCCGTTATCCTGAACTTTCATAATGACATATTCTAAAGCAAAGTTAAAAAAGTAAAGGTGATAGTGTATCTCCTTGTTTTAGTATGCAATGAATTGGAAACGCATCTGACAGAAACTGGCCTATACGGACTCTGCTGTACGTTTCACCGAGACACATTTCAATTTTTCCGACAGCTTTCTTGGGAATACCAAATTGAATAAGAATATAATATATGAAAGTTCTCTCTTAACCGAGTCATATGTCTTTTTGAAATCTATTAATAACTGATGTAGTGTACCCTCATACTCCGATATTTTTTCCAATATCTGTCGAATACAACATCTGATCAATACTCGATCTTTTAGGTTCACGTGTTAAATATGAAGGCCTATTCATAATTAATTTCCATCATTTAGTATTAGAGACTGTAATACATGGAAATAAAAACAATCTATAAAAAATTGAAAATGAACAATAGTTGAAACATTAGGGCCGAAATGTATTTGATATATTTCAATATCAACTCATTTTTAATTGTGAACATTCAAATTTCATTCCTTTCAATAAATTATTATATTATTTACTTGTAAACTCATTTTCAGTCTGATAAAATAATTAATTTATTTTAAAAAATACAATATAATATTCATAACTCTGTAAATATGTGAAAAATAATAAACATTGGTTTCTAATTTTTGAGTGAAAAACATAGTGTGAAACAAAATCTAAAATCTACATGCGTTTTATTTATAGTAAGAACAATTATTTGTTGTCCATAAGATGGGTTTAAATAAATATTTTGTTCGCTATTAAATACACATGGCAATATATTTTGTACATGAGTAGTATTCTCACTGTTCAGTGCCTATACTGCCCTATACGAATAAGCAGATGTCAACACAAGAAACGAAGCGGGTACAAGAATCAGAACTCTCCCTTGCAAGCGAAACTAGTATGATCCTGATCCATGTACATGTAACTTGTACTCAAAGTAACCAAACGCAGGACTCTAATAATTACGTACTTACTTACGTACTTACTGGCTTTTAAGGAACCCGGAGGTTCATTGCCGCCCTCACATAAGCCCGCCATTGGTCCCTATCGGGAGCAAGATTAATCCACTCTCTATCATCATATCCCACCTCCCTCAAATCCATTTTAATATTATCTTCCCATCTACGTCTCGGCCTCCCCAAAGGTCTTTTTCCCTCCGGGCTTCCAACTAACACTCTATATGCATTTCTGAATTCAACCATACGTACTACAACCCTTGCCCATCGCAAATGTCTGGATTTCACGTTCCTAATTATGCGTGAAGTTGTGTGTTGTGTAACTTTCTCCATTCTCCTGTAACTTCATCCCTCTTAGCCCCAAATATTTTCCGAAGCACCTTATTCTCAAACACCCTTAATCTATGTTCCTCTCACAAAGTGAGATTCCAAGTTTCACAACCATAAAGAACAACCAGTAATATAACTGATTTATAAATTCTAACTTTCAGATGTCTTGACAACAGACTGGATGATAAAAGCTTCTCAACCGAATAATAACTGGCATTTCCCATACTTATTCTGTGTTTATTTTCGTCCCGAGTATCATTTATATTTGTTACTGTTGCTCCCAAGTATTTCAATTTTTCCACCTCTTCAAAGGATAAATTTCCAATTTTTATATTTCCATTTCGTACAATATTCTGGTCACGAGACATAATCATATACTTTGTCTTTTCGGGATTTACTTCCAAACCTATCTCTTTACTCGCTTCAAGTAAAATTTCCGTATTTTCCCTAATCCTTTGTGGATTTTCTCCTAACATATTCCAGTCATCCGCATAGACAAGCAGCTGACGTAACCCGTTCAATTCCAAAACCTCTCTGTTATCCTGGACTTTCCTAATGGCATACTCTAGAGCAAAGTTAAAAAGTAAAGGTGATAGTGCATCTCCTTGCTTCAGCCCAAAGTGAATTGGAAACGCAGCTGACAGAAACTGACCTATATGGACTCTGCTGTACGTTTCACTGAGACACATTTTAATAAATCGAACTAGTTTCTTGGGAATACCAATTTCAATAAGAATGTCATATAAAACTTCTCTCTTAACAGAGCCATATGCCTTTTAGAAATCTATGAATAACCTAATAAATACATACAAAAAAAAATTACATACATACGAAAGAAAAAAAAAAAAGAAGAAGCATACGTAGTACGTTTGGAAGGAGAATATCTTGACTGATGCCAGGAAATCAATGTTGTATTCACCTTGGCTTGTAGTACAAAACAGGAAAGGACGTACTGCATTCTATTATATGGACTCACCTCTCCGGCCCTGTGAAGAATCAATATGCACGTGGATTCTGTTATCCGAAACTCACGTTATGACGATAGACTTTTTTACTCGTACGAAATGTTGCCTCATCGAATAATATGAGTTTGCCACCAAAACTATCATCTTGTATTCGCCATTTTTAACAAAAAACTCGACAGTATCATAGTCACTTATAATAAAAATTTAGTCATTGCTCTGTATTTCCAATCGAATTCCATGGCTGTAGCTTCGATGCCATTAATATAAGGTGGCTGTGAAATGATCTAAATCATATTTTGTGCTCACCATGTATATAATTTTGGGTTATATTCTTTGGGTACTCCCGTTTCCTTTGCTAGTTTCCTAGTATCTCATGCGATATAAAATTTGATATGTACGGTATTGAAAACAGCATTATGATCAATCCTTCAGCACATGGCAGAGCTTGCTAATTGCTAGGCCTTTTGATTAAAGAGAAGATGACAAGTTAAACACTTGTGTCAAATTCTGAATGGTTTTGTTATCCCTGACGGCGTTTACGCTAAATTCATATTAGGGCTTCTCCTTCCACTCTTGACGGACATACTACGGAAAGGACGCCAGTGCTGTGTTGTATGTGCTCATGCAATGCAAATTTCTTGTTAGGCTGAATTCAGAAACTAGAGATTAACGGAGTTGGTGAGAAGCATGCAATTCCTACTAGACGGCAATGTATACACCTCTCAAATGAAAACAGTAATTTAAAGCTTTAGAGCAGATTAAATCTTTCATGAAGTTTATAAAAGAACACAAACTCAAACCAAGGCTTTGCAGTGCTGAACACAATGTGTATGTCGTTTTCTTTCGCTGTCGTTTGCTTTCGTAATTTTACCGACTAGGACTTGTGGTTGGAAATACCAAAACATTAAATAAGTGTTGAAAATAAATATATGTTACAATAGGTAAGAGGGGGTGAATCATGGTGAAAGGTGCTTCTATATATTCGATGTGCAAATATATGTTGGGTATTATTGATTCAACCAAATAATATAAAACTGACTCAAAGTGGTAATTCGAATTCACATCACAAAAAATATAAGAAAGAATTTTAAATTATTATACTGTCATCACTGATTAATTTTACTCACATATATAAATAATCTAAGTATATGATTATGTCTCGTGATCAGAATATTGTACGAAATGGAACTATAAAAGTTGGAGATTTATCCTTCGAAGGGGTGGAAAAATTCAAATATCTCGGAGCAACAGTAACAAATGTAAATGACACTCGGGAGGAAATTAAACGCAGAATAAATATGGGAAATGCCAGTTATTATTCGGTTGAGAAGCTTTTGTCATCTAGTCTGCTGTCAAAAAATCTGAAAGTTAGAATTTATAAAACAGTTATATTGCCGGTTGTTCTGTATGGCTGTGAAACTTGGACTCTCACTTTGAAAGAGGAACAGAGATTGAGGGTTTTTGAGAATAAGGTTCTTAGGAAAATATTTGGAGCTAAGAGGGATGAAGTTACAGGAGAATGGAGAAAGTTACACAACGCAGAGCTGCACGCATTATATCCTTCACCTGACATAATTAGGAACATTAAATCCAGACGTTTGAGATTGGCAGGGCATGTGGCACGTATGGGCGAATCCAGAAATGCATATAGAGTATTAGTTGGGAGGCCAGAGGGGAAAAGGCCTTTGGAGAGGCCGAGACGTAGATGGGAAGATAATATTAAAATGGATATGAGGGAGGTGGGATATGATGGTAGGGACTGGATTAATCTTGCTCAGGATAGGGACCAATGGCGGGCTTATGTGAGGGAGGCAATGAACCTCCGGGTTCCTTAAAAGCCAGTAAGTAAGTATATAAAAAATAAATATATACCCTGACCACCAAAATATTCAAATTGGGGGTTTTGGCAATTGACTACTACCATTAATATTAGGAGCCCCAGACATGGCTTTCCCACGAATAAATAATATAAGCAGGCTTCGAGACTTTGGACCCGATAAAATAAGTTTACTCTGCATGCACTATATGTTGTTGACTCGCTGCAGGTAGATCGAGATGTGTTGAGGTAACAACGTTGCTATTTAGAGTAGAATATGGTAGTATGGGGAAACACATATGTACATTCTGAAAGTAAATATACATTACACAATGATAATGTCAAAAGAATGTGAAAAGCATTTATTCTCCTGTCTTTTATAAGCATTTGTGTTTAATTATACACAGTGTTCATGGTGGAAATAAACATGTAGCAATTTTAATTTTTTCATTTATCCTATTGGTCGTCTTTAGGAAGTGCAGTTACAGTACCGAATTGCAATGTACCTACTACAAGATAGATTTTCAGTATCTCAAACGTAAATCTTTTTCGGTTATCTGCCAAAGTTTGTACTGTAGAAAGCTACGCTCTACGTCGCATGACGTGATAGGAGCAAAACGATAAAAAAATTAACATCATTGTAGTCTCTAAGAGACAGTCCTTTATTCTCGGGTGACTCTATGTCCACTAATTTGCTGTTTATGTTACAGAAAGTTCCATATTAGTTATTTTTACATAAAATTGATTTCCACTTATGTTTTACATGTTCAGGAACCGGTGTACTTGGTGTCTCATTAATTCTCTACATCATTTTCTAAATTAATTTGAGAGTTTCCGGCATCTCTTGCTCTAACTTTTCTAACCGTGTAATAGTTTCAGACACAGTTTGTATGAAAACCAAATTAGTCCTCAGAACCTTCAAATCCAGAGCGTTTTCCTTCGCGTATCTTTTGGCATTCATTCTACAGTACCCCCACCCACTGTAGCCTACGCTTTACCACTATACTCAGTACGCCGTTATGCGGATTTCCCACTGAACTGCTCTATTGGGTCCGAAGTCTCGAAGCCTGAATATAAGATTATGATTATCAAACAATCCCAGAGGTTAAATAGAAATATTGATAAAATTCCATTCCACCCATATTTCACAATCAAAGACGTAACATCTTCTTCTTCTTCTGCCTGACAAATATTAGGCCACAAGGCCTGCTACGGTCTCACATAAAATTTTCACGCCATCTCTTAGCAGGACGACCCACAGGTCTTTGGTCATGTGGTACATAATCGAAGTTTACCCGGGAATAACGATGAAGGTCCATTTTAGAAAGTTTCGAGAAAAACTAATTTTAAAGTTTAAGCACTTAATACTTTGTTATGTGTGTATTTAATAAAAATTGACGTAGTGGAATGTCAAGAACGATGATTTCTTATAACTAGCTAGACCACATGATAGTACTTCCTTTCCACTATAAGATAGCATTATTAACTCAATTTCGATTTTTGGTGGACCATGATCGTTTTTCCCGTGTACCCTTCAATTATAAATTGCCTTTGGGAGTCTACTATTACTCATTCTTTCCAAATGATGTTTCCAATTAGACTGATATTGATCAATGTAATCTAAAACTGGTTGAGTTTTTAGTTCCTTTAAAATTTCACAATTTCTTTTCAGATCGCATTTAGTATAGCCCGCTGTTCTTCGCATGAATCGCATTTCACAAGCCGTTATTCTGCTTTTATCTGCTTTCCTCAGTGTCCATGCTTCGCTGCCATATCGAAGCATCGGTCGTGCCAATGTGTTGTAGAGACGTATGCGGGTGTGTTTCTGAACCAAGGATGGTTAGGATAACTACATGGAAAATTGTCTGCAACGCGAACCAGCTAAGTTACTCAGTTTCAACTACACTCTAATCAGGTAGCCTGTTTCTTCCTCTATCACCCATATTAAACTTCAATTCGTTGCTTTCAAATATTAAATGCTGTTTTGAACCAAGTCGACATACTCCGTTTTTAGCTAAAACATATATAAATTCTACGAGTCACCACTTTGATTCATTTCCCCTCTCTTAGTTCAGCACGTCACACAGCAAAATCCACAAGCATATAGTTCTCGATAATGATCAATTGACAACATAAAGATTTATCAATTGCAACATGGTATTAATAATAATTGATCATATAGTAATTTTAAAACATTTTATTCTTCGTAAATTTTAAATCTATGACATCTTGTTACTTTTATTTATAATCATATTTTAATTAAAGTTTTAACATCGCTGTTACCTGCATAATTTAACTACTTATCATTTAACCATGTATATATACTTGTAACATGAGTTATATGTATACGCAACTATTTTTCGATTCCTTCAAGCTCACATTATATTGAAATTAGTTCTAACAGACTTTATTTATAACTCCATACATAAAACTCATGAAAATCCAATTTTCCATGTATATAATATTGTTCATTTGTCAATTTACTCAAGTTCCAGATCACGTATTTTATTATATGTGATGATGCCCAATAAGGCGAAAACGTTTATATATTTTATACCTTCATAGCAAATAAATATTTGCAAAGAGATAAGTCTTATGATTGAACTTACATATTTTTCATTATATTATAATTAAGCATAATGTCATGTATGATACTCCGCACATTGAATTTGTCTGTATTTTAATACTACAATTGAGTATTGAATTATTGTATTTATCTACTACCTAAGAGACGAAGTAACAATCGTATGTACGTACACTAATTTCATAAGCGTGGTATGATAAATTTCCTGTCTTTATCAAGGACGGAAGATGTGCTATATTAAAATCACAATATAAATTCTTTTTTATTAAACCTCAAAATAGCTTCCATTCTAAACTTAAAATGTTGATGCGAAAAGATTATGTTAACATGTAAAATTCTCTTCAAATTAAAATAACACAGTTTTGTAATTACTTCTGTAACATATTATGCAACAAGAAGTAAAGGGAACTTATGGACACATTACACTAAATAAATCTTAGCTATGATACGCAATAAAGTTATAATATAATCATTCACTGAGCTCCATACATTGAAATAGAAAACCCGAACATATATTACGGCCTGGTCTAGATCGAAAAGGCATTGACTGTGCCGTATTTCGCATTGTTGTGAAAAGTTGTGTAAGCTGTGAAATGTTCGTTATCGTTTGTAATAACTGTAAATGGCGAAAATACAATAATTTGAGTACTAATATGGGACAAGGAAACGTTTGTTGCACTATAAATTCTAAGAAAAAGAGATCAGAGTTATCCTTCTTCCGAAAGATCCAGGGAGGTGAGTTTATAAAATATAATGTATACTTTATGAAAATAATATATAAAACTTATGTATTTCGTATTTCAATAGTGGAAGGAAGGTGTTAATTTTTCAAAAGAACACGATATCAAAAGTACAATACATTTTATCGTCTGCTAGGGAAAGAGTGTGTGATGAGGCGACAGTAGCGATCCTGGTGGCTAGCAACTATCTATGGATGCATATTTCAATTGTCTACGTTTGCATATTTAGTAAGTATTGAGCTTCGCAACTGTATATACTAAACTGTGATAAAACAATGATGTAGGTAATGCATTTTCATATTAATAGCATGTTAAATGCTAATGAAATATACAGTACGAGACTCCAAGATCTGTTTATGAAAATCTTGAAACCTGATAAAGATTACAACAGCGAAGCAGGTAATATTCTTGTTTATGATTGTGAATATTAATACATTTACGCGAATATTTTAGGTAGATACATAGGTAATAGATAGGTGTGTAGCCTAGGTGGACAGACAGGCAACAGATGGGTAGATAATTATTATGAACTAAAATTTCGTCTTTTTCGGTTTGTTATTCTTTCTTTTTCCTTTCATTACTATTTCCCTTCCTTCAAGAAGCTAAAATATGGTGAGGTTTGTGAACTTATTCTTTCATTCAACTCCCGTCAGTGTTCAATTTCACCTATCCATTAATTCTTAACCACGTTTAATTGAAATAGGTATTTCATTTTATTTTCCTTCTTTATTGTATATTCTCCTTTAATAACATTTTTCATCTTACAGATTCGTCAATTTTTGTTTCTAACATTCATTACACAAAAATACCACAACAATCTTTTGCCACAATACTTGAAGACACTGATTACAGTATGTGGAACAATTACTGGATTTACTGACAATGATTACATACAAAACAATCAATGTTATCTGAATCGGTACAGTCCAAAATCCGCCCAATCTGCACATCTGGTGGAAGCTGCTACTATGGAGAGGATTGAAATCTCCCATCTACTGCATAAACAACATGAGTCCAGGATTGAAGTTGTTTATGCTAAGGACATGAAAATGAATGTGCATACTTATCCATTAGAAATACAAGAACTCATGTAACTTATGCATTAATACGTACATGTACTACATACGAATACTGTACAACACTTAACAATGGAATCATATTGTTTATATAACTATCGAGTCATTAAATGTCAACACTTTTAAGACTATAAATTATTCTTCAGGAACTGTTCAACGCCAAAGTAAGAAATATCATATACAGTCAATTACGGAAATAGTGAACCTCTGCGGACTTTCATATTTCGTTCACTATATCCGAGGTTCACTATATCCTAATCTTAAATGACAGAAATGAATGGAATTGTGAACAAGAAACTAAAATATTTCATTTTATGTATACTGTTACTCACAGTTGATTTATTTAAAATATGCTGTCGACCCACGTCCGCTTGCGAAAGACCACGCTGAATGTCACTTATTATATTCGTCTCATCTTCCAAAGAAAACACTTTACGCTTCGACATTTTTATACAGTACATTTACAGTTGGAACACTAGTCAGGTAGAAATGACAAACGCTGCTATGGTTTGACTAAGTACTCAGCCTTGGAATTTCCCAGGTCACTTAATGGAAACTGGGAAGGGGTTGATGGAGTTTCAAAGCCATCGAAATCTTACCTTCATTTATGCTCTGGACATACTGTCGATCCCCTTTTAATAAAAGAAGGCAATTCCATTTTCCGTTGTTTCGATGCTATCCGTCAATGTTTCTAAGAACAAAAGGCAACCCTTTGACGGTGGAGGATTAGAAATAACAGTAGAGTAGGTGCCTGAGAACAGAATGTCAACCCTTCGACGGTGGAGTGAGGCAAGGTCGTCACCCGTTGCCTGAATTTACAGTACAGCTCATTGTCTAGGAATCACTAATCCTACCTTTGTCCCTTGACTAAAGGAGTAGGAAACTTAGAATGTTGTTCTCAACATATTCTTTTAATTTTATACAAGAAGGTCTGACTTAAAATAAGAATTTGTCGAGATACAAGGTTCACTATAACCGAAGCGAGGGCTCACTGTAAACAGAACTATTAACGTACTTTTTTTAATGTATGTGGGTCGGAACCAACGATTTAGGTTCACTATAGCGGAATGTTCACTATAACCGAGTTCACTATATCCAGAGTTGACTGTATTTTATAAATTAAGAGATCTCCGTTGTATAATTTAAGTTCACTATTTTTGCAATAAACATAAAAGTAAATAATTTTAGTCAAGATGTTTAAAATACCCTCAGTAACTTATGTCAGAGTGTGTGAATATCGTTACAAATTTCATGCATTCTAACCTTACATTAGTCCACACTGAAGCTTATGTATTATAATAGTCAAAAGACGGTGAGAGATGTTGAGCAGGATTTACTAAGCCATGAAATTAGACTTGAAACAGGAAGGATGAGAGCACAATAGTTTCTTTGTGTGGGAGGGGGGGGTCACTTAATGCTGTTATTTTCTGCATGCATAGAGACACACGCTCAATGTAATACTCACTTCTCCTTTCTTCGCGAGAAACGTATTCGCTGAAATCTGCAGATCTGGTGGAACCTACTGCTATCGAGCGGATTGTGTAAATGTATTTTAATTTATAATAGCTTGACTGAAATTAAACGCAAAATAATAACAATATTTTGTACAAGATTTTAAGTAATGCCAGCAAACCACAAGAATAGCAACAATTTTTATCACACCACTAAACAATATCGCGTGGAATTTTAATATCTACTGAAATATTTTCATAATTGAAAGTGGTTGCAATATTTGAGAAATATATAGGGTGGAAGTGAAATAACCCTGCAAATTAAAAGCGACGATAGGGTACACATAAACGAATATAAAACCTGTATTACATTTTGTGATTAAATGAACGGTTAATTAGAAAATTAATTTGGAAATTTCAGCAGTCTGGCAGCATCGCCGCTAACACACTGGTTCCTATTTCTTCTCGTAAGAGGTCAACGGACTAAGGTCTGTCTCCCTAGACCAGTCATGTCAAAGTAAACCATAGATGGCATTTGTCATAGCTGCGGTTCGACTTTTCTACAGTGGCCCGATGATTGACAGCTCAGCTGAGAGTTCGATTCCTCTAAAGTTAGTTGCTAGTGTCTTGTCGTAGTAATATCTAAAATCATTGGCTGTAGCCTGTTTCAAAAGATATAAAGCTTTTTTTTTACTGTTGATTGAGTTTACTTTTTATAAAATGCAGTATTATAATACAGTTTTATAGTGAAACCATGAATAGGGTGACAAAATTCACATCGATAAAAAAAAAGAGGACACAAAGCTTCAAAAACAGGACATTGTTCGAAAAAGGAGGACAGGAAATATGTTCTTAGATTTAGGTTTATTATAGGGCCTATATGTAGTTTAAATTCCGTCAATGTCTATTTTATTATAAAATATTTACAGTCTTACTAATAAACAGTGTATAGTTTTTATACGAGACTTATGCAGAGTTGAGACAAAAAACTTTACTAATAAACCATGCAGAAGCGATGGACGTATAAACAGCCTGTAACTATACAATGGGAGTAGTTATATACACGAAACCCCTTGTTTAAGCGTTATATATAGAGAAAAAATGGCCGCCCCTCTAACAGCTGTTCGTATCGACTGTCATTTTATGATGATGGTTGCCTAGTAACCAAAGAGGAACAAACCAAAGAGCACAGAATAAGTAGAATAATATTACCGTAGCTTGTACTCTTTGACCAAAATATAATATGGTAATCGATTAGAGCCAGTTGTACTATCGATACTTAACATGCCACACTAGAGCGCTCTACCGGATGCAATAGAGAACCTCAGATATTCTATTATCTTTTGTAACGAAGTAATGACGAAACTATGACGTAGCTGTGTAACAGTTGTACTGTTACACGCGACGTATGTAGTGATTATTGGTAAGGAATTTACACACGACTTATAAACGAGCTACTCATTGTATAAGTATAAGACAGTTAAACGTCTGTATACAGAGTTTTTATTAGTAAGACCGTTACAGTATACATTTAGGCTTATATTATACTACTTAAAAGGATATTAATATCTATTTTATCATAAAATAATTATGAAAAACTTAATAATGATTTTACAGTTGCCTACATATCAAATTCAAGGGAACTATAATTGAATCGAGTATTTCGAAAACGTAACATGTGACATTTTCGCGCATGTAACTTTTTTTAACCGGAGTGCTGCTTACTCTAATATATAGTTGTTAAGAATCATAAAATAAGTCACATATTATTTCATCTATAGAAATGGATAAGAAATGGACTTTTAGTTTGGTTAATGTAATAAATGCTACTGAAGTAGTTTGCGCAGAACAGTACATGTTACATTTTCGAAATAACCGATTCAATTATTAAAGAGGACAGATAATATCTATTTATATTGATAATTTCAAAATATCAGGCTTACAAGTTACGAAAAGGAGGGCAATTGTTTATTTCTTAAAAATCCGTCCGGATACCGGACAAAGATCTAAAAAGGGGAACATGTCCGAGCAAAAGAGGGCGTCTGGTCACCCTAACCAAGAAGTAAAACATTGATAATTTGGGAATCTCGGAAGATTTTTTTTCAAGTACAATTACATGCTGTACAATACGGGCCTGTTCCAAGATGAAATTATTTTTAAATGAATTGTATTTGTGTTTATTTTTTTTTATATTTGTCGTGAATACATTTGTTTAAAGTTTTTACTATTTATTTTTTTGTGAATGGGGCCTTTCAAAAGTGACATGCGCGGTTTATTCGAAGGCGCGGTTTATTCGAGAAAATACAGTACTCAGAACTGATTCAAAATCATAATTATTTTGGCATAATTAGTATTTTTATTGTAATTTACTTAAACATCTCTTCCAGTATTCTAACAAAGTTTATATACGTTATTTTTTATTTCAAGCGAGTTAATTTCAAATTTATTCAAAATTTACATTTGAAATGGTAGCCTACATAAGAATAGATACCCGAAATGAGCATATACTCGTGCTCGGGTACAGTCCTGTAGAGTCTATATAATAGTGTTGATGATAGAAATAATAATAATAATAATAATAATAATAATAATAATAATAATAATAATAATAGAATAACCGTGACGGAGATAATAAAAAGATAGTAATGCAAATTAATTAATTAATAATAACAAAACAAAAATATTAACAATAATAAAATAGATACTCAGACTGATAATGTTTCCGCTTTTCAGGAAAGAAAACTAGTATTGCAAATTGCAAAATACCTTAGTTAGTATTTCAAAGTCGGTTACATATATGCAAAAGAGAGAGTATCATGTACTAAATTTAAAACAATGCTTTCCCTTTAGCAGAGTAGACCTACAAATTTGTTTACTACTTCGATTCAATAAATCGATAGCTATTGCAAGTTGCGATAGCAAGCAATAAAAATTGTCGGGAAGCGGAAAGTTATATATTACAAATTGCAATAATTGATTGCAACATAAAGTTGTCACATTCTTTTTATTGATCGAGGAACCTATTACCCGGCAAATGTTGTGTCTAGTATAATTCGAAATTCCGTCGCTCCGGTAGAAAAATAATACAAAACAAATTTTCAACGTAGTTAAACTATTCCTCGTATTTAATTTTGTTACGTCACTCACTCTTGTTGGTAATTTGTCTGGCTCGTTTCAAATAAAACAAATGAGTCAGCAATAGCGAAATAAATATATCAAGGGGAATTACAATTCTGAAGTACTGTACTTGTATCGCAGTTAACAAATTAACGGAGCATAATTAAGACAGTCGACACATCATTAAACTTAAATTCAGCGCTTTAAGTCTCTGCATTGATTTCTTCGCTCGGACAAAATTTACTGCCGTTCCGGGCATTAAGGCGAATGGGGGAAGTCACTGTCAAGGCGTTTATTTACTCAGTTGGTAGACAATGCCTTTCACGAGACTTCATATAAGGAGAGCGGAACACGGATAAAGATTTTAAGTTACAGATTCATCAATTTTCCATAAATGTTATATTTCAGCGGCATTAAATATTGCATCTAGATATCTAAAAATTCTTCTACAAATAATTCAATAATAATAACGGCAATATGATCACATTTCCTTTGCTAAAACTTAACAATGTTGAACACTAACAGAAATACTAATGTTCAGTTACGACTCGATATACCACATAACAATTTTTTGCATTTACAACTTACTACATAGTAGGTGAAATGTATAAAGTTGTAGTATTATATAATAATAATAATAATAATAATAATAATAATAATAATAATAATAATAATTTATTTTAGCTAGCAGAGTTAAGGCCGTAAGGCCTTCTCTTCCACTCAACCACCAAAAAGAGTATATACATATGCATGAACTTACAAAGAATTCAACAATTTGATTTAGATGAGAGTTACATGTACACAAGAATTATTTACGAATTAAACAACAAAATACTATGAACTATTAGGCCTAATTAAACACTGAAATAAACTGTGTAGCAGAATTAAGCTAAAATACATAGAATGTTAATATATTTCAAATAATATTAGATAATAGAAAGAGATTTACTGAAAATACAGCACAATCAGGATGATGTCTAAAAGAATGAAGTAACAATGTAGTCAGTGATAGTTTAAATCAGTATGATTGGAGTGAAATGCTAATAAGGTTATCTTTTAAGCTGTTCTTAAAGGTGTTTATTGTCTTGCAGCCCCTAATACTTTGTGACAAGGAATTCCATTGACGCGAGGTGGATACTGTAAAAGATGATGAATAACAAGATGTTCTATGAAGAGGTATACTTAGCGTGCCAAGACAAGTGATCTGGTATTTACGTCGTGGTTAGAGTATAGATAAGAGAAACGAGACGAAAGGTAATTTGGTGTTAAGGTATGCAGAATTCGAAAGAGTAAAGACAAAGAGTGTAAAGTTCTGCGTTCTTTAAGTCGGAGCCACGAAAGACTTGCGAAAGACGGTGATATGTGATCATATCGACGGATGTTGCACACGTATCTGACGCACATATTCTGAGCTCGCTGTAACTTGACTGACAGTTCAGAACTTAGGTCACTTAACAAAACGTCACAATAATCGAAGTGCGATCTTTTGCTTTGACTGTAGAGGATAGTTGAAGTATATGTATATACTTCGATTTTTTAAATTTAAATTTAAATATACAGAATAAAGAATATAATTACAAAACAAACAAGAGAAATAGAAATAAAATGATACAAGCAATATAAAAAGAAGATACAGTAGCATTAACAAAATTTGAGACCGAATGAGCAGCGCTCGTGCTCAGTCGCAGTTCAGATATAATATTAAAATAAAAAAATAATAGTAATAATAAAAATAAATAAGTAAAATAAAATAGGAACTAAAATATTGTATGCATAAACCAGATAATACTACTACTACTACAAGGTATGTACTACGCGGCAGTAGTATAAACTATCAAGAGTATTCGATTATAACGATTATGGACAGTACTTCGGGCTTATCTGCTAAGATTCGTTAGTTTTCGCCTTCCATGTATTTATGTTAATTTCTTGGTGGGAAAATTTATTGTTGTCCTCAAAATCTGGCCCGTTTAACAAAAAAGAAACAATTACGACGAAGTGGGAAGTGTGGAAGAGAGATAATGGGAACAACTGCTGTTTGTTAATCTATTAAAATAATATCCAGCATTATTAAACAAGTCGCAAACTCTTGCTGCAAGAAGTGATGAAGAAAAAGCCATCCAGGCAATGAACGTTAAGTCGGAAGTTTACAGCAAGAAAAAAATTGATGAAAAGCAAATTATGAAGAAAATAAATAACAGGAAAAGTAAAGTAAAAATCAGACATAAATCAAACAGGCCCAAAATGTTAGTCATTAAATTTACACGTAACCTAAAATATTGTACGCACACGGAGTTTTTTCACGTAAATTAAATGTGTTATAAATACATCATAGAATCATTTTGTTAAAAGTAGGCCTATATTATTTTAAGTAACTGACAGAATTCCAGTTATCTCAAATTCAACGTTTCGGTAGTCCATTACAAAAACTGGTCATATAACAGTTTTTATTTTTAAACATATACAACTTCTTACAATCACGTTCTGATTGTTTTCGTCTTTCCTTGTAGGTTTTTCTAGCGCGAATTTGCATGAATTCTGTCATATTAAACCGTACAAATGCTTGTGCTGAGCTAACAAAGTCTCAAACAGGGTAGACTACGGCTTTTCTTAGTTTACACTTAGAAGTAGAAGTATACACTTCTTGTTATGCATATAAATAGTGGTTTAAACTACAAATTCTAGTATAAGCTAAACGCGGCCTTCCGGATCAACTTTCTGCTATGCAGGAAAGAATTTACTATGGGTTTTTATACATAAAGGCCGTAGTGTTTATTACGAAAACCTTAGCAATAGCATTTACTTCAACTTTATGCATACCAGCCAATATATTTAAATATTTGAAACGAAGCAAAAATAAATTATAAATACTTCAACTCTGCTATGAAAGACCTCGTATACCATTATACCACTTAGACTATACAGGGAGATTCATGAGGATTTACTGCTACTTACAAAGCTTATGTCCGAAGACATTCTAAGCAAAAAAATGTAATATATAATGTACGTGTCTACTAATCTTAATACTTTCAGAGATACATTAATTTTAAGTTGTTAACAAAATACCTTTTTTCTTTAGTTTTAAGAGTAAAAGAGTAACGGCTAGCGCGTTTGGCCGCGAAACCAGGTTGTCCGGGTTCGATTCCCGGTCGGGGCAAGTTACCTGGTTGAGGTTTTTTCCGAGGTTTTCTCTCAACCCAATATGAGCAAATGCTGCTGGGTAACTTTCGGTGCTGTACCCCGGATTTATCTCACCGGCATTATCACCTTCATCCCATTCAGACGCTAAATAACCTACGATGTTGATAAAGCGTCGTAAAATAACCGACAAAAAAGAGTAAAAGAGTACTACAAACAGAGAATGAACTATTGAGAAGTATCATTTCTTTCATTGGCTAGTGTTCTGATGCTAAAACAGTGTTGTTAAGGCTTTGTACATATTTTGTTTTTGAATTTTTAACTAAAAATTACATTATTCTTATGCAATATCAAAACAATTGTTACAAATTATAAGCATACATCTTTAGGAACTTGATTCTTTACAGTTTAATTATGCATCCTAATGTATAGCCTTAGGCAATTTACAAGAATGGCGTCATTTGTAACAATTGTTGTGATAAATCCGTAAGAAAAATGTAATTTTCTAGTGAAAAATCGAAAACAAAATAATAAAAATTCTGTACGAAGCAACTATGGAATTCACAACACATTTTTAGCTTCAGAATATTGGCTAATTAAAGAAATGATACTCCTGAATAGTTCTTTATCTGTAATATTCTTTTACCCGTAAAACTAAATAATAATGATATTAGCTAAAGAATAATGGTATTTTTACAAACAACTTTAAATTAGTGTATCTCTGAAAATATTGAGATTAGGACACATGTTTATATGACATATTTTGCTCAGAATGTCTTCGGAAATAAGCTCTGTAAGTGGCGGTAAATCCTTATGAATCACCCTGCATAAATGGTGAAAATAACGCAGTGAAACGCAGCATACTCGCTTTCAGTGTATAATGAAGCATTTGTAGAAATATATTTTCGTAGATGAGTTTTCAATTGCACTAAAAGCAAGAGACATTTATTTATTGCAATAATATTTTTTTATATTAAGAAACATAGGCCTAATCGTATATTTTCGTAGCTTTGAAAAATTAGATTTCGGGATCTCAACGAAATAATTGTTTCAAGCAAAAAATTAATGCTGGGGAAAGCGATTATTTTCATGCTCTCTGTCTATATTCACATAAAATACAGCATTTTCATTAAAAAACAATGATTCATTATTTGAAAGTAACAAAACAAAATTACGTATCAATCAAAATTAATGCCCGTTTTATATCTCTATTGAATAAACAAATACGACGAATGAAACAAAATGAATCTTACCTTTAGAAATGTTTACTATAAAAATTAAGTAGGCTATTATCTTCTTCGAAGAGAGACATTGTACTAGCCAAATGAAAGTCTAAAATGTAAGTTACACCCACTTTTGCGGCGACAATATCGTGAAATCCTACGAATGGAATGACTGTCCATCTACCTCGGTTCGAGTTGCAGGCTCGAATTGATATCTACAGAAAGATTACGGTATTTATAGCGACAGTAAAAACCTTCCCTAAATCAGAGATATTAACTCTGTTTTCATTTAAAATATTTCTTCTGACTCATTACTATTATTATTATTACTATTATTATTATTACTATTATTATTATTATTATTATTATTATTATTATTATTATTATTATTATTATTATCATTTTCATCGTTATTATGATCATTATTATTATTTCATCATTAGTAACATCATTATCATTTTTATCTTTATTATTATTTATTCATTGTTATTATTAATTCATCATTAGTATCATTACTACAATTCTATGTTGTTTGGGTAAAGGGAGGTAAGTCATAAAAATGAGTTTGGAGATGTATGAAAATTAAACTTCAGATCCTTATTGAAAATAATTTCTACACTAATAAAACATCAACTGCCAGTATTCTTTCGATTTCTGTACATTCACTTGTATAATTTTATTTAGCTTGTGTGTTCATCTGAGGAAAAAAATTCCATCTGCACAAAAAATGACTTATTTCCCTTTACCGGAACACCATAGAATTATTATTATGATTATTATGATGATGATGATGATTATTATTATTATTTCAAAATTAATTCATTTATATTGCACCATAATTAGGAAAAATCGCTGTACGCGCATAGACTGACAGGTAGGCCACGAAGTATTATTTGTTTTTTTTTTTTTAACCTCAAATCGAATATTTGTAGGACCACAATTACTTTCTCTTTATACTTATTAAAAGAAGAATGTAGAAATTATTTAGAGTTGATTTAACAAACGGTCCTATGTGTTTATGATGATATCGTTCTCTGCTGCTCCAAAATTATTAGGCCTACGTCCACGTTGCGTTATGCACATTTTACTGCAAGGAAGGAGCTTCTTATTTTTTTCAAAAAAATTCGAAAACCCATTTCATTTTCTTTTATAGTACGAAGCAGGGACAGTAAAACCTTCTTATACATCGATCGCCTTTCAGTACTTGATTCAATTAGCAAAAATATCTAGAATGGATGCTTAAAAAGAATAAGTGAAATAGGTTTAGATGGGATACTGAATTCTTCATTAGTTTCTGCTCAGACTGTTAATTGATGTTTCGAAGAAGATTAAGAACAATCAAGAATAAAATGCGTATTTAATTGCTTTCAGACGAAGAGAGCGGCGAGTCGTCAATGGAGCTACGAAAACCTTTCAGTCAGAGAATAAAATTAACATTTCTCACCCCAAAATAAAGAATACAAGAATATTGATTGCGCTTCAGTTTTTAATTCTACAGTCAGAACGTAAATCTCACTCTCAAATATATTTCAAAATTATGCATTAAATATAATATTATGTACTTATGCTGTAGGGCAGAGGTCTCCAAAAAGCGTATCGTCATTCGTGCTCTCGATGCTACCCGCCGAACACAGTGTGCTGTAAGACTAGTGAAGGGGAAGGGGAAGAGACTCGTACCTCAATAGATGGGATCACGGCAACGGTATGATTATGTTTACAAATAATAACATCAAAAGAATAAGAAATATCATACGCTTGTATATTATTTTGACAAACTATGAAGCTGGAGCCCCGTCTGTTGCTATTGACACAAGTCATTGCAAATTCAACCTCTTCTGTTCTACGGTGCCTTTCAGTGCCTGGAAAAGATCTTCTCCAGTTATATTTCGTAATTACATCTAGAAGACATTCGGACACAGTAAAATGTTCATTAACTCCTCGGATGAAAATGGCTAGGTGAGCTTTGTCATTTCTATCTGTGCTTTCGTCCAATGCAAGTGAGTAAGCTACAAACTGGTTAATTGTGGTTTCGACTTCAGATTCAATTACATTTACAATCTTGAAATTCCTTCTCTGACCTGTAATTGGAAACAATTTCATTTTCTTAAACTTTGACTTTGTTCTGGACACAGTATTTTAGTAACGTCGTGTATGTACGATTTTACAAATATTGCTTCTGTAAAGGGCTTCATTGATTTTACAATATTCCAAGCTAGAACATAGCTAGCAAGAAGCTTTTTTTGTTTAAGACTGAGGACAAGTGTGTGATTTGTGTTTGTATTTTCTTGTTTTATATTTATCAAAATATCTGTAGGCCTATGCATTTCACCTAAAATTAAACGAAAAACTATATGTTTATCAAGCGGAACTGAGTGCAAACGTATTGTAATATACTGATTATTATGTGTGACTAACAATTATACAGATAGCCCCAAAATAAATTATTTCCACATGTCCAACATGCCTGTAATTGTATGATATTCTTTGTGAAGAGTCGAGTATTGTCGTCGCATGGTGAATTTTAACACACCCTTAACATTTTTCGAACAAATTAAGCATTTCACATTCTCCCCACTAACACAAAAAAAATTTCTCTTCCTATTCATCCTTAAATGTACTACGTCCATGATTAGAAGACATTGTGAAACGGTAGAACACGCCGACCAACACAATGATAATGGCAGTCTGTCACTGCTCTTCGTTTGCGCATAAACATTGAGTACAGAACAGGTGGAGATGGGTGAGGCGGAGCGCGCTCATTACGTACTGGCTTCGGTTCCGTTCAGGGGCATACTCGCGAGTAGGATTTTGGAGACGTCTGCTGTAGGGTAAAGTTGCCTAATTCCATGATACTCCTAATTCCGTGTTACTTTTCTTCACTGAATGTAACGGGACTGCGTATTTTGCTATAAAGTTCATCGATGTCTCAAAAGTAGGCGAAAGATGTCCGGCGCTATGATCGAACGGCAAAGCTTTGACTGACACTCAATTTTAAAAAAGTATCACGGGATTAGGGATATCTTGTAAAAGGCAACTTTACCTTATATTTCACTATCATTACGAAGAAACTGGACTGAAATATTTACTGTCCTCGACATATTATGGTATTATGCAGAGGTCAAGGAGCATCTTATCTTACTTGAAGAATGCAAACTAGAAGCAAGATTCGAACCTACTAGTGCCGTACAATGTTCTAATTTGAGAGGGGATATCAAGATCCTACAAACTTCGCCCTACTCCATAGACATCCCAACAGTACGTGGAAATGAAGCTTGCAAACTAAAATAAGCGAGTCAATCCAAAACCGGTAAGAGGCCTTATATTCAGTCCATGTTTGCCGAGTCTCTGTAGAACCGAAGCTACCTTGGAGTCTGTTCAATCTTTCCCTTTCCTTATATATTCTCGGTGCCTTTCTTCTTAATTCCACTTCTCCCTGTTCCTTTATGCAAGGCACATATCTTGCGAAGGTAGGCAAAGTAATGAGTATGGGTAGTTTTTGTTCTTAATATGACTAAACATTCATAAAAATTTAAGTATAAATAAATCAAACGAAATATACACAGTGTCCCATTTATCTTGTGCGTCTATTAAAACTTTTTTGTTTGAATAGGTATTGACATTTTTGTTTTTGATCGTTATGTTAGAACAAGGGACTAACATGAGTGTGGAGATTTGATGCATGTACTACATTATGGTACACGATACAATTTTTCAAATAGCACTACATACTTTAATCATGTCACATTGATTACACACATTAAGACGAGTTCAAAAATGTATGACCTACAATGTCACCTTCCTAATCAATAACAAAACGAAACAAAAACGTACTTCCAATGTGATAATGTTATACTTTGAGAGTGACAGAAGATGTTCCAAATGGTGACCATTCACATTAATGCACATTCGAAAGACCAGACGACTACCCGGCATGTTGCTGACTGAATGGACACACAAGCCTGTCGAATGCGTTGCTGCATGTCGTCTGGTGTTGTCAGAATGTTCAGGTACACACTGTCCTTTACAATTCCCCACAGGAAGAAGTCAAGTGGCGATAGGTCCGGAGAACGTGCAGGCCACTACGTGGATAGTGGCGTCGACCGTTGTTGTGGTTCGTTTACATGTTAAATCAGCAAACACACGACGTTTAAAGACGTCAGTCGTCTTTCGTTTTGTGTAAGTTAATGCACAAGATGAATGGGGCACCACAACAAACGACACATTCTGATTACATTCATTTTGCATTTTGTTGTTGTTATTGATTGAGAAGGTGTCATTATGATACATTTTAGAACTCGTCTTAATGTGTGGAATCAATGTGACATGATTAAAGTATGTAGTGCTATTTGAAAAATTGATAACGTCACGTGTATCTTGTACCATAATGTAGTTACATGCACTAAATCTCTATTACTCATGTTAGCCCCTCGTTCTAACATTACGATCAAAAACAAAAATTCCAATACCTATCCAAACAAAAAACTGTTATAACAGGTGCACAAGGTAAATGGGACAATCTGTATATAAAAAAAAAACTTCGTCTTATTTTGTATGAAAAACTAATCGCGACACAGGGATACAGAAGTTGATTCCAAGGTATGATAAATGTCTCATTTTCGGCGGAGAATATGTTCAAATGTAGCTCAACAATATCTGTATCTGTTCCAATAAATCTTTCCATGACATTATGTTTTCATACTGTAAACGGTCCAAGGAAAACAAGGTTCGTAAAAGCACTTGTTTTGACATTATTAACATGGTGGAAGAAAAAAAACTTTATTTTTATCTGTCCCCAAGTGAATGTTTGCTTGTTAGCATTACATGTGAGCATTTCTCATAATCTTCAAAAAGTTGGAAACCCTTGATCCATACTCTGAATTTTGTCGTGTGGTTATTTTGTATTATTTTTTTTCTTTGCTCGTATATTACAATACAATTTAACATGTTTATATAATATGTTCCTTCCAATTTACGGCGTTGAATGTTTAATAGTGATTCCCAACCAATAGAATTATCAGGACGAAGGCATCAAAGGACCCAATCCTTGTAGGTAGACGTGAAATATAAAATCTGTCGAACACAGTTTATGATTTTCAATACAGGCGCTCTTGGCAATGAAATCTGAAAGAATATTTTAGTCTGTCGGCCGGGCTTTGATCACTGACATGCATGCCGGTGAGATTTTAGTGTTACAGGTTTTGTATTCCCTTTGGTAATTCATCGTAAAAGCTACTTTAGCAGCAAAATATTGAATTTCGCCGACGAAGGAAGATGCCAAAGGGTACATGTTATTTCGCTTCATTTGTGAATAACTTGTTGTGCTTGGTGGTCTCTCACAGTGCCATTGTCAACCGGGATAGAACGGGGGAAGACAGAGTCCTTAATTAATCCAGTTACTGAGTAGGGACCATGATACAACAATGGCTACCTCCCGTCATCTACATTATCGATTAACAATACACTTCATCACATCACTACCTGCAGTAGCGTACAGTAAAGTAACACCGAAGTCGGTGTATCCACTAAGTTGATAAAGACGCAATGTTATGTAATACAGGGATATCATTTTATTTTTACTTCAATTTAACTGTACCTGAGTTTTTGAATGTACTTTACTCCCACCCCCTCTACTAGTAAACTTACAACTGTCCTCCACACAGAACCAAGACCGCGTATGCAGTACTGAGTTAGTGAGTATAGTTCGTTCCAGAAATATGTTCGCGTTTTCCAGTGACGAAAGAGCTTTCAATATTGAGTCATATTTGCTCACAGGTACTGTCGTCCGTTTGCCTACGTCGCATCCCGGTTTCCCCCACCTGCTTCTGTTCGCCCCTCTGTAAAGTCTAGTAGTTGGGCTGTCTTAGCTCTTTTCTGAAAGTATTAATTTCTGTTAGGAATTGGACGTTTACGTAATATTATACAACTGTTTAAAATAACGAACTAAAAGGCCTCGTTAAGTAATTAACTGTCACGTGATTTCCCCCTTTTCTACGACCATGAGACAAAACCACTTGAACGGACAGTAGATTGCATTATTTCTGAGTAATTTTATCTTTTCGGATTGGGCAGAAGTGAAGATTAAATTTACAGTACGTAAGGTACTCTTTTATAGAGTAGGTATAGAATTATTTCAACATGAGTTATTAGTACGAAGGATGAAACTGGTAATTGGAATTAGGTACAATAATCTATAGTGCGATAATATGCACAAACGAACTGTAGCCTGAATCGAAATGAACGGCCACCATTTTCAAAAATGCGTTAAATATCCGTATTATGATTATTTTTCAACTTAACTTCATTCTCTATATTGTACGCTAAAGTGCTTTAACAGTACAATATACACTGCATAATTAATACGTCCGAATGGATAGTTCAAATCGTGAGTAAAAACACTAAGTGTTAACACAGTACTGTATTTTGATTAAATAAAAACCTAATGAAAATTATCAAACGCAAAATCGCGATATTTCCTAGTTTACGTAAATGGATGAACTACTTTTCGTCCCTCCTGTACCCAGTAAAGTGATTTGTATTTTACGGTAGTATCATCGAACTCCAGTCTTGGAAGGGGGAGCAAGCGGTGTTTCCGGTTCTAGACTTTTAATCCAAAGATATAGCCAGGTTAATATTAGAAATGTTAGTAATAATGAAATGATGTCCCTGTATTTTATTTATTTAATATACAGGCTGACCCGTAAGTAATGCATTTAATATCAGGGTGTTATTCTTTGAGATATTTCAAACAAAAAATTTAATATAATTTTTTCTCCTTTTTAATTTCTTTCGAGATAAAAATTGCTCTATTTAAAAAAAGTTCATAATTGTTTTGTGAGAGCTATTGATTGAATTCCCAATATTCTCAGTTAATTTAAGAGAACAGTGTATTATGATAATAAATTACTGAAATAATTTTAATTTTGTCACTTAAATATGTAGAAATTTCATATTAACTGATGTAGCTTTTAGTCCTGAAAAGGAATTTTAAAATGTTACATTTATTCGGGTCAGATTTCTGCATATTCAGAGGACAAAAGTAAAATTCTTTCAAACATTTATTATCATAATACACTGCTCTCTCAAATTAACTAAGCATATTTAGAATTAAATCAACGATATTCTAAAAACACACTATGTAATTTATTTATTTTTGTTTATTTATTTATTTTATTGCTAGTAAGTTTGAAATGAATACAAGTTAATACAATATGAGATATACTAGCCCACTCCTGAATGAGTAACACTCGTGCTCAGGAGGGGATTCCAATACAGACAAAAATAAAATTAAAATTGATAGTGACTACTGATTAAAAATGTTTAATATGTTTAAACCCAAACTATAAATCCAATACAATTTTTTTATTATTTTTTAAATAATTTGGAGAGGATTAGTGTTAAAATAATATTAGAATAAAATTTGTTTAATAATCTCGGACCTTGACTCATGCTATGATAAAAAGCTGCATTGGTTTTACACTTAGGTTCAGATAAACGCAGAGAATTCATATTTTTAGTTCTATATTTATGTATGTACCTTTCAAAGTTATACAGATTTTTGTGAAAATATTTTAATAAAATAAAATATTAAATTTGTTTAATGTCGAAAACTTTGAAATGTTTAAACAACAATTCAGTTTAGTAATCTTTCTGCTTTTTTAAACAAATTTTTAATACTTTTTTCTGTAGTAAAATTAACGGATAAAGGTTGTATTAAACCTTTTTGTTTCAAACATCTCAAAGAATAGCCCCTGGAATTAATCACATTACGTACGGTTCCTTATGTATATGCACTATGCTGGATCAGCAAGATAGTGTTGTACGGAAGTTCTCTCTTTGCCTCTACTTTCTTCTTGTCCCACATTTTCACTTTTTTCTCCTACCCACCTTTTTCATACCTATTCTTCATTCCCCTTTCTCCCTTGAATCCTACACCTCTTTTTCGCCTTTCCTTTCTTCCTTCACTTTCTTTCCTAACTCTATTTTCTCTTTTACACAAAATCCTCGTCTTCCATAAAATTTTCCTTCTCTTTTCTTTGTTCACTTTCTCCTTCACCTATATTTTTTTATTTATACCCCTTCCCTTATTTTTTCAACTTCACCTTCTGCTTCTGGTCTTCTTAGACTTCTTCCTATCTCCTTTTCCTTTTTCCTTCCTCTTTTTTACACCTCCTTCTTTTATTCCTTCAAATTCTCCTTCTCCATTTCTTGTTACACTTCTCGCTTTGTTCTCCCTATTCCCCTCCTTTTCTCCCTTACCTTCTTCTTTTCTTTGTACACCTCCTGTCCTTACTCTTTCAACTTCACCTTCTTCTCCTTTCTTCGAATTCTTCCATATTTCTTCTTCCTATTTCGCCTCCATTTCTTCTTTCTACTATTCTTTATTTATTTATAATTCATCATCTTTTTCTAATTACCCTTGTTCCTTCACATTCTTCTCGTATACTCCCTAAATTTCTTTTCCCTTCATAGCTTCCTTCTTTATTCTCGTCACATCTCTCTCCTCTTTTTCACTATCACCTCTTTCTCCTCCTCTCATTTTCCTGCAATTTCCCCATCTCTTCTCCCTACACCTTGCCGTTCTTACGTTTTCTCTTCACATACTCCTTTTCCTCTTCTCCCTATTATACCTTCCTTGCTTCTTCCACAACCAAATGCTTCTTCTTTGAGCGCGAGCGCTTCGGAAATCAAAGATAGCCGTATGCAGTTACGTAGAGCGACGAGTGCCGTTCACAAGCGTGCGGCCAAGTGTACTCAAGCGGACGGCGACATTTTAAAAAATGTGTTGTAAACTCTCCAAGACTGTAAATTAGGATGCAAAATTGGACTGCAAATAATTAAGTCGGTGAAAGTGGTGACGTTTGTAATAATTGTTGTGATAAGTGCGTAAGAATAGCGTGATATTCTAGTTAAAAATAGAAAAAGATGTCTGTGCGAAGCAACATACTAAGGAGTTCACAGCACATTTTTAGCTTCACAATACTTGCCAATTAAAGAAATGATACTTCTGAATGGTTCATTCTCTATTTGTATTATTCTTAACCTTCAAACTAAAGAAAATAAGTATTTTACAAACAACTTTAAAAGTGTAACTCTGAAAATATTGAGAATAGGAACTAGACGTGTTTTACAAACAACTTTAAAAGTGTAACTCTGAAAATATTGACAGTAGGAACCATGACATTTTCTGCTCAAAATGTCTTCAGAAATAAGCTCCGTAAAGGACGGTAAATCCTCGTGAATCACCCTGAATAATGTGGCATATCTTTTGAATTGTTAAAGATAAATAAATAATTTTAGTATATAACATTCACCATATGTAGAGGATCATTTTGGCGAGAAAAATTTAACCCTAGGTCAATTTCTAATGAAGTTAGGTCTGTCGAAAATTTTATTAATTAATAAAACAAATTCTTTGGTCCTCCAAATTCGATTTCCAAGTTTGAATTATATAGATTACTTACGTTACTCCCAAGAATCATGTCATCAAAGTTTTAAAGAAATTAAGGAAAAAATGTGAATTTTCATCCTAAGAGCCTATGTATACCATAACTAACAAAACAATAATGAATTATCCAACTTTCTGGCAATTTATCTAATCATAATTGTCAAAGTAGTATCTTTGTCAGTGTGCACAATTTTATATTTGTCATTTCATCAATAAGTTAGAATATTGGTTCTATGTGATGTATGTATTTTTCAAGTGAAAGTCATGATCTGAGAAATGTGAGTATGTTAAGGAAGAAAACGGTAATGACAAACCCGAAAGTTATTCAAAGTTGCGGAGGAAAGGTATAAATGAGTAGTTATAGACCTTGTAACACCTTTTAGTCATATTCGAAATTTTCAAATCATTTCATTTTCTGATTTTCAGGACCGGTATCTTAATGTCAAATTGACAACAGAAACAAAATCTTTCATTACTCTCCACTAAATTCTCGGTCAGTTTGTTGTCTTTTAGCTTCAACATCTCTTTTGGGGCTGGGAATTCTTTAAACGAGTTCTTGCGTATTTTGTAACTCATAATCAATAATTTTTAGGCATTCATTTTTACGTAAGAACCGTTACTGTGTATACATTCGATGCTATTATGCATTTTGTACGTAGTGTTGGGATCAACGCAGCATAGAAATTCCTTGAATGTGTTTTGGAAATATTCATAAACCACAGTTATCTGGAGTCCAATTAGCTTACAACAACACTGAGTTTAGGTATTTTCCGGAATTCAAAACAGCGGGAGTGAGATGTTTATCACATAGCCTTCTCCTAATGCCGACTTAATGAATTTATAGGTTTTATATTATAACGTGTACAACTTAACACTGTATACATGAACACTATCTATTTCATTCCGCAAAAATTTTGTTTTCGAATAACAAGTATTCTATGAGTATTCGATTATTGAGGAATAGATTATAAACCCCATAATGTAGGGCAAGAACTAGGAGCGGGCACATTGTGGAAAGAATATAGGATATAGGAGATTTAACAGTGGTTAAATGAAAACAATGATAATCTATTTACTCAAGCGCATTTGTACTCTTAACTGTATATCGCAGCTTGGCAAGAAAACCAGTTTCGAGAAAACACGCTTAAAAGTCTGATTCCAATTATAAAATCACACGTAAGTTATGGAACTATATGTGTTCTATGGTGGGAAAAATACAGGAACAAAAAAAAAACTCTTATTACTGACGACAGATGCCACTATTAGCTTCAACAATATATGAAAATTGTCAAAATGACATTTTTTGAGTTGTTAAAGTCTTCTTGCCAACGTATGATTTAATATTAAGGTTAAGAGATATGCGACATTAAAAAAAAATAATTGTTGGAATAAAAGTGGGTGCTACAAGGCTTTATAAAAATCATGATGAGTGAGAAAGAAAAAAGTTACAGGATGACTAGAATATATTCTTATAAAAAATCGCAACCATGGTACTCTGACTCTTCCTCTAGTCGCTATAGGTATCCTACAAACAAGACTCAGCTCGGACTCCTAGCGGCGCGCATTCTATACCCCTCTTACTCCCCTGCAGTAGCCTTGAGAGCATGCAGGAAACGGAAGCATACGTCATCTGCGCGAGACAGTCACATCCGCTGTTTTCTGCGCACTGAGGTTTCCTTGTTGGATGCCTATAGTATAGTTCGACCACTTCTCCCTTGATCTCCTTGATCACCGGACTTAACTATCTTGGATTGTTTTTCTGTAGAGATTTGTTAATAACACTGTGTGAGTGTGTGTCGTCCTTGTCCCGAAACATAACAAAAATTTGGAGCTTCGCTTACGTAGCGGGAATGCTATTTCTACTGATCGACACTGGCTTCTCAGATCAGCTTGCGTGAGTAGTATTGAAGCTTTCGTAAAAGTTGACACAGTTGTGTACTGGTGTGATCGTTAATAAATTTCGTATAAGGTAGCACAAAAAACGTAACATTGGATGGATGGATGGATGGATGGATGGATGGATGGATGGATGGATGCATGAATGGAAGTCCATCCGGTCGCGAGCGACCACTGATGGTCCCATAAGGGGATATTCACACTAGATTTTTGGTATGGTGCACCAGTCCCCTTCTAACACATATCTATCTAAATTTATCTCAAATCTAAGGACAACATAAACAGGCCTCATATAAAAGAAAGATCTTATACCAGAGTTGAAAATGTAAGATGAAAACTCCTGGTTATAAGCCAGCTTCGCTAACCACTGACAGTGGTGTATTTAGCCATAAAAGAAATGGATTAGAGATCTATATCGTCCCATATATAAATTTCGGCATTTTACAAGTTAAAGCCTTCTGGAAATCATTGTCACCGTTATCATATTCTGTCGCCTTCACGACGAGCTTACCCAATATCTCTCGCAAAGCGTAAGGGCTCTGAATCCTTATATTGTGAGGACTGTGGCGCACAGACTTCTAACATCTACGGCGAACCTGCCCTGTTGTGTTCTGTTGTGATTCGTTCTTCCTCCCTCATGTGGGCGCTATTAAGTTACGTTCATTTATTTTCGTCTTTCCCCTTTCAAATTCCTCTAATGTTCCTTCAAATTGAATAAGACCAACATGATTGGACCTTACACGATACTTCTCCTTAGCCCAAATTTCCCCAGAAAAAACGAGCTTCCTCATATAATTAATAATAATTTATTTCCTTTTAATTACAGAGATAACGTACTATAAAATTAGTACACCCGAAGGAGCAAAAGCTCATGCTCTGGTGCAGTGCAGTTAATACTCATTTAAACAAATAAAATACCAACATATATTACACTGCATACAAAACGAACTAGAAACAAGGCAAGGATAACAATCAAGGTACAATATCTAATATGGGGTAAAAGTGAATGTGGGTATGTATGTATGTATGTATGTATGTATGTATGTATGCATGCATGCATGTATGTATGTTCTCTATACAAATCTACACGCTTTGACCGATTTGTGTCAAAGTTTGCACATTTAACCTTCATAACCAGGAGAAGAACATAGGCTACATTAAAATCGGACAAATAGATGTTAAATTAATTAAAGAGATAAAAACATAAAAATATATACGGTCAAATAAATATTAATGTATAATATTAAATGCAATCTTCTACAGTCAATTGTTCTTTATTATTGTCTGTTGTATTCAACATCGACTTTCATGAGGCCACGGAAAAAGCAAAACGATATAAAATAACATTGTAGATACATCATGAAGGCCAAAATCTACACAATTCATGCATTAAGTATCTTTATGCAGTCCAGAACCGTATTATGTGTTTCTCGAGATAGTTGTAGATAGTGAGCAGACTGTGTTTTATCAAACTGAATTCTTGAAGTCTTTGAAATCGCAAGGATTGTCAACACATAATTGAATACTTAATATTGAATCACCAATAGTACTATTGCGAAATATTGATCCATAAAAAGTATGCAATGGAACAGGAATTGGTGTGAAAAAACTCATGCCAAACGTAGCAGAAGTGATAGTATTAACTGGCAAAACGAAAAGAAAAGATGATTTCATCCCACATATTCCTATGGTAGCCAGTAACATGCCATTCGATTTTAAGCTACTGCGATTTCAGTGCGACTAGCATTCGTAATGACCGTAGTAAAATAAAGCTCAAGGATAGTCACTCAAAGCAGCAGGCATTCACTTAAAAATTCCATGTTTTTCACATTGTAAATAAATTGCGTAACTTGCTTTCGAGTGAGCACACCTAAACATATAAACACATTTATACAACAGAGGAAAAAACGAATTGTATGCATATCAATGAACTTTTGTCATGTTCCTAATGTAGTATGTGAATATATGTAAGCCCACTGAAAATAACACTATATTAATTCTAAAATACTTATCTTTCAAAATATTATTGTCCGTGTCCGATAATGTGTTATTCCGAAATTCTGTGTAATCATATTGCCAGTGTAGAATGTTAAGCGTTGTGGAAAGAACAGTACTTCATTTCTATAAAATAATATATGTCTTTCAAAATATTATTATTTATGTTGACTTCTTGCAAAATTATACTCTATCTGCAGTCTATATATAAAATAAAAAGTAATATATTAATATGTTCTGAATTTGTTAGATGTAATATCCCGAGTCATATTTAAAAAGCCCGGGTATGATATAAGAGGACGTACAGCTGTCAAGGGGTAAAAAATCTTCCAATATAAACTGAATTATATGTGTATATATTGATTCTTTGGTACGACCGATAGACAGATAAATTTCGGCTCACGATGACACCCCAACGGATTCACACTGGGAACAAGGGAATTCCCTAATTACCGTCTGCTCTCTGAAGTTCAAGTGAAAGCACATGCAGACATAAAATTACGTGAAATGTATGTCAGCACAGCTTCAGATCAATGTACAGATCTTATAATTATTTTATCTTTGCCTCAGTACAACGTCACATTTGTGGTGGGGAGGAAAGGAGACGGCAAGAAAAATTATTTAATATGCTGACAGCCACAACTAAGATAAGGCACTTGAAATTTAGCGGTAACTGACCGGCAGAGATAAAATGTAAGATCCGTAGAACATTGAGTCAACACTAAGAGGGCGTATAGAGATCGAAGGGTGTGTTTTTGTTTTGCTGAACTTCAAGACATTTAAAGGTTGTGTGACTGTAGCCTGTATATATTTTCGTTGGGTTTTACTTTGTTTATACTGTAGTTTGATTTTTCTATTATTTTATTTGTATTTCTGGCGGTGTGAAAGAGAAGGCCTAATGGCGTTATCTACACCAGAATACATAAATAAACAAAACAAATTAATATATAAATTAAGAAAAATTAAATGTGAAGCACATGATGAAATGTTTTCTTCTCGGTGCCTGATCTAAAACTGATTTAAATTTAGTTAACCTTGGCAGGCATTTCGCTAAGGAGTTCATTAATTCATGCAAGTGAAGTTAAGTAACGATTAATCTTTATGGAGGAGGAAAGCTTAGTAAAGATAATTTGTTATGGTTGTCTATAGTTGGGTTTTCAAGATTTCCGAAAATTTAATAACCAGTTCAATTAAAAATCGAAGCAGAAAGGAAAACCCGCGCAACGCCGGGTACTTTCAGCTAGTAATATATAACATACAATATAAAAATAAAAATAGAGTATAAAAATCCGCCGTCGTAGTTCAGTTGGTAACGCGCCTGCCCGCCGATCTGAAGCTTCTCCTCCAAATTCCCCATCATTCATTCATTCACGCCTAAAATAAATGTGTCAAGTCGCCCTGGTTGGCGTAGTTGGTATAGCGCTCGCCTTCTATGACCGAGGTTGCAGGTTTGATCCCGGGCCAGGTCGATGGCATTTAAGTGTGCTTAAATGCGACAGGCTCATGTCAGTAGATTTACTGGCATGTAAAAGAAGACAAAAATTCCGGCACACTGGCGACACTGATATAATCTCGGCAGTTGCGAGCGTCGTTAAATAAAACATAACATTTTAACATTTAAATGTGTCAAGGGCCAAATTGTCCCCCGCGTAAATTTCGGCATTTTCAAATTTGTCCACACCTGTGGAGTAACGGTCAGCGCGTCTGGCCGCGAAACCAGGTGGTCCGAGTTCGAATCCCGATCGGGGCAAGTTACCTGGTTGAGATATTTTCCGGGGTTTTCCCTCAACCCAATAAGAGCAAATCCTGGGTCACATTCGGTGCTGGACGCCAGACTCATTTCACCGGCGTTATTACCTTCATTTCATTCAGACGCTAAATAATCTAGATGTTGATACAGCGTCGTAAAATGACCCAATAAAATAAAAAAAATTACAAAATTAAAATCTTCAGATAATCAGAGTCTTGCTTTTTGCGTGCCGTCTTGAGTACTTCTGGTCAAGTTTCCTCTCTCTCTCTCTCTCTCTCTCTCTCTCTCTCTCTCTCTCTTAAGGAGCCTCGGGCTTATTGTGCTTACCACTCCTATACTGTGAATGATTGGGTAGCCGAACAGCCACACACTTGTACAATTACAGCACGCCGCACAGTGAACTTAACCGCGGCTAAGGTATCGATGATGATTATATGTGAATGAATGATGGCGAAATGAGTCAGAGATCTAACGCCGAAAGTTACCCAACAATTATGCCCCAAATGACTGAGGGAAAATCCCGAGAAAAACCCCAACTAGGTAACTTGTTCCAACCAGGATTTGAACCCGAGACCACTCGTTCACGGTCAGACAAGCTAACCGTTACTCCAGCTTACTCGACTGACGCTCGCACAATGCAAGAGCTCAAGATCCCTTGTTTAACGGGGACTGGGCGCCCCCTCAACTCACTCGCTCTGGCCAGGCTTTGTTCGTCATCGGCACTTTGGACCATTGCAATTCTGTCGCTCTTCGATAACCCCCCCCCCCCCTCATACAGTATAGTAGTTGTTAGGTTTCGTCTATTTTCGACTTTCACTTTTAAAATTCTCTGATATTTTATCAAGTAAGCAGAGAAAATCGGAGTGGAACAAGATGCTAACAGGTTTGGAGCTCAAATAAATAGTCGTACTTTGTCTTAGCCCCAAAATTCCTTGCAAGGAAGAGTGGTCGTGACTTCTTAAATGTTTTCCTTTCCTTCCTTCCTTTCTTTCTTTCTTCCTTCCTATCTTTATTTCTCTCTTTTCTTTCTTTCTTCCTTCCTTTTTCTTTCCTTCTTTCTTCCTTTTCTTTCTTTCTTCCTTTTTCCTTTTTTCTTCCTTTCTTTCCTTCTTTCTTCCGATCTAAATCGTGTTTATTTATCACTTAACGCCAATATGTATCCCACTGTGTTGTTTTTTTAATTATTAATCTATTTTTGTGTACATTTTATTCAATTGTCGGTTTCCGGTTTAATTATGTAAATCCTACTTAATTGTAATCTAATACTAATATGTATACTAATGTGTTTATTTTTATTTTTACTGTGTACATTTTTTTTTTTGTTGAATTATCGGCTTCTGTTTTTATGTGTTTCGTATTTGATTCTAACAACATTAATAAGTATTTCACTATGTTAATTTTTATTTCATGAGGTAAATTTTATGTAACTACCTCTTTTGATCTGATTATGTACCCAAATTGTATCAGTATGTAATTACTTAATTCCGATCCAGTTTTATGTTCAACTCTGTAAGCTAGTTTTAATCCTGGTTGAGTGTAAGAGAAGGACTTACGGCCTTAACTCTGCCAGGTTAAATAAATCCATTATTATTATCATTATCATTATTATTATTATTATTATTATTATCTTTATTTGTCTTTCTTTCCCTCTTTTTCTTCCTTCCTTCCTTTTTCTTTCTTTCTTTCTTCCTTTCTATCCTCCTTTCACCCTTCCTTTCTATTCTTTCTTCCTTCCTTTCTATCCTTTCTTTTTCTTTGTCTTCCTTCCTATCTTTCTTTTTCATTCTCTCTTTTTCTTTCTTTCTTTTTCTTTCTTCCTTCCTTTCTTTTTCTTTGTCTTCCTTCCTTTTTCTTTTTTCTTTCTTCCTTTCTATCTACCTTTCTTTTTCTCTCTTTCTTTCTTCCATCCCTTTTCTTTTTTCTTTCTTTCTTCCTTTCTCCTTTCTTCCTTTCTTCATTCTTTTCTTTTCTCTCTCTTTTCCCTTTCTTTCTTCCTTTTTATTTTTCTTTCTTCCTTCCTTTTTCTTTGTCTTCCTTTTTCCTTCCTTCCTTCATTATTTTCTTTTCTCTCTCTTTTTCGCTTACTTTCTTCCTTTGTTTTTTTCTTTCTTCCTTCCTATCTTCCTTTCTTTTCTTTATTTGTTTCTTCCTTTTCTTTCCTTCTTCCTTCATTTTTCTTTCTTTGTCTTCCTTTTTCCTTTCCTTTCTTCATTCTTTTCTTTTCTCTCTCTTTTTTTTTGCTTACTTCCTTCCTTCTTCTTTTTTCTTTCTTTCTTCTTTCCTATCTTCCTTTTTTCCTTATTTCTTCCTTTTTCTTTTTTCTTTCTTCCTTGTTTCTTTCTTTGTCTTCCTTTTTCCTTCCTTCCTTGTTTCTTTCTTTGTCTTCCTTTTTCCTTCCTTCCTTTCTTTATCCTTTTCTTTTCTCTCTTTTTCCCTTTCTTTCTTCCTTCCTTCCTATCTTCCTTCCTTTTTCTTTCTTCCTTCTTCTCTTTCCTTCTTTTTGTGTCTCTCTCTTTCCCTTTCTTTCATCTTGTCTGTGATAGTATTTAATCATTAAGTACGCCCTCAACTAATCTAAAAATTATGTATCAAGAATAATGACGTTTCATATAACCCAACGGATTTTCATAAATCCCCCATCATATTTTTTAAAACAAATTTTGCAATACTGCATAATCTTTTTGTTTCCAATTACGTAACACTTTATTGCAGTATTTTATTTGTCTCAGTAGTTCCAATTACTAGCTTCCAATTCCTCTCTTGCACCTTTCTTGAAATCCTCATGTTCCATTTGTTGTTATAGTGTTGAAATAAATTCATGTATTCTCTTTTAGCATTTTTCATTCGATTGTACCTTTCATCTAACGTAATTATTTCATATCATGGATTTAATAAAATGCATTATTACAATACATACGTCTGTCTGTTTCCTATCATAATATTATTGCTTTCTCCGCCCGTTCTTGAAAATCTTGCACGATACCCCAAAAACGATTTCATCTAAAGTAACTTTATAGGCCTACTTACTCTCTTATTGGAATTACATACTCTTAATTTCTTCTCGTTAATTATATTATGTTTTGAATGCAGAACTTCGATTTGCATTACAGGCCTTCATCTATACAGGACATGAATAGAATTTTGACTGACTCTTCAACGGAACATTTTCTCACACAACTGTTTCATTTCTCTGTCATCTATTCTAGCTACGCATACCATTCGATTAATTTCTTATCTGAGACAATTGGCATCAGTTTTATCAGGAGAAATGTGCAGCTCGACTGACACGCTGCAGTGCCATTAGGTACTCACATAATGTCTAGCGCGCCCTACGTTACATTATTATGTTTTTTACATGGACCTGTCTTCGCAGCTTCGAAGTCAAGTCCCAGTGATACACACAACATGAGGACTGATGGAGGGAAGGAGGTAGACAGACAGAGTCTAGTGCTGAAGAGCGGCACGCAGAAATAGGCTCAGATTTTCATTTCCCAAGAGCAATTGGTGACCCATTCATAACTATTATGGCATGCCTTGTGCTGAGCTTACTATTAACCAAGCGTCACTTTGAAGTGCGTTATGGACAGAACAGGACTCATGAGTGAAGGAAATAGTATTAAATTCGTGACCCTCATTCATTCATAGTTCTCTACCCATGGACAGGACTTTCGCTGCTAATCCAGCATTCCCCAATCTTGTCTTTTTTTTTTTTTTTTTTTTTTTGCCTTCCTCTTAGTCTTTGCGTACGATCCATTTATCTTAATGTTGTCTATTATGTGATATTTTCTTCTGCCCCGAACCCTTCTCCAGTTCACCATTTCTTTCAATTGCAACCTTCAGTAGGCAGTTTCTTCTCATTCGGTGATCTAGCAAATTGCTTTTTTCTCTTCCTGGTCAGTTTCAGCATTATTCTTTCTTCACCCACTTTCTAGCACACTTTCATTTCTTATTTGTCTGCCCATTTCATACACTCCATTTTACTCCATAGGCCTATCCATATTTCAAACCATTCTAGTCGTTTTTCTTCACTTCGTCATAATGTCTATGTTTCTGCCCCTTGTACTTCACTACCCTAGTCTCTTGCTTATCTCTTTTTCCACAGGTCCGCAGAAGATGCTCCTTTTTCTACTAAAACCTACCTTTCCCATTGCTATCTTCCTTTTGATTTTCTAATGTTGTCTATCATTTGATTTCTTCTGCCCCGAACGTTCTCGTGTTTATTATTCCTTCCAATGCAGTGTGATGAATTTTCTACAGAGTTTGTATTCGACAGATAATGGAGAAAAAATGGGAGTATAAGGGTACAGTACATCAGTTATTCATAGATTTCAAAAAGGCATATGACTCGGTTAAGAGGGAAGTATTATATGATATTCTTATTGAATTTGGTATTCCCAAGAAACTAGTTCGATTAATTAAAATGTGTCTCAGTGAAACGTACAGCAGAGTCCGTATAGGTCAGTTTCTATCTGATGCTTTTCCAATTCACTGCGGGCTAAAGCAAGGAGATGCACTATCACCTTTACTTTTTAACTTCACTCTAGAATATGCCATTAGGAAAGTTCAGGATAACAGGCAGGGTTTGGAATTGAACGGGTTACATCAGCTTCTTGTCTATGCGGATGACGTGAATATGTTAGGAGAAAATACACAAACGATTAGGGAAAACACGGAAATTTTACTTGAAGCAAGTAGAGCGATTGGTTTGGAAGTAAATCCCGAAAAGACAAAGTATATGATTATGTCTCGTGACCAGAATATTGTACGAAATGGAAATACAAAAAATTGGAGATTTATCCTTCGAAGAGGTGGAAAAATTCAAATATCTTGGAGCAACAGTAACAAATATAAATGACACTCGGGAGGAAATTAAACGCAGAATAAATATGGGAAATGCGTGTTATTATTCGGTTGAGAAGCTCTTATCATCCAGTCTGCTGTCGAAAAATCTGAAAGTTAGAATTTATAAAACAGTTATATTACCGGTTCTTCTGTATGGTTGTGAAACTTGGACTCTCACTCTGAGAGAGGAACATAGGTTCAGGGTGTTTGAGAATAAGGTGCTAAGGAAAATATTTGGGGCTAAGAGGGATGAAGTTACAGGAGAATGGAGAAAGTTACACAACACAGAACTGCACGCATTGTATTCTTCACCTGACATAATTAGGAACATTAAATCCAGACGTTTGAGATGGGCAGGGCATGTAGCACGTATGGGCGAATCCAGAAATGCATATAGAGTGTTAGTTGGGAGACCGGAGGGAAAAAGACCTTTAGGGAGGCCGAGACGTAGATGGGAGGATAATATTAAAATGGATCTGAGGGAGGTGGGGTATGATGATAGAGACTGGATTAATCTTGCACAGGATAGGGACCGCTGGCGGGCTTATGGGAGGGCGGCAATGAACCTTCGGGTTCCTTAAAAGCCATTTGTAAGTAAGTAAGTAAGTAAGTCCAAAAAAGAAACTTATTCCTCCTTTGATTGTATTTTGTGTTAAAATTGGGTTAAGGAGATTTGTGGCCTCATTTCACTTCACCCCCATTTGGTCTGATTACGTGGTTGGTTTTTTCTGAGGTTTTTCCCAACCATTTTTATTTTAGTAGGTTATTTTACGACGCTTTATTTAGCGTCTGAATGAGATGAAGATGATAATGCCGGTGAAATGAGTCCGGAGTCCAACACCGAAGGTTACCCAGCATTTCCTCATATTGGGTTGAGGGAAAACCCCGGAAAAAAACCTCAATCAGGTAACTTGCCCCGACCGGGAATCGAACCCGGGCCACCTGGTTTCGCGGCCAGACGCGCTAACCGTTATTCCACTTCCCAACCATAAGGCAAATGCCAGGTAATCTTTTGGCGAATCCTCGGTCTCACCTCATCTCCTCATCTCACTACATCTCGCCAAAAAATTGTAGAAAATTGCAAAATTGTAAAAAAAAAATTGTAAAAAAATTGTAAAATTGTATTGTATTCTTGTAAAATTTTGACTTCTTCCACATCTTAAAGTTTCATTGCTAATATAATAAATGAAATGAAATAACAAAAATGCGTCATAACACAAATGACACTACTGATATATTTTAGAGGCTGGTTAAATTGTACCCATTTTCAACAAACCGCCACGGTGGTTTAGTGGTTAGAGCGACGGACTGAGAATTGTGTGGATCTGAGTTCGATCCCCGGCGTACCCCCGATTTATAACTTTGTTGGGGAAGCCCGTGCTCAATTATCACAGAGGTTTCCTCCGTGAGCTCCGGCTCCCCTCTGGAATACCAACAAATCATCTTCTTCTTCATCATCATCATCATCATCATCATCATCATCTAATCTCATGGCGAGTATAGTCTAGACTAGAGCATCCTCCTATGGTGCACCCTGGACAACGACTCCTTCGGAAAATTGGTCTACATAACTGGCTTCATATGAATGAATTACGAACAGTCACCTAACAGTCACGTACCCGCCATTAGTAAAAAAAAAATAATTGTCAACATATCTGCTCTTTCCATTATATGGAAAGAATCGAAGTAAGTCTTAAACAGTTGTTTAGATTTACCACAGGTTTCTGGCTTTTCTTCAAAATCAAATATTCCTTCTGCAATGTAAATTTACCTTCAACCCTATTGCACTCGAGACTGTGATTCTCAGTTTACAGAATCCAAAGAACCACATTTATTTTCACGGTGAGAATTTAACTGTAATCTAAATCTCACGAAAAATCAAACTGAACTACTACACCATAAGCTACAAGAATGTTAACCTCTATAGGTGGACATAACAGTATAGGTGTATCCATAGTATCGTAATATTGTCATATTTTCCAAAATATTTATTGTTTCATATAATAACTTAACTGTGTTTATGTCTCAGTTAAGAGTCACACTCCTGATGAGTAGTGATTCTTCTTTGATTTATTTAAGTCTAAAAGACATTTTAGTACATAACGGAGAAGTTTATCCCTCAATATCAGTATCTTTTGTTGCCGAATATGAAAGACATGATAAAAAGGATACTCTCTTGAACGATGTTAACTATTCTGAATCTGAAAACCTCAAAATCACTGAACTTTATTAAGTTGTTTATTGGTTTTTATGCGATCCCTACAGTCGGGATAGAAATTATTGCAACATCAAAAGATGGTATTTTGAAAATGTTCGGTGACAAGAGACGAATATGTGAAGTGTCTGCCATTTATTCGTGAATGAGTATAGTTGGTCGAAAACCCACGTCCAAACGTAGCTCCGGATCAAAGTTATTGTTGAGTTAACTGTTCGAAGACACGTCTGAACTCTCAAGTGATACCAAGAAGGTACCACTTATGAGGCAACTAGGCCAAGAGATAATGGGGTTAGGGTGACCAGTTCCACTCCCCTCCATTGCATACATCGCCGACTAGCTACATTTTACACTAGTCAGACTTCAGATACAAACAATTGTTCTTCCTCTGACACATATCGTCAAGTGAGATGTACTGCCTGAAAATAGATGTACTTATCAGCCAGAACTTCAATCAGAGGATCCGGATCAAAGGTCTTTGTTAAATTAATGTAAATAAAGGGAGTGTATTTCAATATTGAGACTGAGTGAACGAATTTTAAAAGAGAGCATTTCCATTGTTCCTCAAATGCACAGTCATGAGTAGACGCTTTGTTCTAGGAAAAATTCACCGAAACACAAAATGTGGCGTGATGTGCGTTCCTTGGATATTTTAGAACAGATAGGCCTAACTGTTACGGCTTTTGCAGAATGTTAACGGTGTTTGAGGTAATTAGTTGCAGTCCAACTGAAAATTCATTTTCTGCACTTCTATATTGTTTTACTTCCCCCAAACCTTCGAACAGTTAGCTATGGGCACGGAAGAAATTAATCGTAACGTGGGGTAACTAAAAAAAATGTTTACAGGAAGATGGTCAACTACCTTGCTTGCTAACCGTTGTTTCTTTGTTGTAGAAAAGTTCTGGGACCTAGCTACATACAAAAGTCTTCTAGAAAATAATTTAAAATTGTGAGTTGAATTGTTGTTCTTGATCTTTCCGCAATTTCCAAATTTAAATGTCATAAAGAAATACTATTAGATCTATGATAAAGTACGTCGTATTGTTCCAAAAAAAAAAAAAAAATTAAACTCTTAATTTTGTCTCAGAGATCAGAAATTGTCTTGCGAGTTACTATGCCCTAAATAATTATTTGAAAGTATTTACTTGAGGCAATATTTTATTATTTAGTTCAATTTCAATCACTAATGGTTGTGATCTCATAAAAGCTATAGTTTCTGTTTTCTCGATTGATATCTTCATATTAGAATAGTTGAATACTTTATTTAATAGAAAAATTGCTTGCAGCAATTAATTTTCATTTCGACTGATTAATACTTAAAATAACCATGTAAAATTTATTTATTTACGTAATCCAATTTCTTGGGACATAACTCCGAATTAATATGTTTAAAAGACGACATCCTTGTCTGGAAATCGAAGTTCTGATTGCAATTACAGACAGCGTTAGTTCCCACGAACAGGAATGACCACTATAAAACATTACTTTAGTAAGTCTATGTCCCTATATCGAAGAATAATTTAATAATTGCAATTATACTGAGTACGTCAAGCCCAGCTATTTGGCAACAACTTTATCTTGAAGTTTTTCATAAAATTTTAGTCGACATAAAACTAGCTAACAGCTTAGCTCAGTCGACTGTGGCGTTTGTCTGCCCATCGGGATTCGCGCACGGGCGTGGGTTCGAGTCACGCTTGGGCTGATTACCTGATTGAGTTTTTGAGAGGTTTTCCCCATTCATCTGGCGAATATCAGGTAATTCATGGCGAATCCTCGCCCGCATCTCACCAAATACATCTCACTATCACCAATCCCATCGACGCTAAATAATCCAATAGTTGATACAGTGTCGTTTAATAACCAAATAAAAACATTAAACCAACAATCTCAGTTCATTATTTCAAACACATTAACAATAAACCCTTGATATTTAATTTGTAGACAAGATGCTTCATTTTAAAATCTCAAATGCTTCTTATTTTAATATTAATGCCACCAAATAAATCAAATCTCAATTGTTTGTCGCAGTTGTCCACTTTCTTTGTTCGAAAATATCGACAATCTGTCTCCAGTTATGCTGCGCTTTTCTTCTGGGATGTCAATACGCTTGGGATGAGAAAGTTTTTCTTGAGAAAGAGAGAAATCGTGTTTCTATTTTAACTTTTCTCAGAACACAGAGATCTTACATCTCAACTTGAAAATGTACAGCAAAATATAGACTTGATTTAAAAAGCTTCGCTGATATTAACAGGACAAAGGCAGTATTATAAAACTGTTTAGCTGAAGAAAGTAGATTCATTTTCCGTTTTACTTAGGGTAAATTCTGCTGATAAAAACAAACTCCGGTGGGTGTCTAGAAATAATTTCAAAAGATGTGGAATGTGCTTTAGAGAGGATGATCGACAGTTCCAGCAATTATTGTTAGGTAAACAAATAAATTACATCTATAATGCAATATAAAGAGTGATTCAGGAGAAAAGAGCTATTACAGGGATGTCAAGGTCAGAAGCACGTACACAACTCTCCGTACTATCAAGCACTGTGTGGTTGAAATGAATCTATTCTGCAAGCAGTAACGGTGAACAAGAAGGGGTGAGCAAATTGACCTACCATTGCGAGGTGAATTAAACTGCTTTTAAGCAATAGACAATGTGTTATGTTCAAGAGAAAAGAAAGCAAGCTTTGCAGTATGTTCCTATCCAATAAATGCAATTAATTATAAAGAAGTACAATTTAATAATAAACAGACTCTTCTTAACTTATACAGTTTCAGATAATAAATAGACTCTAATTAATTGTTATACAGTTATCTAATAATGCAATCAGTATATAAACGCTTTTTTTCTGTTTTAAACTAATAGAAAAGAAAATAAATCATAAGACATTCTGTATATGATAAAACGAAATAATAGGCCTTCAACAAATAATAAACATATTCTCTTTAACTTAAGCAGTTTAAGATAATGAGACCCATGTAATTGATTATTATGTAACTACTACATAGGCTAGCCATGTACCTATTATATTAACGTCACACTTCCATAAACAAATTTAAATTCCTGAATTCTCGCCTAATTCAGAAATGTATTTCTTGCTTTTTTGCCGACACCAGCCTTCTCATGTCGTGCGAAATATTGCTTCCTGAAGCAAGATATAGCATAGCCCGCATATTATCATCTGATAATCCCATCTTCGTCTTGGTTTTTTGTTAGGCTTACAGGTGAGAATAATTTCTCAAATACGTACGTACTGCCAAATATAGAAAATAAATTGTGCCAGAAATCTTCATACCCCCTAATATATACAGGGCGTTTCCCGGCTGGTGTTACTAACTTTCAGGGATGATGGGGAAGGGCATATGTATCAATTTGAGATAAGGAACCCTGGTCCGAAAATGACTGAGTCGAAAGTTATAAGCAAAAATAATTGTGTGGAAATGAAATAACATTATTCATCTGTACACCTTATTTATGTGTATTTATCTGTACATCTTACACATACAGTATTCATCTGACGTTGTTTACGTTGTCTACTTACAGTATTCCGTTCAGTGCGCTGTCTGAAGGGTGGGGGCAGGAAACTACACTAAAGCAATGCAGATGGCGTTATGTGTAACGGACATGGTCGGTCCTGATATGCACGTGTATAGACAGCAGTGTATGTGTACAAGTTGCAGTGTCCAGTCAATCAGTCCTAGTGAAATGGAGGAGTATACAAGAGCGGAATATGCAGACATGATTTTCGAGTACGAATGAGCCAATGGGAACAGTAGACAAACTCATATATTGTATCGGGCCAAGTACCCATTAGAGACAACCGGCCCATATCATCTTTCCAAGACTGTTCCAAAGGTTAAGAAAAGGAGGGCACGTGATGCCAAATTACAATTTCATTTCCACACAAATATTTTTGCTTATAACTTTCGACTCAGTCATTTCCGGACCAGGGTTCCCATCTCAAATTGATACATGTGCCCTTCCCCATCATCTCCGAAAGTTAGTAACACCAGCCCGGGAACAGTCTGTATATTTAAAGCTTTGTAAGATGTGGAAAGAACTTCACGGTCATAGTATGTTTTTGCTGGTATAGGCTATCACTGATGAAGTCAATACTTTCTGATGGAAGATCTGAATTGGCAAACATCCCAAATCAATTTAAGTAAATTTTTTAAGACAACAAAGAAGGCTTGCTTAAAATAAAATAGCCTACTTGTGTAATTAAAAAACACAGGTTTAGACTCGGACTTGGGCTATTCTTTTTTACACAATGGTGTACTCTATGCAAAAAAACAACATGTCTGGTAAAAAATAGAATTTGGTAAATTTTGGACTTGTACTCGTAACTGACATGTAACGAGTCTACGCTGTTAGCAACACACCCTTTTGTTTGTACTTCATTCTGTAAACCTATATACAATTCATTGAGAAAGAAGCTTTACTACACATCTAGACATATATTTAACTTACTAATATTTAATGCCAATAAAAACAAAAAAATTCACTACATCATTCTGTAGATCGACTAATAATTTCAGGCGTTTGACACTGCTTCTTTTTTTGTAAATAAGTACTGTAATTTCCACATACCAAACAAAGAGCATCACTTCATCTTTCACTTATATAAGAAGTCAAGAGTTCAGTCAGCCTGGAACTTACCAAACGACTTCTTCGTCAATGTGTAATGTACAACCCTTGTGTTCAGCAGTGCCCTACGTGCTCTGAGCAGCGCATACGGGTTGTGAGGCATAGTATGGACGATTCTAAAGGAATAAACGGGCAATCCCGAGAAAAATCCCAACTGCCAATGTCACTATTGAATGTCCAATGAAAACAATTCCTGACCGTAACTCGAACTCCATGCTATAAGACACCCCAGATAACAAAACAAATAACAGCGTCAAACGTACTGTGTGACAGGCAAATGAATGAACTCTTCAGAAAAGTACATGTATGTAGCCTATTCATATAAACAACTGCTCCAGTATCACACTATATAACCTATGTAATACGTACAATGAACACTAAGCCTAAAACATGAAAATCTACTGCTGAGTATTCGTGTAATCTTGTCACATCGTTACTCACACACCGTATGTTGTATTTTTACCGATATTATCCTGAAGCGAACGAGTTAAGATTAATAATATTATAAGCGAATTTATTAATAACAAATTATAATTAGTATATTATGTTTAAATTTTTTCCATATCTTTATTATATTATGTCGTGACACATAGGCATATTTTTCAACTGATTAAAAAATTTAACATACAAAGGCAATATAATTATTACAGTATTAAAACACACATTGAAAATCATGTTTAAACCATACATATTTCAGGACGTGCGGACCTATTTTCAGTGGTCATCTGTAAGGAGAATAATCTCTTGATGCAATGTTACTAAAAAATTACAATGTTGAAATTGAAGTTTAATAATGTGTTTAAAATTGAAAACGGCCATTGTACAGATTGAATACTTACAACTAATCAGCTGGTTTTCGCTGAGATGCGACGCCGGTGTGGGTAGGAGACTGACTGCGCCGTGTGTTATGACTACGCTGGTCAAATTGAAAAGCAATACACAGATCAATGAGAATGTTATTGTCTATTGGAACTTTATCATTTAAATTATTTTTATTTGTAATTTTGTCTTTTTAAATCTCTATGAGTTCTAGAATGTTTAAAGTTTGACCTTTAGTTTGTATACATGCAGGATAGTCATATCTGATTCTATATTCGTAAAGAAATGTTGATTGTTGTAAATGTGTTCATGGAACGCTGACTGAACCCTATTACCGTGTGAAATTTGTCTATGTTCAACAAACAACAAATGTTCTGGAAGTGTATATAATGTGGCTTCGCAATCAGGAAATTGACATTTTAATTTATAAACGCCGGAAATGTTGAATTTATTAAAGTTCTGGTCCAAAATACTTTATACTCTTTTTTGCAATGTATTATCCGTTCCGTACGCTAGGCTATATTATATTTAAATTTCTTAAACGTATTTGTAATTATATAAGTGAAGCTCTTGCAATAAGTGAATGTATTTTTCTTTCTTTCTTTTGTTTCAGATAGTGTGCTATTGTCTTTAATTAATTTCTTTTGTTTTGTACGTTTTATTAAATTATCTATTCTTGTTTTTTTTGTATCCATTTCCGGAATCAATTATGTAAATAATTCCTAATTCATTACTGTAGCCTTGTGTTTTCATGGGAATATTTACAAGTCTATTTACTAGGTTATTAAGGCCAGCTATTTTATGTTGAAATGGTTGGTTCTATTGTGAGGGAATTAAATGTGTTGTTTGTGTTGGTTTTCTAACAATTTTGAACTGAAAAGCCTTCATTAATTTTTCCACTGTGATGTCTACGAAATTTAATTTATCATTTTCATCTTCTTTCGTGAAGGAGATTTTGGAATTGATATTTTTGTTGATATCATTTAAGAAATTGGTGTGAAGGGTTCAAGTGAAAAAGGAAACGGTCAAGGTTAAGGAGCTAGGAGTGAAGGTATAAGGAGTGTGGCCAAGAAGGTTTGTTACGTTGAGAAGTGTTGTGCAGTTTTGGCATGTAATATCTTGAAACGAGAGTTAAAAAAATTGAATAGAACTGAGAATGGACCAAGACAAAATATAGTGAGTGAATCTTGTTGTGGTGATTGTTATCATTATGTATAGGAGAGGAAATACTTTGAGGTGAAGGAGGAATCATTAAATATTAGAGGAATATGGAGGGTGGCCGTTAGAACAGATAGGGTTCAATGTGTTAAGTTATTGGCAGGAATGTAATTTTGAGAACTGGTCAGTTTAGTACAGAGATCTGTAAAGAGTGATGGTGAGTCCCTGAATACAGAAATGTGAAGGGCCATCAACCACTTGGATGTTTTGCTTAATGACATCATATCATATCATATCATATTATATCATATCATATATCATATCATATCTTATATCATATCATATATCATATCATTTCATATCATATCATATCATGTATCATATATCATATCATAGCATGTCATATATCATATCATATATCATATCATATCATATCATATCATATCATATCATATCATATCATGTATCATACAGTATATCATATCCTATCATATCATATAATATCATATCATATGAGGGGCTTAGAACAAAAAGCAGGTAAGTGACGGAAACATAGTTTTGAGAAAATTACAGTTAAAGTTCTACATGCAATGGAATATTATACATTAGTTTGGTGAAATGATGCCCATATAGCAGCACTGCACAGTGTGAGCACTTACTTACTGGCTTTTAAGGAACCCGGAGGTTCAATACCGCCCTCACATAAGCTCGCCAGCAGTCCCTATCCTGAGCAAGATTAATCCATTCTCTACCATCATATTCCACCTCTCTCAAATCCATTTTAATATTATCTTCCCACCTACGTCTCGGCCTCCCCAAAGGTCTTTTTCCCTCCGGCCTCCCAACTAATACTCTATATGCATTTCTGGATTCGCCCATACGTGCTACATGTCCTGCCCATCTCAAACGTCTGAATTTAATGTTCCTAATTATGTCAGGTGAAGAATACAATACGTGCAGCTCTGCGTTCTGTAACTTTCTCCATTCTCGTGTAACTTCATCCCTCTTAGCCCCAAATATTTTCCCAAGAACCTTATTCTCAAACACCCTTAATCTCTGTTCCTCTCTCAAAGTAAGAGTCCAAGTTTCACAACCATAGGGAACAACCGGTAATATAACTGTTTTATAAATTCTAACTTTCAGATTTTTTGACAGAAGACTAGATGATAAAAGCTTCTCAACCGAATAATAACACGCATTTCCCATATTCATTCTGTGTTTAATTTCCTCCCGAGTGTTATTTATATTTGTTACTGTTGCTCCAAGATATTTGAATTTTTCCACCTCTTCGAAAGATAAATCTCCAATATTTATAGTTCCATTTCGTACAATATTCTGGTCACGAGACATAATCATATACTTAGTCTTTTCGGGATTTACTTCCAACCCAATCGCTTTACTTGCTTGAACTAGAATTTCCGCATTTTCCCTAATCGTTTGTGGATTTTCTCCTAGCATATTTACGTCATCCCCATAGACAAGAAGCTGATGTAACCCATTCAACTCCAAACCCTGTCTATTATCCTGAACTTTCCTAATTGCATATTCTAGAGCGAAGTTAAAAAGTAGAGGTGATAGTGCATCTCCCTGTTTAGCCCGCAGCGAATTGCAAAAGCATCAGATAGAGACTGGCCTATACGGACTCCGCTGTAAGTTTCACTAAGACACATTTTAATTAATCGAACTAGTTTCTTGGGAATACCAAATTCAATAAGAATATTACCTGATTTTATCCCAAAGAAACATCCTTAGGGCTATCACAACACGCACTTACCTCATTCTTTTTAATAATGTCACTTACCTGCTTTTTGTTCTAAGCCCCTCATATCATATCATATCATATCATATCATATCATATCATATCATATCATATCATATCATATCATATCATATCATATCATATCATATCATATCATATCATATATCTTATCATATATCTTATCATATATCTTATCATATCATATCATATCATATCATATCATATCATATCATATCATATCATATCATATCATATCATATCATATCATATCATATCATATCATATATCTTTACTTTATTTTAGTAGGTTATTTTAAGAAGCTTTATGAACATCTTAGGTTATTTAGCGTCTGAAGGAGATGAAGGTGATAATGCCGGTGAAATGAGTGCGGGGTCCAACACCGAAAGTTGCCCAGCATTTTTCTGATATTGGATTGAGGGAAAACCCTGGAAAAAACCTCAACCAAGTAACTTGCCCCGACCGGGAATCGAACCTGGGCCACCTTGTTTTCGCGGCTAGATGCGCTGTTACTCCACAGGTGTGGACATATATCATATCATATCATATCATATCATATCCAATATCATTCAACCAAGCTCGAAATAAGATGGAGTAACGACGCCACTATAGCTTGGGAGAGGGCTGACGGCCGGAATGCAAGTGAACGAGAGTCGTAGTTTCCAGACTCACTGATCGTATTCCGAGCTTGGTTCCATGATGCGCATGATATGGTATATTGGAGGTGTGCGTAAAAGAAGTGAACTCGTTGATGTACATGGTGTATTCCAAATGGTGCTCTTCATTTATTTGTAAATAGGGTTTCAGGGAAGATGCAGAACTATGACCAGTGATCTTCATTTATTCTTGTTCTTGAATGCCAATGTGAGTCATATTTGAAACTGCTGTGCATCGACTGGAGTGATTTGTAATTCTCTGTTTTTTTGATGTCCAGACCAGTACAGTTTGAAATGTTGGCAAACAAAGAAACAAATGCTAAGGTTGTTGTAAAAATAAACAATTTCTAGGGAAGCGATAAAATTAAACAAATGCTAGGGACGCGATAAAAATTGTGCGATAAGCAGCCATGATTGGTTGAAAGACGTCCTTTCGTACCGTTTTATTGGTCAAAAGTAGTATGACGTAGTAAAAGTGTAATAGTCATTTAAAAAATTTCATTTCCCAGAATAAAAAGAAATAAAATGTGAAAGTGTTTAAACGTACAGTAGTCTCCTCCACTCTTTTACTTCGTTATTGAAATAAAGATTATTTATTTCCTTTCTATAGGGCTATATCTTGTTTCATATTATTTATAAAGATGATCGTGTTTCACATAATTAATATTTAAATCTTTTTATTGTTCCTCTTGGACAGCAATGCCCAGTTCCAGTTGACGTGTAAAATATTAGGAACTACACACATGTATATTATACAGAGTGTTTCCGAGGTGGTGTTACAAACTTTCAGGAATGATGGCGAAAGACACATGTATCAATTTGAGATCAGGAACCATGGTCGGGAAATGATTGAGTCGAAAGTTATAAGCAAAAATAGTTGTGTGGAAATGAAATTGTAATTTGACACCACGTGCCCTCCTTCCCTTAACCTTTGGAAAAGTCGTGATAAGATGGTATGGGCCGGATGTCTCCTACGTGGGTACTTGTCCCGATACAATCTGTGAGCTTGTCTACTGTTCCCATTGGCTCATCCGCATTCGAAAATCAGGTCTGCTAATTCCGCTCTCGTGTACTCCTCCATTTCACTAGGACTGATCGACTGAACACTGCAACTTGTACACATACACTGTTGTCTACAGACGTGCATATCAGGATCGACCATGTCCGTTACACATTACGCTATCTGCATTGCTTTAGTGTAGTTTTCTGTTCCCATCCCTCAGACAGCGCACTGAATGGAATACTGTAAGTAGACAGCCTAAACAACGTCAGATGAATACAGTATGTGTAAGATGTACAGATAAATACACATAAATAAGGTGTACAGAGGAATAAAATTATTTCATTTCCACACATTTATATTTGCTTGTAACTTTGGACTCGGTCATTTCCGGACCAGGGTTCCTTATCTCAAATTGTACATGTGCCCTTCGCCATCATCGCTGAAAGTTTGTAACACACCTCGGAAACATCCTGTATAATTTTGAAGCGCTTAAATAATTATAATATATCCACTTAAGGCTGGCGAATGAAAAATAAAGTAGGCCTACAATCTGGCTTAAACACTCATCTGCATGTGCTTCTAGAAGTCAGATGTGTTTTATACCATGCTTTTGGAATCCTCTCTTGGGGTTTCTGCAGTATTTTAAAGAAACAATCCTTCATCTTTAGCAGAGCCAGAAACTGTTTGCACAATCTCGTAAATTAGTTAAGTTAAATTAAGCTAGTATCTGTATAATATTATGTAATAGCAAGACGGAGCAGCTAACAGCATCCATCACAATGTCACATTGCGACTTCATACAACGGAAATTCATCATCATCCACCACAATGCTCCGACGTACCATGTTGGATTCTTACTGTAACAGCGACGACGAACAAGGAAGGGCAATTATTGTGCTTGGTAAATGAAACAAAGGCAGATCTTCTACTCTACGCTATGATCATGTGGCTCGCAAAGAAAGAGGTATTCAGGAATTAATTCTACCCCTTCGAGGCAGATGTCCACTTCAAATAGATAAAGGAAACTAGTTATTATTATAATACTGGGTTGTAAAACGATAGACCGGCATAGCTCTAGAGTATTTGCACAAAATGCATTTAAATATACACAGGGAACCATCTCTACAGAGTCTAATGGAATTTTGACAATGGGATGAAAATTAAACACACTCATCAACACAAACTTTGGAAATTATTATGTTTGTGAGTATTTATCAAGCCTAAAAAGCTCACAAATACGCGAAAGACAAATTACAACCTAAGGGAGAATAGAAAAGCTAAAGTAATGCAAGAAGATAAATGGAGGGAAATGTAGACAATGAAAAAGTATATTAAATAAAAGTAAAATAGAGAGAAATATCCGGAAAGGCAAATCGATTAAAATAAAAGGAAAGATAGAAATTAAATGAGTATGAAAAAGTAGAGAAAGCAATGGTTATTTGTAGACAATGGATGCGGGATGACTTATCGTTGAATGTAAGTGCACATTTACTATATGTTACATTTTTTTCATTCACACCATTGGCTGAATCAACATGCTACTGTATCTCCGTACAGTCAGAAGGAAAAGAAAAATAACGTACTGTAGCATACCTTGCAAGGTTCAGTCCTCGTCATCATTGATGCAATTACCAGCATTACTGTAAACGACGATATATTCTCCTAAGTTCTGAATCGTCTTCGCCTATCCCTTAAACAGTTTTTGTATCCAGAGAATTTCTGAAGAAAACTTCTGAAATGGGGATGACTGAATTTCTTTAGAGGAATTTTTGCACTGAGCATCATGTTGCACGTGTCGTTAAACTCGCACAACTAAATAATGTTGATGATGATGATGATGATGTAGATGGTTCCTCAGATTTCATTTCAACGCATTTCCTGTGGGATGTACCGTTGCAATGTTTCTCTATAGCCTGAGTTGTTCTGGTTTTTATTTCAATTTTACACACGATATTGTCTTCGTTAATACATAAAATGTCACTCTCATACTTCTTAATTGCATTTCGTATCTCTGAGCGAATTTAACGTTTTGACTTCGACATTATGAATGGATCAGCACAACATATTCAACGCGTACTAAATACTTGAGCAGGATAACACAACTGCACACACTGCGTTGCAATGTTACTATGAACAGATCGGGGTTCATTCGTTTTGTACGCTACTGTACTCGCCAGATACACAAAAGACGGACGACGCGGCACGTGCCATATACTCTGATACGAAACAACTTCACTTTTCCTTAAGTCATCCCGCATCCACTGTCTAGTTATTTGCGATACAAGTGTTAAAATGGCATTGCATTAAACGTGAGTAGAGATGTCTGAGAAACGTAGCCGCAGGTGAAATAACGAATCAAACTAATAAAGCAAACGGAATTTGACAATGGGGTGAAAATTAAACATACCCATCAATATAAATAGGCCTATTGGAAATTGTTATGTTTCAGAGTACTTCTCAAACCTAAAAGGTCATGGATACAGGATACAAACTAAGTGAGGATAGAAAAAGGCATGAATTGGATGGAAAAATAGGACAAGAAGAGCCACGAAGAAAGTAGGAGAAGATAAAAGCGAAAGTAATGCAAGAAGATAAATGAAGGGACATAGATAATGAAGAAGTAGAATAAATAAAATAAAAATAATGAGAAGTGCCCGGAACGGGAATTATTAATAATATTAATAATAATAATAATAATAATAATAATAATAATAATAATAATAATAATAATAATAATTTCAAGGGAAAAATTGTTCCGGGTTCGATGCCCGGCCCCGGAACAATTTTTCCCTCGAAATTATTCAAATCAACTTTACAGGGAGTTATACCTGAAATCTTGATTTGCATAATACACGTCACTGTTCGTTAAACAGAAAACCACAATTTAAGTCACACGGAGTTAGTGTGCACTCGAAGTTGGTTGCTTGACGTTTGTCAGCCTACTTTGAGGTCTGTGCATATAGAGTGAAAAGTTGGATCGGTGTCGGGTAGAGTTCCCGGGTAGCTCAGTTGGTAGAGCTTGATACGTTAAACCAAAGGTCCCGGGTTCGATGCCCGGCCCCGGAACAATTTTTCCCTCGAAATTATTTACATCAACTTTGCAGGGAGTTATGCCTGAAATCTTAATTTGAATAATAATAATAATAATAATAATAATTCATTATAGCTGGCAGAGTTAAGGCCGTAAGGCCTTCTCTTCCAATCAACCAGCAACAGTATACATACATACGAATGAACTTACAAGTTACAAAGATCACAAGAAATTGAGTTCGATAAAAGTTATTTGTATAAAATATATACTTATGAATTAAACGGTAAAATACTATGAACTATTAATTAAACAGTGATATACAGACCATGTATCAAAATTAAACTAGGATTAATATACATAGATGTTAATATGTTTCAAATAATGCTAGGTAATAGCCCAGATCATGTATACCCAGATTGCTCGGCCTTATAGGCTTTGACGGTAACAACTTTTGTCAGGTTTGCTACGCTGCCATCTAGTTGTTACATAAGGAGTCACGTCATAACTCCCATTTGAATTGTATTAGCGACTGTACTGCCATCTCGTGTTCGTTTACGGCGGACGGGTGGCGATCCTGGCGGTTGTTGTCTTCAAAGTGCTACTGATTTTAACACAGGGATCAGAAATCTGTTATATAATTATGTGATCTGGTGTAATTGGAAGAAATTATAATGATACAACTGTGAAAATACAGCGTTACCAGAATGCATGTCTAAAGAACAAAATTACCATGTAGTCAGTGATCGTTAATATCAGTATAATTAGAATGCATTGCTAAGGATGTTATCCTTTAAGCTTTTTTTTATTGTCTTGCAGTCTCTAATACTTTGTAACAAGGAATTCCATTGTCGCGAGGTGGAGACTGTAAAAGATGAGGAGTGACAAGATGTTCTATAAAGAGGTATACTTATCGTGGCACCGATAAGTGATCTGGTATTTACATCGTCCTTAGAGAATAGATAAGAGGAACGAGACGAAAGTAATTTGGTACTGAGGTATGTAGAATTCGAAATAATGAAGACAAATCGATTCAATAAAAAAAAGATAGAAATTCAATAAGCATGAAAAATAAAAGTAGAGAAAGTTATTTACGACAAAAATGAAAATGGCATTATATTACGTGAGTAGAGATGTTTGCGAAACGATAGTGCAGGAGGAATAACAAATCAAATTAATATAGCCAAAAATAATATAAAAAGAAGGATCAGAATAATAACATAATGAGAACAATGCAATTATGCGAACAAAATAAATTAATTTTAACATGTGTAACAGATAGAATTTTTGGCAGCTGTTGAGTATTTACAAGTGAATTACATAATTTAATAATTTATTTGCATATTAGGCTTAAAATTACTGTAACTGACATCTGACGGCATATTCGTGAAACGTTATAGGTGGTGTTGGAACTCGCGTTCGAAAATGAACAAGTGTCAAGGTGAACTAGAAGAAATAAAAGAAGCTATAGTGAGAGCAACATTGTAATTATTTCTAGTAAAACCAAACTCAAAGACGTAAATCTATTATGTCTTTCAACAGTATTAGAGAATGGTGCAAGATAAAGATTGCTCAAGATAATTGCAGTGGAAAGATTATTCCCAATCGTTGGGATGAAGTTTCAAATCCTAATTTACTTATCGTAAATTCTGGTAAGTGTATCAGCAATAATAAAAAGATCGTTGTGAAGCAGTTTATTTCTTATTTATGTTCTTTACTGTTAGTCAAAAGAGAGTATTTTTTGAAAGTAGCTCTGTTATTGTTTTAATCGCTTTATTGATAGATTGCGATTTCTGCAATGTAACATCTGAAGCTACAAACAGTTGGAAGTTCAGTGTTAATGTCTTTCGCACTAATGTAAACAATAATTTTGAGAGACTGCCATAAAATAACTGTCAATTTTAACACTATTCCTTAGCTTCTAAATTCTACTTTTAGGAACGGCCGTCAAAAAACATAAAAAAGTTGAAACGTAAAATTAAAGTTACAGGCTGAAAGAAAAAAGAGAAGGTAATTTTATTATGTCGGCCTAAGGCCTATATTACACTATCAAATTTCTGTGTCACAGAAATTTCTGTGTCACAGAAATTTGATAAAATATATATGATAAAAACTTTTGCAGTGTAATATAGCATATATGATCACATCTAGCTGTGACATAGTTCTGTGATAAAAGTTATGGTCATCATCATACCTTTGATAAAATCTATGACTGAGAAGAAAGAAAATGGCGAACATTAAGTACACATGGTCAGTGAAAACCACAAAACTTTTAATATCACATATCACATGAGTCACATGAAATGTTTTATCATCCATTATTAAATACTTACAGTAGTATATATAGAATTTCACATCTTCACACTGAAGTTCTCTCAGTAGAGTTTGATGGATTCCTTTTGTATCTTTTCTCCATACTCCAATCTCTAACCTAAATCATCGGCTTAGAGTGTAAACCTGCTAACAAAAAATAAATTTTACAGAGAAAACAAAGAACTGAGTGTATATCGACTCTAAAACTTCACCACCTGTACTTTGGATTTGATCCTAAAGTTTCAGAGTTAATTTATACTCGGATTTTTGTTTCCCCTGTAAAATTTCGTTTTTGTTGGTTAGCAGGTTTACACTCCAAGCCGACGAAATACATTTTTTCTTTGATTTCTTCTTTAGTATTAATGCAATAACCATTACTGCATATTTTACAGTTACAACAAGCATACAACTATTGTGGATCCATTATTAGAAATGTGATGAAAAATATGATAAAAGTTTTGACATAGTGTAATATAGTCAAAATCTTACATTTGATCATATATATTTGATCAAAAATTTTATCATATTCTGTGACACAGAAATTTGATAGTGTAATATAGGCCTAATTGAAAAAAACAGGAACAATTTACAGCCGCCCGGCGTAGGTCACTCGGTTAAGCGCTTGCCTGCCGACCCGTAGTTGCACTCGGGCGCAGGTTCGATTTCCGCTTGGGCTGATTACCTGGTTGGGTCCTTTCCTAGGTTTTCCCCCAATCGTAAGGTGAATGACAGGTAATCTATGGCGAATCCTTGACCTCATCTCGTCAAATATTTCGCCATCACCAATACCATCGACGCTAAATAACCTAGTAGTTGATATAACGTCGTTAAATAACCAACTAAACAAACAATTTACGTGAAAGAGAAAATACCAGTACAAGGAACTAAGAAAAACAAAGGATGTTGAAGGTAGAACAAAGTGAAAGACAGAAGGTATATTTTACTAAATGCTTTCGATAGAAACAGGATAGTTATACAGGGACATCATTTTATTTTTACTTGCATTTTTATTGTACCTGCGTTTCTGAATGTACTTGACTCTCACCCCTTTCACTAATGTCCTTGCTAACGTCAGTCACACAAACTTACGGCCGCTGTTGCTAGCAGTGAAGTAAACAGTGTGTTTCAGAAATATGTTCCGTTTTCTGTAGAAGAAAGAGCTTATATTATTGAAGTTTATTTTCACACAGGTGTGGTGTGTAGCATAACTGAATTTATCTGTGTGGACTGAGCACAAGTGAAGATTAGAGTTACCGAAAGTACGGTACCCTATAATATGGTACGGTACTTAACAGCATTATTTAAACAAGAGTTTTGTTTTACTGTTTGTAGGTATGAAGGACGATGGTGGAAACTGGAATTACAATTTAACCGAACGTGAACAACAGTTTTTCTTTTTTTTCACAATTTCCTGATTATATCATTACGGAATATTTTCGTAAAAATGTAATTAATGTGGCAGATAAATTTAGAGCAACAGAATGTACAGAAAGGAAGAAAAGGGTAATATGGCCAACAAAGGTGACAGAAGATGCACCGAGGTCGTAATAAGTCGGTCAAGAAGTTAGCTGTAGAAATTAGGGTTTCTTACGGAAGTGCTCACAAAATTCTCAGGAATAAATTAGGTTAGTAATATGCTGAATAAAGTAGACATTGCATAATGTACGCCGTATATAACCGCCTGAAGACTTGAGTTTGTAAAAAAAAATGTTACTATTCTAATGTCCTTTGATAAAATACTGTAAAGTAATGATCAAACTGAAAAATGTAATACTATATTTCCCTGTAACATAAATGGATACACTACTTTTCTCTCCTCCTATAGCTAGTAAAATGATTTGTTTACATATTGCACTAGCAACTCCAAACTCCTGTAATGGAAGGGGGGTAACAGTGTTTCCGAGTATAGCCAGGTTAATGTTAAAAATGTTAGTAAAAATAAAGTGATGTCCCTGTATAATAAGTGTTATAATATGTTGTTATGTTATGTTTTATTTAACGACGCTCGCAACTGCAGAGGTTATATCAGCGTCGCCGGATGTGCCGGAATTTTGTCCCGCAGGAGTTCTTTTACATGCCAGTAAATCTACTCACATGAGCCTGTCGCATTTAAGCACACTTAAATGCCATCGACCTGGCCCGGGATCGAACCCGCAACCTTGGGCATAGAAGGCCAGCGCTATACCAACTCGCCAACCAGGTCGGCGTGTTATAATATGTTTGGATCTTATTTACATAAAGAACCGATGCAATACATTCTGAGTTACTTTGGAACCAGTTAAATTAACACCAATTTTTTTATTATCAGATTGGAACACGATTAGTACATGTAGTTGTTCTGCAATCACATTTGTCTAGAAGGGAAGGAACATCTTTATAGTGTTTGCGCCACTGATGCTTTCCAACCGACTAGCATTTCAGGATTTATATTCTGATTGGTTTATTTTACGATGCTTTATCAACTGCTATAGTTATCTAGCGTCTGAGTGAAATGAAGGTGATATAATACCAAAGTAATGAGGCCAGGGTCCAGTGCCGAAAGTTACCCAGCATTTGCTCTTAATGGGTTGAGGAAAACCCCAGGAAAAGACCTCAATCAGGCAACTTGTCCCAATCAGGATACAGAATTAATAAAATGTATAATTTTTAAATATAATTGCACAGTATTTATGTAAGATTTGAGCACTGGAAAAAATGTATTTAATTTCCAAGTTTACTTCTTTTACGTGCAGTTTGTAAGGTCTTGTATTCCTTGCAATATGATATATTTATAAAATACTTTAAGCCATCCTAGCATTATAAACAGGTTGTTACTACATTGAATATCGTTTATAATCGGTTTATTATGGCACGCGTGCCGATAATAGCAATGACGTATTCGCTATAATTTATTTATAATTTTTAACAATTTAGTATCACGTTTGTAATATCACATAAAACAGTTCTGTGGTTCAGAGAAACTATATTAACAAAATAAAGGAACATTTGTAACATAACCTACAAGGTCATCCATTTCCCTTTAGGCGCAACTAATCGATACGAATATACGAAGACAATTTTTCAGCTATGGATCCCGAATTTCTTTCATAGTTTATTTCCTTCAATTTAAAATGTTAAGATGCTATAAATTGTTGTATCCAACTCGTGGATGATCTTATTATGACATCGTGAAACGAACGATATATTAAATAACGCTAAATTCTGCGACAGTGTGGGAAAATTTATGGCAAAAGTTCGACAGTTGAGGGTGGAACTGGCCGAGGGAAAGGGAGCCGAGGAAATAAGAGGAAGAGCTATTTATTAGTGTTATAATGAGTAGTATCAACACTCAGCGAATGAGGAAATTAGGGATAATGTTCTTTTTGTATTTATTGTGTCTTTTTTATATTTGTTTTTTTATTGCGTGTGTATGGTTTTATTTAATGTATTACCTTTATATTTATTATTTGGATTATTTGTTGCAGTTTCAATAAGGAATTTAATTGAATTGTTTATATATATATATATATATATATATGTGTGTGTGTGTGTGTGTGTGTGTGTGTGTGTGTATGTGTTTTTCATTGTGTGCGTGTTTTTTCAAATCTTACATTTATTTTATTTTTATTATTTTTTGTGAAATTTGGTATGAAGTTCGATTAGTTGTAATTGTGATAATTAATGATAACGGTAGTAATAATAATAACTGTTGTTTTACTCATTGCTTATTAGTAGTATTATTTTTGTTTTCTTTGAAGTTTCAAAGTGTGCATAGTTATAGTACGAATGGCCGTACGGGCTCGTGCGAAGGATCTTGTGTACATGAGTTTGTATAATTTATTGTGTATCAATAAATGCACTTCATTCATTCATTCATTCATTCATTCATTCATTCATTCATTCATTCATCATTCATTCATGCCATAATCATCAATATTATCCATTTGTTGCATGAATAACTATTATGTATAAACGAAAAAAAAAAACATTTTATATTGGGATATCGAAGAAGATATTTGGTTATTTTATTTTAATATTTCTTTTGTGGCACTATAGAAATCACAACGTTCGAGGGTAGATCTCTTTTTTCTTCAGAAATATCATTCGCTAGATTTTTACACATTGCTAAATTCACTAGATCAGCCGTGGCGAAACTGTGACTCGCGAACACATTGTGGCCCGTAATGATAGCTATGCATTTCTCTTGTTTCCTACGTCCCCCAACCCTCACCTTCTAACTCACTTGAGTCAAACTCCGTTCCACTTGTATTTGTCTCTGACCTGCGAGTCGCGTATCGTCGCAATGTCTCTCTCGAAACCATGAACCTCTACAAAAACTGAAGTTTCAAGTAGGAGGACGCATTTTTTTGCTGCCAATATGATAAGAATATTACATGTATGATTTGCTCACAAGTATTACGAGGAAAACGGTTGCATAACGTGAAACGGCATTATACTACATGTCACTCATGAAACATTAAAAAGGTTAAGTATTATTATTATTATTATTATTATCTCTGTACGTCGATCCTTTTTCAGCAGATGTACGAATAATGGACTCAATTTAAACTCACAGATTTACAATGTGATGTTAAATGAAAGCTAGATGTAAGGACTTGACAAATGTTGAACTTTTCAATTCTTTGCCAAAAAATAAATATCTGAAGCTTCGTTCTTTCGCTTGCTCTGTTGAAGCCATGTTCGCTACAACAACGTTTGTCAAAAATTATTTTCAACAATGAAAATAGTTAAAACCAAATTTAGATCACGACTGAAAGACAAATACCTTCGTGATTAACTATGACTGGCAGTAAGTGACATAATTCCTGATTTTGAAACTGTCGCAGAGACATTCTAAAGACAGTTAATTTTAGGTTGTGATAATGTGTCCTATGTTTTCTTATTCATTGTGTTCTTCGTTGCACGTACTAAACATAGGTCTGTAACCTTATAATGTATAAAATTATATTTAAGTGCTTGACGTAAGTAAAATGAAAATCCGTTAATAAGTCAGACAGTTGCTTCACTTCCCCTTCAAGTGTTCGCCTCCCTCCATAGGTGGTGTGCACGTTGCAGATTACACAGTGGCTCGGCGCACGATCACATTTTCGCCACGGCTGCAATAGATTAATTGATACCTAAGATTATGAAGCGATTAATTACGCTGTAAACAAAAGAACAAAAATATGAGATTTAATCAACACAAAAATATATAAGAAGAGAAATATGAAAGAAAATGTCTGAAGCTTGGATAACATATATGTATAAAATTATATTATTTACTTCTAATTATGAATCTTCTATCCAAGTACTGTACAACTTTTCAGAATCGTGTTATTATTATATTTGTATCGTGAATTTCCTTTAAATTGTCTGATTTATGTTGGTGCGTTGGTTTTCTTCGCCTCCTTCTATCGGTCTTCGTCAATAGAATGTAATTAGGTATTTTTGAAAGGCTCCAATTAGTACCTTCTTTCAACTGAAGGCTAACAAGATATATTTCATCTCTGGAACGTCATGTTATCTATACAATACCACCATTCAAAAAGCCTATTTCGAACTCCTCTTGAATAAATATGAACTTAAAAATGTTGTTAAAACATAGGCTGCAATAATATTTATATATTTATAGAAAAATTATCGCCGAACGATTTATTAAAAGTGATGATTTCAGGAGACAAGAATGCAAGAAAGCAGCGCGTCTACAGTCTTCTCTGGTTTCCATTTTACCTTACGATAGAGAAGACGGGCTGAGGCTATATGGCGTGTCGGCGCATAATGGCATCTGATCCCTTGTCACGGAGCGTCCCGGAGGATCATTTGCTTCCCTGAGCCCTGTATCCCACAAGACAGATCTCGAGGAAAATCCTATAAACGGATCTGTGGAAATGGATTAGAAAAGCTGTGGCTGGCATGACCTACTTTAAACAGTTGAGACACGATTGTCCGTCTCCCCTTCTCATCGTGGTATTCCGGCCATTTAAAGAGTCGCCTCCGACCAGTAATCAATGAAAACACTTGTAATTGTAAGTGTTTAAATCCAGTAAATTACCCTACAACGGGGTGCTAATACCCACATGAAACAACTGTTTCAAATAAAATTCACAAACATGAAAATACATTCAGACGAATTTACAAAAATGTGTAGATCCATCCACCTATCTGCCTGACCCTATTCATGTCCATCGTAATTTTTTTAACCGTAGATAGGCACGTGGATTCATTACCACCATAAATCGGTGTATAGGGCCTAGTTAGCCAAAAATACAATAGTTTATGCGTCTATTTAGTGATAAAACATTAAGAATGGTTTAGTGTAGGCCTACTGCATAATGCTTTTCACGCTACTTAGTTCATACGTCTCATTTTCTTCGTGGCTACAATATTTTATCTTGTCTTGTCATATGACTTTCCTTTGTTAACCGCACAATAGTAGACTGGAACAGCTTACCTGCGGCAATCTTTCAGGGCGGTCCTCTCAAAATCAATACATTTAAGGAAAGATTGAGAAGATTAGACTGAAAATGTAATTGTAGGTGCAGTGTAATTATCTAAGTTGTGTCATGTAATTAATTAAGTTATATGTAATTTAATTAAGATGACATGTAATTTAGTTGATATGTAAATAAATTACGGCGATATGTAACTAATTAAGAAGTTATGTAATTAAGTTTATTTGTAATTAATTAAGGTGTTATGTAATTACTTAAATTGATAATAGTTTGGTGAAATAGAAGTATTTATAAGTTAGGTTCACTTTTGCTTATTGTAGGCGTTATTATAGAATGGTTTTTATTTATAGTCCTATGTTTATTGCATCTATTTATTTATAGTTAGAATAAATTTAGGTTTTTTATTTTATTTTATTATTATTTTTATATTTTTCTTTTATTGCTGTAATTATTGTATAATGATAATTATATTATTGTATATTATATATCACTGCCACCGGGTGTATACCCAATTGTAGTGTTAATAAATACATACATACATACATGCATGCATACATACATACACACATACATACATTCATTCATACATACATGCGTACATACAAACATACATGCGTGCAATATTTAACTTACCATAATTAACAGCGACTGAGTATTAACATTAAAATTAAGCAACATTACTTAAGCGATAATGAACCGTTTTGTTAAAAGTCATTATAGTCATTTTATGTAACTGGTTCTTACGTTCGTGAATATATGTGCCAATTACATAACTATTCTCATGTAAATAAAAGAGGATAGATAGAAAAGGAAAGAGCAATTCAGTTAAAACAGAAGAATAGGAAATAAGGAAATATTGTAAATGAAAATATTAACATAAGTAAGTGGGTATATATTAAATACATGTTGGATCGAAAAGCAGAAATATAAAGGTCCACCATTACTATGAATTATAAAGTTGGATGACAAATAAATCAAATATGATATAGGCTATAATTATTCTCATAAAATAAAAAGAGTGAACGATAAGTAATATCTTTAATACAAAGGGGCTATTCTTTGAGATATTAAAAAAAAAGTTTAATACAATATTGCTCGCTTTTGCTTCCTTTTCGAAATAAAAATTGCTTTGTATAAAATATTCCATATCGTGAGTTGGGAAATCCATTGATTTAATTCCCAATATCCTCAGTCAATTTAATAGAGCAGTGTATTGTGATAATATATAATTGAAAGAATTTTAGCTTTTTTCTTAAAAAATACAGAAACTTGATCCCAAAAAATTAACATTGTAAAATTAATAAGCAGAATGAAAAGTAACATTTGTTCGAATCAAATATCTGCACATTTGAAGAAAATTATTTAATCATATATATTATCAAAATGCACTGCTCTCTTAAATTGATTGAGCATATTGGGAATTAAATCAATGGTTTTTCCAAAACATGCAAAGGAATGTTTCACATAAATCATTATTTTTTGTCGAAAAGAAACAAAAACGAGCAAAATAGTACAAAATGGTACATTGTGATATGTTTTTGAACAGGCATTGAAGAAGTTAAGTGCTTGATTGAATTGTACATGGTGTCATTTAAAGAAATGAAGCCAATACTCGCATCTCTTTAATGAACAAGGCTGTAAGAAAGTTATGCCCGTGGTATTAATTTCCATTTGTACTTAAACAACTTTTGTTTGAAACAATTTTTCATTTGGCACCTGATAAAAAAATGATTTTGGGTGAGCAAGATAAATGTGGCTCCCCTGTATGTGTGTACTCTCGTGTGTTTGATAAATTTGAGCAGTGCTCGTGTTCGATCACAGCTCGTAACTATTTTAATACAAAAGAAATATAGAAATAAATTATAAAATAAAATTAAAAAGAAATCAGAAATAATATAATATTAACAAAAGAACAATTTACATAATTATGTACGTCAATCAACTCGAAAATTTATGGGAAAAGACCGAAATTAATTTGAAATTTTGATTGACGTACAGAATTACGTAAATTCTTCTCTCTATTAATATTATATCATATAGGCTATGATTTCATTCTAGCTCTTTTCTATTTTGTAATATATTTCTATAGCCCATTGTTCTAGTATTAAAATATTCATGAAGTGAGACGTACCACGAGCACTGCTCATTCGGTCCTATAATTTATTAAACATTATTATAGCCTCTTTTTTATAATTGTGTATTATTCTGTTATCCTATTAGTATTTTATACATCTATTTTTATATTTATTTACACAACGTAAGTTCTTACTTACTTAGGCCTACTTATTTACTTACTTACTGGCTTTTAACGAACCCGGAGGTTCATTGCTGCCCTCACATAAGCCCGCCATTGGTCCCTATCCTGAGCAAGATTAATCCAGTCTCTATCATCATATCTCACCTCCCTCAAATCAATTTTAATATTATCTTCCCATCTACGTCACGGCCTCCCCAAAGGTCCTTTGCTGTGGTCGTGCCAGAGAATCAGTCCCATTCCGAGGCTTATTTGAAGGTTTCATAACAAGCTGTTTTTTACCGTGATGGGTTGTTAGCCCTTCGCCCAACCCCAAGCTGGAGGACCACCCCTCATCGGGTGTCCGCGACTGCTTATTCACAGCTACCCTTCATATCTGGAGGCCGTCTCCTCGATCCGCAACTTGAGGACGCGCCATGCCGTGGTGACAGGGACCCACAATACATGGACTTAAACCACATAAAATGTTTAAATTGTTTAATTTTTGAGAGCTTAGGAATTTGGACTTGTGGCAACACTGTTTGATTATTAGATGTTTCAGTTTGCATTGTTGACTCTCATATTGAGCTTTGAATTCAGGAAGTGGTATAGTTAATGTTTCTGGATTAAAAGTACTTCAAAGTAGCATATTTTTCACATAAAGATTGAGTGACCCAGAATTTCGAACCATCACAGTGAAAAAGATACTCAAACAGAGAGAAACAGATTTTCTTACTAGTGATATGAGAAAATTGTACTCAGAATCTCTGCCAACTGAGAAAAGGAAACTGGATGGATTACATACTTCGACTATGTCACGCCAACAGCATTCCAAAATCATATCATTCATTTTATGAATCCTTAAAACCGAAGGTTGCAACATCTACTACAGCAAATTAACCAGAAGAAAATGAAGTAATAATTAATGTTTTGTAACATTTTGTTCAATGTAGTATTAACCCATTCACGCCTGTGTACAACACTTTTTCAAAAAGAGTTTATCCTAATTTAAGAAGTATAGTATCTATAGTGTACGTGTAAATTCTTAATTTGGAAACGTTTCTGTAATACCTGAAAATATTTGACATTAATTTAAGTTTAGACCTTAAATAAGGTTGAAGAGCCCCTTCAATAATTATTTAGAATGGTTTTTGTCCTGTGCTGCAAATAAAAATTCAGACCAGGAAGGATTAATATACAGATTTTCTGTAATTGATAATTTTTTTAATAAAGTACATGTATCCATTGTTCTGTATACACTTTTAACACTTTTATAATCACTGATTAACTTTGTGTTAACTTTTTAGGATATAACTTGGCTGACTAATTTCGAAGTGGTATCCTTCATTATACAAAGCCATTTAATTTCCTAAAAAAAGTTAACACAGTAAAGAAGTTGTAAAATTAATCAGTAAAATACATGTGTTTCATATTATCATATTTGGGTTACGTCCTTTCATCATTTTAAGTTAGTTAATTCCTCATTCGTAAATATGGTGAAAGATTCTAAGTCACATTATAAAATATAAGTTTAAAATTAAAATATTTTAAGTAAATGAAACATAGTATAATATTCTTCTTAATTGTAAGAGAACATAAAATCCATTTCAATTCCCAATTTACCCTCACAATGTTAAATAATACAGTTTTTCTGATTACACAAAAATTTCAAATCGCTTCATCTCGAAACTTGCTCACTGTAGAATAGGACCATTCACTACCAAAGCGACGATTAATACCGTCAATCATTAAAAATTATTTTTGTTCCGATTTAAGTGCCTTAACAGAGAGGGAGCCTTTCTCTTTTTTATACATGCAGGGACAGCACATACTATAGACTATTCTATTAATAAACTTCTTAAAGTGTTCGAGGATAAAATTATTTTAGAAATGTGTGGTATCCTGTGTGCTCATATCTAACCTCCTGTGATATTTAGGTGTAGAGAAATTTAAAGATAAGACATATAAAAATAATCCACATATTTTGTAATACCGATAACTGATAATAATTAGCATTTAAAAAATCATCCGCTCCATTTCCCAAAACAGAAACTGCGAAAAGTGTTGTGTCGTTACTTAAACATGTAGCATAAATATTTGGAACAAAAAGGTAGATATTTTCACCATCTTACTTTTCAATTTCGGTTACTGAATGAAGTATAACTGGTTATACACAGAGTGGATGGTAACCTCTACACCAAAATGAAACTGGTAATAGGTCATGAGGAGAGATTTGAAAAATCTAAATACGTTTTTTCTCTAATAATCACCTTTTCAGAGGAAATCGTTATCTTTCCATTAAAAATTTGGCAACATCACGGCTATTCTAACAAGCGCGGCCTGCACTTCTTACCTTCCCCTCTCCCTCTGCTGTAAACAGTCGGCGACACTAAAGAGTGCGCTGCGTTGCAAGATTTATTTTAACAATTTTCGCTATTATTTATTTTAAATTCATGACTAAATGGTTTAATTTGCATAAATAAATTCAAGACATTAACGATTCAGGTTATTTTCCTACCTGCTTGTATAGCAATTAACCATTTTTCTCGGGCTATTACTGCGATAGATTGCTGCAAACATTGGGACTATACTATATTTTTTTCCTGCTTAACGGTGCTTCATCGACGGAAAAGTGTAAAAAGAGTGTTGTTATACAGGGACAACATTTTATTTTAATAACATTTTTAATATTAACCTGGCTATACCTTTAGAGAACCGGAAACACAGTTTGCTATCCCCTTCCACGACTGGAGTTCGATGATACTGGCGTAAAACACAAACAAATCACTCTACCAGGTATAGGAGGGAAGAAAAGTAGTTCATCCATTTACGTAAACTAGGAAATGTCGCGATTTTGAGTTTGATAATTTTCATCATGTTTTTGTTTAATCAAAATACAGTACTGTATTAAGAATAAGTGTTTTTACTCACGAACTGAGTTATCCATGCGAACGTATTCATTATGCAGTGTATATTATACTGTCTACAGCACATTAGCGTACAATAAAGAGAAAGAAGTTAAATTGAAAAATAATTATAATATGGATATTTAAACACACTTTTTAAAATGGTGGCCGTTCATTTCGATAGAGGCTTCAGTTCTTTTGTGCATATTATCGCACTATAGACGATTGCATCTAATTCCAATTGTCAGTTTCGTCCTCCGTACTAGTAACTCATGTTGAAATAATTCTGTACCTACAGTACTCTATAAAAGAATACCTTACGTACTGTAAATTCAATCTTCACTTCTGCCCTACCCGCACAGATAAAATTACTCAGACATACTATCTACTGTCCGTCCAAATGGTTATGCCGCAGGATCGTAGAAAGAGGGGAAATAACGTGACAGTGAATTACTTAACGAGGCCCTTTTATTTAAGTTATTTTAAACAGTTGTATGATATTACGTAAACGTCCAATTCCTAACAGAAATTAATGTTTTCAGAAAAGAGCTAAGACAGCCCAGCTTTTACAGAGAGGGGAGCAGAAGCAGGTGGGGGAAATAGGGATGCGACGTAGGCAAACGGACAGTACCTGTGCGTAAATATGATTCAATATTCAAATCTCTTTCGTCACTGGAAAAAGCGAACATATTTCTGGAACGTACTATACTCACTAACTCAGTGCTGTTTATTATATGCGGCCTTGATTCTGTGTGGAGGACGATTGAACTTCATTAGTAGGAGGAGTGGGAGTGAAGTACATTCAAAAACTCAGGTACAATAAAAATTGAAGTAAAAATAAAATGATGTCCCTGTATTTAACATATAGAAATACCTTTTAAATATTTGTGCAACGGTCCCATTCCAGGCATTTTTGAAAGATCTTTTGATCATAAATGCATTGTTTTTAGGACATTTTTTCAAGATTTTTAGGTCATCAAAATTCTAGCCCTAGTAATAATCTTCGTTTAACCTGCTAATATTTTCATGTTATGTTAAGATATAAATAAAATTATGAAAAGAAAGTGAATAATTGGGTAGTTTGTTATTCATTTAATCCGTTATCTGTTTACCAATACATTTCTTTTGTCGTATGTCGCTCTTTTCTGTCCGTTGCATTTGATATGCGCCACGTAGACCCGTGCATTCCCCATAGAAATGACGCCGTAAGAAACTGAGAGGAGAAATCTGAGTTAATCGAGAGAGCAGGCCGTGAAACCGTTCTCCGCGTTCCTTGCGGCTTCCCTTGGGTCAATATTATGTGCGTCTCCCTAGTAGAGCGCGCACCCTCCTCATTTGTTTTCCATTAAGCCTCGCTACTGTTCTCGCGGTCTGCGAGACTGTTCACGCGTTGTAACAGGTTCCAAGAAATGCTTCCACGGATTCATTACATTTGAGAAAGAAACTAAAAAAGAAAGAGTAGGAAATAAACTTCTTTAATTATAGTAGAAGTCTCTTTAACGCCCGGGGTGAAAGCTTTTAAGTGAAGTAGTTCGCATGTTCTGCAGGTCAAATCTTCCAATCTGAGCATAGAAAATGTCAAAGGAATTGTTATCATTTTAAAATGGGTCAATAGACAATTTTTCTGGTCGGAAATATAGTTTCCGGAGCTTTTACAGCAATAAAAGTGTTTAATACACAGATTGTGAAGAAGATAATTTATTTTTGTACTAAGTAGTCTACATGTTCCACTGTTTTATAAGAACCTTTCCTTGCGTACTACTAGGCTATAACCACCAGCATAACCACCATTGTGATCAAAATTATTATAACACACATCATCACAATTATCATTGCCGCCATTTCCACCTTCACAATGATTAACGTCAGAAAGATTATCACCACCTGAATTATTAAAAGAATTATCGTTATCAACATTATTATTATTATAGATACTACTATTAAAATAATTTCCACTACTGCTGCTACTGCTACTATGTATTATTAGTATTCATTTATTCATTCATTTAGTGTTCTGCACAAGGGCAGGTCTTCCACTACAAATCCAGCTTTCTCCAATATTTCCTATTTTATGTCTTCCTCTTCGTTTACTGTGACAAAGTTTTTAATTCTTTTTAGCATACTAGTTATTGCATTATTTGTGTTTTATGTTTCGTGAACAATTTTAGATAAGAGCGCAAATAGCCATAGTTGCTGACGTGCCCTTCTTAAACCCTACTAACTAACTAACTAACTAACTAACTAACTAACTAACTAACTAACTAACTAACTAACTAACTAACTAACTCTATATATCTTTAATGTCGAGTATCATCTAATTCTACCCCGAACTTTTCTCCCGTTCACCATTCCTTCCAGTGCATCCTTCAGTAGGCAGTTTCTTCTCAGCCAGTGACCCAGCCAATTCCTTTTCCTCCTTCTGATCAGTTTCTGCAACATTCTTTCTTACCCACTCTTTACAACACAGCTTCATTTATTATTCTGTCTGTCCACTTCAGATGTTCCATTTTTCTCCATATCAGCATTTCAAATGCTTCTATTCCCTTCTCTTCATTTCGTCGTAATGTCCATGTTTCTGCCCCCATACAATGCCACACTACATGCAAAGCACTTCACTAGTCTCTTCCTTAGTTCTCTTTCCAGAGGTTCACAGAAGATGCTCCTTTTTCTATTAAAAGCTTCCTTGGCCATTGTTATCCTTCTTTTAACTTCCTGGCTGCACCTCATGTTACTGCTTATAGTACACCCCAAGTATTTGAAGCTGTCCACTTGCTCTACTGCCTCATTTAGAATTATGAAGTTTTTCCTTTGTATTTTTCTTCTTATGACCATGCTCTTCGTGTTATTTGCATTTATCTTCATCCCATTCTGTTCACAGCTGTCATTTAGCTTCAGTAATATATTCTTTAGTATCATTTCCTCTTCTGCTAACAACGCCATATCATCATCATCATCATCATTATCATAAAATTTTATGTACTATATTCTTCTTTCTTCTACTATCACGCCTCCCATGTTCTGAAAACAGTTCTTTACTAAATCCTTCAAGTAGATATTGAACAGAGTAGGTGATAAAGGACATCCTTGACGTACTTCTCTCCCAATTTCACTTCCTTCTGACATTTCTTCTCCTAGCCTGATTTTAACTCGTTGTTTCACATTATTAGTATTATTATTATTATTATTATTATTATTATTATTATTATTATTATTATTATTACTATCATCATCATCATCATCATCATTACTTTTTACGTATTATTAGTGTTATTACTTACAGACGTGGACAAATTATTAGCAAATTGACGATTTTTATTATAAATATATTTTTTACAAAATTTAACTTTTCAATTTACAGTATAGTTGGCATTTTTGCATATTTCTATAATTATGGTAGACGGAAATGTCAATTGTAGCCTAGTCCAAATTGAAGAGTCAAATTTTGTAAAAATATGTGATATAAACCTTCAGTTTTGCTAATAATATGTTCCCGTCTTTATTATTATTATTATTATTATTATTATTATTATTATTATTATTATTATTATTATTATTATTATCACCACAGTTATACTGGGTTTTAAAAAGGTATTCCATATTTTGAGAGGAGATAATAGGCACCAAAAACAAGAAAACAAAATGTCTAACAAACATGAGTCCTAAAACTCATACCTTAAGAGCTATGAGCACTTATTTATCTTCGCATAGGAGGTGCTCAATGTGATATCCATTAATAGTAATGCATCCTTCTGCCCTACATGTTAGGGAAACAAGCAATCTTTGAAAAACTCCTGGTTGATCTCGGACAGTCACTGATGATGCGCTCCCGTAGTGCTTGTAAATCATTAATGCGAGTTGCATTCACCAAATGCTTCAAATGTCCCCACAACCAAAAATCCAAGGAATTAAGGTCAGGAAAACGAGCAGGCCAACGAAGTGGACCTCTCTGACCAATCCAATGCCCATTAAATATCTGTTTTATGTGTTCTCGGTCATTTCGGTGGAAATGGGCCGATGTTCCATCACCCATGAACCACATCTCTAGCCTTTGAAGATATGGCACTTCCTCTAGCAAGACAGGCAATTAGTTTGCTATGAAATGATTATACATTGCACTATTCAAACTCTTTGGTGGTATGTAAGGTCCTATGTACACCTGAAGGTTTTGGTATATGATGTACACGCACTCTATGGCAGCGCCTGTGCCAGCAAAGACACGTAATCGCATACCATTTAATTATTTCTTCTTCTATTTGCCCTGCTTTCATTGAGTCATTCCACGCAATTCTACTCGTTTTATTATCTACTTATTGGATAGAATGTACTCATCCTGCCTTACCTAAGTAAAATATTATATACAAAGAATAAAAATATTTAATACAATCCTATGGACTTCATAAACCTTCCGTCATATTTTTAAAAATTTTGACTCGTGATAGTTGGCTCATAAACAGACAGCGGATTTTCGGTCCCTACGCAGTGACAAGACATCACGTTCTTTGGCTTACGAAGGGAGAGTACCAATGAGTTCAATGACCTCCCTGCAAGTGATGTAGGGTAGTAGTGGGTACAGTGAGACACAAAATATTAAGACATATGTATGCAAGTAAAATTTCAAATATTTTTAAAATCAAGTGCAACAGAAATATACATTAAAACATGGAGTACAATACTACATAGACAGAAATTTTAATAGATAAAGGACATAATATATAATGCGTGTTTGTCAAAAAAATGCAAATGTCTCACTGTTCCCATTCAGGAGTGTACAGTGAGACACCAGTGTCTATTTACGGACATTGAAATGATTTACATTTATTTCAAAAGAAAAGAAAGCTTGCTGTCTCTTTATCTTGTCATGTTCTGTAGACTTATTTAGAATCATTTTGATGTCTGACTTCGAAACCATTGAAACATCTGGAACATTTGGAAAAGTGACTTTTCAAACTTTTGCTAAAAAATAAAATGAATTTTTGGTGACAAAAAGCTTATAATTATAAGAATTTAATTTAATTCTTTATTATTTTTTAATATTCTTTTAAATTTTGTGAATAATTTTTTATTTAAGAAACCATTAAAATGTAATGTTTCCATTAATTTAAGCTATAGTTCCTAAATTGGTTACTAGTATGTTCATTTTTAATGTTAGTTACCGGTAAATGTAATATAGTTACAGTTTATTTTTGCAAATCATTGGTAAATGGGAACAGTGAGACGTCTCAGTGTACCCTTCAATGGCATGTCTCACTGTTCCCTTTACGCATAGATCGTTTAACAATGGCACCATCACTTCAAAATCAAAACAAGAAAGACGAAACTTTGCAAAACATAACGTCAAATACCATAGTATTAGGTAACAACCCATTCATATTTCTATTTAATTTGTATATCCAATATAACCTTCATTAAACACAAGCCAAAATTTTACTTCTAGAATGAAAAATTACGAATTAATTTTTAATCACTCACCTTTATAACTAGAATCAAATCGAGTATGAAAATACTGTTACTGTACTCATGCAACATACAACTCCACTGTTACCAATATCTCAACATCAAAATTTACCATCTGATAAAAAATGTCTCACTGTTCTCTCTGTCTCACTGTACCCACTTCTCCCCTACACCTAACGTTCTGTATTGGGACCGAAAATCCGCTGTCTCTTCATAAAGATTTGATAAAAAGACATACACTCATACTAAATTATAAATTGTATTATACATATAACAGAGACCCTCTTGATATTACAAACTTCAATTAAATGCACTGCTCAAGATGTGGAATTAGACTGAGGATGTCAGAATGTAGACATGTATTTTTTTCTTGATAATAAATTTCGTTAGTTTTGTACTTCATCTCGTAGAGAGAGCTCCAGACTACAGTAATTTATATATCGACTCATATATGGAGTGTATCTATAATGTACCAGAAGCTTTTACCATTTTACATATTAATGTGAACTATAGCAGAGAAACCTTTCTTCTTAAAAGTGTAGGATATAAAAGCGTGGCGTTTCTTGTTCTCGTGAATCTTCAATAGCAAGAAAGATTATAAAATATACAAAAATTGGAATTGCGAGACAAACGTTCAGAGATACCAAGAAAATTACTTTTCTCGTTTGGTTCCACGCTTTCGCTCAAACATCCACTCTCAATTTCATACCATTCCCACTGTGCCACTTGCCGCGATGAGCTCTTTCTTACACTTTCCTTACTCAGTCGATTGCTGATTCTGTCAATTTCATTCTTTCACTGCCTTCTATGTATATTTGATAACTTTGTAGTTTAGAAGGTAGTTTATATGAGGTACTTCCTTTAGACAAGACTAGCTCTCTTTGTGGATTATATTAAAATTTATTCCCTCAGTGTTTCAACTAAAACACGTGTTTGAAAATGTTCAACTCCTTTTAAGATTATCCTCCACTCTAGTGCATTTTCTTTATAAGCTACTTCGTAAAAATATCATAAAAGTTTATCTAACACTGCGCGTATGTAGAGCGATTGAGATTACAACGAGAATTTAACAAACTAATATTTTCTGTTTAGTTTCTACTTGTCTTGCATTGTTCTGTCCGGTATATGCACATTGCGATATTGAAATTACGCTTAAATTGAATTCAAACGCAAACTTACTAGCCACTTGGTCAGTAATTGATTTCTTGTAAATAGTTTCCTTAATCTATCACAAAATATTTCAATATCCAGTAATTTCATCACTATAAAATTTTGTTATTCTAGGTTTAATTTGTAATTCAGTAAATACAATATATTGTTTGTTTTTCTATAATAAATTTTCTAGCTTTAATTAGTCAGGTAACCTTTTCGTATTTTGATTTTTAATGTAATTGTAATTGACGGCCTTATCTCTACCAGGTTAAATAAATAAATACTAAATACTAAATTACGAACTTAGATTACACTGGTTCTAATCTTACATATAAAATGCGAACTAATTCTAGTAACAGATTCATGGAAAATGCTAAAGATAGGAACAATTAGAGAGGCTTCCTACACACTTCAATCAAGACTTAGGACTGGCAGATCTGAAAATTTGGCGTGGTACAAACTTGCCGAGTTCCGTACTGAATTATGTCATTTTTTTCTCTGTTCTCTGTTACGGAGGAGAGACCCGAAGGCTTGGAAGGGAATTGAATTTTCTGTAGAGGGGGCACCATGGCCCAGCACTGCGACCATTCACGACCTATTGCACTAACCCTCAATCTAAGCTCATTCTCAAACTCACACCGACTGACTACACTAAGGTTCGCTGCGTACAGACCGATTATTTAGTCCTGACAGCTCAGCGACGCGAAAGAGGGGAAGTAATAGCAACAGTGGGGAGAGTTCCGGAGTAGAGATAAGGGCGAGCGGTCGGTAAAGCTTAATCGTACTAGAAACAACGCTATACCGCATGCGTGACATCCGATCGCTCTGACTGCAGGCGAGAGACTAATCTGAACATCCCTTGGCGTAACTTAATGGACTCGCCTGACCCAGGCGCACATCACTGGCGTCTGTAAGGACTAAATAATCGTACTATATTCAGGTTTCAAGCAGGAACCACTCTCGTCCCTAGGCCAGCCCCTTCCATGCGTCCTTAGCCGGCATTCGGGGAATGCTACAGAATGATGACGAAACGGAGAAATGTTGACAGATGCCTAATATGGGGAAACGGGAGAACTCCGAGAAAAACTCCAACTGTGACCTTGACCGCCACAAGTGTAACTATGTATTCTTCAATGAGAAATCCCAGACATGACCGGGACTCGAGGATCCGGACAGCGTGAGTCACAAGTTGGAGGTCTAACCACTTGGCCCCACCGTGGGGGGTTTCCCGAAGACTTACACTACAGCTTGAGGCTAATTGTTCTAACTACTCCTGTCGTAGTCGATACTTGTAGCCGATGGGACTCGCTATTTGTATAAGTACAGCACGTCGCACCGGCAATTTAACCAGGACTATTATATGGATGCTGCTGCTGCTACTGCTGATGGTGACGATATATGAATGAATGAATGAGTGAATGAATGAATGAATGAATGAATGAATGAACGAAGTGCATTTATTGAAACACAATGAATTATACAAGCTGATGTAAACAAGATTCTTCGCACGAGCCTATACGGCCATTTATGCCATAAGTATGAACAGTTTGAAACTTCAAAGGAAACAAAAATAATAATAATCCGTGGCGCTACAGCCCGTGAAGGGCCTAGACCGACCAGCCGGCTGCTGACCTCACGCCCACATGTCGAAGCAGCCGTTATAGCTGGCATTCGCAACCGGATTTCGCTACCTATCGTAGCTCCCCAAGTGCATCACGATGCTGGGTGGGCACCGGTCCCATACACTGGCTGAAATTTCATGAGAAAATTTCTTCCCCCATGAGGACTAGAACCAGCGCGCATTCCGTAACGCGAGTCCTAGGCAGGATGCCTTAGACCGTGACGCCACGGCGCGGGACAACAAAAATAATACCACTAATAATAAAATAATAAAACAATTATTATTATTACTACAGTTATCATTTATTATCACAATTACAACTAATCTAACTTCATACCAAATTTCACAAAAATGATAAAAATAAAATAAATATAAGATATGATTGGAGGAAATAGGCATGGGATTTATAATCGGGGAAGATTGCAGGAACAAGCGAAATGTCTGGCGGAAAGTCAAGAAAAGCCTGAAGGATATAGACAGGCAAATAACAGAAGGGGAATGTAGGGATAAGGTTGCTCTGGAGATCCAATCGATGATCAAAACAAATTGGGGAACCGAGTAATACCTCTATGGAGGATGCAGAGAAGGTAAACAGGGCTTAATCTGGTTTCGTCTAGGAGCTTGGAGGGCACTTTAAAATCGTCAACGAAGAGGGGGCGAGAATATGTTCTCTTTGCGGTAGAGGCGAGACATCACACCATACAGTATTTTATCGGAGTGTGATTTATTTTATTGGGTTATTTTACACGCTTTCTCAACATCTAGGTTATTTAGCGTTTGAATGATATGAAGGTGATAATGCCTGTGAAATGAGTCCGGGGTCCAGCACCGAAAGTTACTCAGCATTTGCTTGTATTGGGTTGAGGGAAAACTCCGGAAAAAACCTCAACCAGGTAACTTGCCCCAACCGGGATTCGAACCCGGGCCACCTGGTTTCGCAGCCAGACGCGCTGACCGTTACTCTACAGGTGTGGACTCGGAGTGTGATGATGATATATGAATTATGGCGAAATTGATTCGACGTCCAATGCCGATAGTTACCCAGCAATTCTTCTTCATTTGGTTGAGGAAAAACCTCAACCAGGTAATTTCTTTCAACCAGGATTTAACTAGGCTTTTAAGTAGGTTATCTTATGACGCTTTATCAACATCTTAGGTTATTTGACCTCTGAATGATATGAAGATGATAATGCCGGTGAAATGAGACCGGAGTCCAGCACCGAAAGTTACCCAGCATTAGCTCATATTGTGATGAGGGAAAACCCGGGAATAAACCTCAACCAGGTAACCGGGAATCTAACCCGGGCCACCTGGTTTTGCGGCCAGACTCGCTAACAGTTACTCCACAGGTGTGGACTCCAGGATTTGAACCCGGACTCGATCTTTCCACAGTTGTGGACTGTGTCATGTGTTTTATTTAGGCGCTACTAAGACATAAGAAACATATTATTTAACATACTCCAAGCTGGTTATACAGAGCGATCCAAAAGTCGCGCACATTAAAATTATAATGTCTATATTGAGTAGTGCAGTTGGAAAGTGCTATCGGCTACCGCTAGATAGCATCGTGGATATTAACAGCAACAAACCTAGACGTCTTTGTGATGTGTATGTATACACTGACGCTTGCAGTAGTCCTTTGTTTATTGCTCGGCAAACATGTCGTTTTCCCAAGAGCAACGAGTTTTCATTATTGAACATTATTTTTCCAGTCGTTTTTATGCACGTGTTGTAGACGAATTTCGTAGGAACTATGCGGATGTGGCAGTACCTAACAATTCGACCATAACGAGATTAATCGCCCGTTTTAGAGAATGTGGATATGAGTTACGTGGCCAATATTGGTCTTCTCTTGCGTTTTCTAGTTCAGTCTAGTTTTATTTCGTCTTGCCATTTGCTTCTAAACTTGCCTTGTGTTGTGGAGTCTTTGTTGCCTAGTCATGAGCAAATGTGGCCAAGTCTTGTTTTCTGTAGTGTTGTCTAGTTCAATCTGCATTTGTCTAGACTTGCCTGTGTTTCCGGACTTTTCTTGTGTTGTTTAGTGTTGTTTTTGATGTAGCCATGAGTTACGTGGTCGAGTCCTGTCAACTCTTACGTTTTCTAGTTCAGTCTAGTATTGTCTACTGTTTCTAGACTTTTCTTGTCGTGTTTAGTGTTATCTAGTTTAGTTACGACTTACGTATTCAATTCTTGACTTCCTTTACCTCTTTTAGTTCAGTCTAGTTTTATCCTGTGTTGCCTTGCTTCATCTTGTATTGTTTGCTGTAATCATTTCTAATCTTGTGTAGCTGAACTTTATTTAGCCTATTTCAAACTTGTTCTGTTATGTTTCGTGTAGTTTAGTTTTGTTTAGTCTATCTACTTCAGGCTACAACTTATAGGATACCTTTTCCTTCCCATCCTTCTGACCTAACGAGAAGGCAGATTTAATTTTCGACATAGGCCTACTGTGTAGCCTCGATATCACGAGCAATGACAAATTTCAATAACGTAATTCAAAAATCTTTCTGGAATAGCAGTACATAATACATCCAAGTTGAGCCAAAGAGAAGGCTTCATGGCCTTAACTCCGCGAACGAAAATAAAAATATTATTATTATTATTATTATTATTATTATTATTATTATTATTATTATTATTATTATTATTAACACAGTGACAGTTTCTGACCAGATTGCAGGTTGACGCAACCATCAATTTCACTATTATATTTGTTATATTAATTTAATTGAACTGGGATTGATTTTTGTTACTTCTCCCAATAGGGCTAGTATTTCAATAAATTATATTTGAGTAGCTTTCCGTCTAAATCTAACTACGAAATAATCAAATATACAAATCATATTCATTCAGTCCAACTCGGTGTGGCAATTGCTCGATCACAAGCAGGGGATCTGAATTTTCACTCGTTTCTCATGCGCGAGCATCTAGCGTAGACATTCTGCAAGCAGAACAGTTTAGCTATGTCTTGTGAACGTTGATTGCAGCCGGCTTGCATTTTAACATGAATTCTGTGTCCAGTTTTCTGTTAAAACTATTTAGTTCGCATTAGATAAAATAGAATATGGAAATTAAAACTTCAAGACGACCTACTCTAAACATAGAGCAGGATATTTAAAAAAAAAAAAAAACAGCACGGCAAGAGAGGCTTTCGAAATTAGCGATGTTTTCATTGGTAACATACTTTGTCATGGAGATTTCAAATTTTTTAATCAAATTTATAATTTTATAAGTAATTTCGAAAAGATTTCAAATTTCAATAAGTTATAAGTAATTTTGCTAAAGACGTAGAATGGACTTCGTTTTCAAGTACGAGTAAAACTATTTTCAAGAAATATATTTAATAAAATAGACCTATACAGCCGAAACCGGTTATAAGGACTCTGAAGGGACCGCCAGTTTACGGCCGTTATAGCCGGTAGTCGCACAAACCGAGTTTTTGTTTGTTTGTTTTTTTTTTTTTGCTAAAATATAATATCTGTAAATTTTAGCCTGTACACTTATATGGTTAATGAAATGCCACACATAATATGGCGATTAGAAAATAGGGAATTGTCAGCATCACCAAGGAATTGGGTGAATCACACTCAACGATTTCTACAATTTGGAAGGACAGAGAGAAAAATGCAGTCTTTTATTTGAACACATGATATATTCAACGCAGATGAAACTGGCTTGTTTTACAATATGACCCCAGATAAGACACTGAAATTTAAAGGTGAACAGACGAGTGGCTATCTACGAAGTGGCCTGTTTTGTATGAAGATTACATACCGCGAGTTTTTTTAAGGTTGAGGATCAGTGACAGGTTAGGTTTGGTTTGTTCAGCTTTTGGTAGTTAGATGGAGAGATAGAAAGTGATTCGTTATCTTGCGTAATGCAAAATGATAGTGGTACCACTGGAGTTTGTCATTAAATTCATTATTAGGCTTCGTATTCCAGCTACCTAAAGACTGAAGTTAAAGACATATTGGGTATATAGTACGCCGAACACAGGTAATGCAACGGATAAGGATATAAAAAAACAGATCGTCGCTGCGTGTTCGTGGAGTACAGTCAACTCCCGACATTCTGAAGCTATACTAGCAAACACATGCTTGAGCCGAGATGTTCATTTTCGTCGTGATCTTTGCCCTGAATAGTAACGTTCATTCGTAAGTTACGAAACTTGAACACATACGGATGTCACTTGAAATGATTTTATTTTTGCAAGAAATTCTTTCAATAGCACATGATGTTATAGGTACATGATGTAGTAACAGATATTCCTATTGTCTGATATTTTCTCGTGTTTCATTAGGATATTGCATGTCCCTCATCATTGAAAACCCACTCATTTTCTTTGTAGGTACCTACTTCTTTAGAAATTCCCTAAAATGCAGATTATTCAATTTATTTATTGGGATGTTGGCACTGAACATCATGGTAGGGTACACAAATTCATGCTAAAACGTGGAGTTAATATCTTCATAATTTTCAGATTTTGATGGTACTGGTTTTTTAGATTACGTTCAACACAATTTCTGTGCCTTTTGGCATTTCAATGTCTTTCATTGCACTGTTTTTGCCACTTTTACGTTTATTTTACACAATTTATATGTAATGTTGTCTACTTATACTGAGAGTTAAAATGTTAGTTCAACTATTTTCAATAATGCCCTGCAATATTATACTCTTGTGCATCTTACTTAAGGAATTTTACCTCTGCAATGAACTTACAAACAGCCATAAATATGTAGTTATTCAAATAATACTACTAGTAAGAGCAGTGATCGATAAGACTACTCATTATGACTGCGTCCCGGTTTTGACTTTATAGAGGAAGAGGGCAGAGTTTGCGTAACTATTTTGTATACGAACGTACCTGTACCAACGCTATGACGTCACATCGCTCATTTGCGATAAGAGAGGCACAACTCAAAATTGTTCATTTTTTATATTCTTACAAAAATGAACTCCAAAAGTAGTATATTTTTATCGTGAATAACGACAAATACATGATTACATTATTTTTCCGCCAGATGGCAGATGTCTTTATTAAATTGTTTTAATCTAACAAAATCATTACAACAACAAAGACTTAATTTTAGTTGTTACGAAACATTCAAACTGAAACGTTTAAATATTTTCATGAAGAGTGACAGAATTTGTATTGCGTCTTTTCATTGAATAATTTATTTTCATCGGCGAGGAATTATTCTGCGTTGTGTCATTATTTTAGATAAGTAACAAATATTTATTTAACTTCCCTTATCATCAATAAGCTTACATTTGATATTGTGACGGTATTTATGATTAAAACTATTTTAATTTAATAATTATTTAATTTTATGTCTGTCTATTTCAAAAGTTACAATAACGTTTTACCTTTATTTTTAACAGGGTTCGCAATTTTTTACAGGATATGAGTCAATTATGTTCCTATCTAATTCTAAAGCTGTCAAAACAAACATTTTTAGAAAATGATGTCTGGCAGCCGGTTACTCAAACACAACTCGAAGGTTTGTTCAATAATATACCGCAAATTTGATCAAGATGAATAGTATTAATGCCTTGATTAAAAATTTAAAAGAAATAACAGTGTCCCTGTAAATGAAATAGGGGAGAGTCGGGTAGTATCGGACATCGGGTAGTATCGGACAGTGCGTTTCTTTCATCTACCACCATATGGTAGTACCTGAATGACATGGTTACGTTTCTCTATGCGACATCACAGAAACGTAACCATGTCAATCAGGTACTATCATCGTGTGGTAGATGAAAGAAACTCACTGTCCGATATTACCCGATGTCCGATACTTCCCGACTCTCCCCTAAGTTTAAAATATGTAGCATGAATAATGATCTGCCCTGTTGTTTCCAGAAAGTAAGCAGGCTAGTGTAAATGATGCTGATGCAGATTCTAAATAGAATGTTTTTAATTTAACATTTTTGACTTGAAAACAACTGATGCCACCTGTTTCATTTGGCATGTGGGAGAAGCAGAAAGAGGTGTCAATGAAATAAGTACTGTATCTGTGTACTTAACTTCTTGGAAGAAAAATAAAAAATGTCGGCTGAAGACATAGACATAATTTTCTATACTGATCATTGCTGAGGACTTCTGCTCTAAGGTTCATAATCCATCTGTACATGTTCACTGTATGCAAATTCCCAAATCTGAAATCCATTATCCATAAATTCTTGATAACTGGACACACTCAGGACGAAGATGATAGTGCCCTTTCAATGATCGAGAGCGAAGTAAAACGCGTGTCCAAAAGTGGTCCGATTTACACTCCACATCATTTTGTCTCTATTGTTAAAGCTGTAAAGAAAACAGGACGGACCTACAAAACCAAGGAAATATCCCATAAGAACTTTTTCCAATATCAAGAACCTAGGAACAAATTACAAGAACAAAAATTACTTCAGGAACACAAGGAAAATCAACGAAGTAAATGTTTTGACAGTGCATCAAATCATCCATTGTCATTTTTCTACAAAACATTCTATTTCGACGAAGAATTTCAAGAAGTACAACTAAAAAACTATTCTTCAAGCAGTGAAACCAAAACAGAGACTCTAGAATTGCCACAAGTTTATAATGAAAAAATAGGTATAAGTGAGAGGAAAAAGGCAGATTTACTAGATCTGATTAAACCGAATCACATTTCAAGCTTCTATTAAGAATTCTTTGAATCTCTGAAAGTGTAGAGAGGTGTTGTGAACTGTATTGAAAGTGTTGTGCTGTAGTTTATGTTTACTGGGCAATTTATTTCTAAAATAATTTTGTGTAAAGAATTGCAGATTTTGTTTAATGCTTTCTCAATCTAGATTGTTGCTATTATATTATTTTTTCTAACATAATTCATAGTCATGTATTTAAAAATAGTCTTTAAATTATATGGTTAAATATAAAGTATAATTTTCATAAAACGTTATTACATTCGTTTGTCAATACAACATCTTTATTAAAATTTAAATTTATTAATGAATATCACAGAGCATGCTTATAATATTATTGTGTAACGACATGCCAATAAATTATTCCATAGCATTACTTTATCGAAAAAATTACTTTTCTACAAACACAATAATTCTGCAGTTACTGTATGTCAGGTAAATATTCTCACTGACATAACTAAAAACAGACATATTTATTTAAAAAAAGAACAACACAACTTAAAATAATTGTTGAAATTACTGAAATTAATTAATAATTATGGTAGTATACGCTACAACACCAGAAATATAATACACGTGCAAAATTGCATTCCGTTTGGAAAAAGTATGTGCCTACAATTTGATTTTTAAGAATAACTTATGAAAACTTTAAAATGCTTCTCCTGTAGAATTAACACTTTTTAAGTTGTGTCACTTTTATCGCAAATGAGCGACATATACTTCGAATCAGGCAACTTCATTCCAGTTTATAGGTAGCTGGAATATGGAGACTAGTCATTATTGTCTGAGAAAATTATCGGTCGGGTATACAAGAAACGAAGGTATTTGGAATGAATTTACCAATTTCCTTTCTTTCCTTTTGCTACATTCTCTCACCGATGCTCGCCTTCACAGTTCACCAGACTTACTGATTTGAAATCTACAATCTAACTGGAAACAAGAGTTTGAAAATAAGGGTTACATTGTTGTCAGTAATCTCCAAATACTTAACAAACAAAAATCAACATTGGACGTTACAGGCGATAAATTTCTCCGAAGATGTGGTATTTTTTGTTTTATACGATCAGTTGTAATAAACGATGTCGTACTAAGCGATTTTTTAAATACGATGTTTATTTCATTTTTTAAGTTCGTTATTTAACGACGCTGTATCAACTACTAGATTATTTAGCGTCGATGATTGGTGATAGCGAGATGGTATTTGGCGAGATGAGGCCGAGGATTCGCTATATATAAACTGGCATTCACCTTACGGTTGAGGAAAACCTCGGAAAATTAAGCGGGTAATCGAACCCGCACCCGAGCGCAACTTCAGACCGGCAGGCAAGCGCCTTAACCGACTGAGCCACGCTGGTGGCTTACAGTGTTTATATAGGGTTTAGACGGGGACCGTTAGATTTCGCTGTTATAGCCAATACGTCGTTAAAAGCGATGTCGCTATAAACGGTTTCCTCTGTATATACAGCACCATTAAATATTTTAATAATGTAACTATAGTAACACCTTACTTTGTAGGTTTGCATAGTTATGTTTTATTCATAATTTTACTGTAAAAAAACCTTTCTCATTTTGTTGCTTATGTGTAGGTCCCGGATTTTGATGTAATGTCAAAGTGCGAAATGTGTACATAAAATATAGTAATTATCGGGGAAATATGTAAATAAATATGTAATGTTAATAAAATTTGTATGTAAATTAAAATCACTATTTACTAATGCATTAAATTCACAAAAATATCGTCATAATTTAACTTGTCAGTTGAAGTGGTAGGATGCAGCCTCGAAAGTCGATTTTCCATTTCCACGTCATTTTATAGTTTGCAAATACAATTTGTCTCTGCCAGAATCTATGATTTTCTTGTGCCTTAAGATTTCCTAGAAAAATATTTTTGCGAAACACACATTATGATATTTTGACTTACCTGACACCCTATCCAAACCCCTCGCTAATAGCCTACTTTTAATTTCTAGCAAAAATAAATGACCGGCGCACCTGACGATCCCAGATTCTGAGAAAGCATTATTGGAAATGTATAGAGTTGAGGCACTCCGAATATTCTGTTTTACAAAAAAGGAGTTGGAATCCCCAGTTTTATGTTTGTTTTTAGTTTTAAAAGTACTATTCTCTTAAGCCAGTTTTAGAAATTGAAGTATTTTGTATAGTTATGAACAGAACATAACAACGTCAGTTCCGGGAACTTCCTCTTTACCAGCATCGTGTACTATAATAGTGAGAATAAAAGGGGCCCTCCAGGCGCTGTTATGGGACAGGGACGTCAATATTTAATCTCCCAGTATATATTATGAAACAAAATCAATAATTTACTCAGGAAATTAAACCGAATATAATAAAAAAGTAAAAAACTCAATAATTGCCTAGATATGTACAAAAAAGTTATTTTTACATAATATGTAAAATATGTAATATTACTAATATGTTAAAATATGTACAATGGAACTTAGCTATAACCGTATCAGAAGCACAAATAGCCGACATTTGCCATTTTCACTAGTCTACAAGTAAAGGAATACTTACTTACTTACTTACTTATTGTCTTTTAAGGAACCCGGAGATTCATTGCCGCCCTCACATAAGCCACCCATTGGTCCCTATCCTAAGCAAGATTAATCCAGTCTCTATCATCATATCCCACCTCCCTCAAATCCATTTTAATATTATCCTCCCATCTACGTTTCGGCCTTCCCAAAGATCTATTTCCCTCCGGCCTCCCAACTAACACTCTACATGCATTTCTGGAGTCGCCCATACGTGCTACATGTCCTGCCCATCTCAAACGTGTGGATTTAATGTTCCTAATTATGTCAGGTGAAGAATACAATGCGCGTAGTTCTGTGTTGTGTACCTTTCTCCATTCTCCTGTAACTTCATCCCTTTTAGCCCCAAATATTTTCCTAAGAACCTTATTCTCAAATACCCTTAACCTATATTCCTCTCTCAAAGTGAGAGTCCGAGTTTCATAACCATAAAGAACAACCGGTAATATAAATGTTTAAAAAATCTAACTTTCAGATTTTTTGACAACAGACTGGATGATGAAAGCTTCTCAACCGAATAATAACAGGCATTTCCCATATTTATTCTGTGTTTAATTTCCTCCCGAGTATCAGTTATATTTGTTACTGTAGCTCCCAGATATTTGAATTTTTCCACCTATTCAAAGGATAAATTTCCAATTTTCATATTTACATTTCGTACAATATTCTCGTCACGAGACATAATCAAATACCTTGTCTTTTCGGGATTTACTTCCAAACCTATTTCTTTACTTGCCTGAAGTAAAATTCCCGTATTTTCCCTAATTGTTTGCCTTTTTGAAATCTATGATTAACTGATGCACTGTATCCCTATACTCCCATTTTTCTCCATTATCTGTCGAATACAAAATATCTGGTCAATAGTTGATCTATTACGCGTAAAACCACACTGAAGATCCCCAATAAATTCATCTACATATGGAGTTAATCTTCTCAAAAGAATATTGGACAAAATTTTTACGACGTCAACAAAAGTGATATTCCTCGAAAATTACTACAGTTAGTCTTGTCCCCCTTCTTAAAGATAGGTAGGCCTACGATTATGGATTCCTTCCATTGTTCTGGTACCATTTCCTTTTCCCAAATAGCAAGTACAAGTTTATAAATTTTGTTAGATAATGCACCTCCACCCTCTTGTATTAATTCTGCTGGAATTTGATCGATACCTGGAGACTTATAATTTTTCAGATTTTCTATCGCAATTTCGACTCCAGAAAGTGTCGATTCGGGTATAAATGGCTCAGCAGTTTGTATTTCAATTTCGTCCCGATCATTTCTATTTGGCCTATGTATATTTAGTAGTTGCCCAAAATAGTTTTTTCATCTGTTCAGGATTGAATGAAAGTTTGCAAGCAAGTCACCATTCTCATCCTTGATCACGTTTACCCTTGCCTGATATTCATTCTTGAATTCCTTGATGCCCTTATATAAATCTCTAATGTTTTTATTTTTACTATTTGTATATAGTATGAAAAAAAAAATTCAAAACTTTACTCTGGAAAATAAAACTAATTTAATAAAAAAGTAAAAAACTCACTAATCGCTTAGATAAGTACAAAAATATTATTTGTGCGAGATCGTGCGTATTTGCTTGGTTTCCGCACAAAACCAATCCGCGGTAAGTCTAAAATTCCACATTCAGTATTCCCAACCTAACACACATAACAATTTCCCTCTTCTTACCGCTTAAGTGACATATTGATTTTACTGCTTTAGGCTTTTAACATATTATTTTTAGAGCCGTTCAATATAGTAATAATTATAAATTGGAAACTTAACACTGCAATTTCATCTAAATTGCACTGTTAATTATTGTTTTTAAATATTTGCAAAAATTAAGTAAACTCTACAACTCCACTAAAGTTACTGCATTCGTGATGCATGTAACATTAAGGAAGCCGTTTGTTTTAAGTTCGCATTTATAGACTGGGGGAAAAAAAAAGACAGACGTATATCACGGCCTGCTGGAGTATAGTAAACACAGAAAACATTTTAAAGCAACAATGTTGAAGATAGATATTTTTGTTTTGCAAATTTGCCGTCATTGAACAGAAACCAAGATGGAGATTTCATTGCAACTAATTAGAAATTCCTCTTTCAGGTATGTAATGAACGATCTTCGCACAAAATAATGTACGATACACGAGCGGTATGTTTTCTTTCAATTGTCGGAAATTAAAAAAGCTCAACTACGTTTCGCTTTTTCGAACTTTTCCTCGAACACGAAAACTTCAACATACCGCTCTTGTAATATGTAAAAATATGTAAAATGGAACTTAGCTATAGCCGTATCAGAAGCACAAATAGCCGACATTTGTCATTTTCACTAGTCCACAAGTAAATAAATGCAATATGTAATTAGCCCACATAAGAATCCGGGCCCTACAGTTGTATGTCTTTCGTGATTAAATCTTTGTTGTGTGGATTGAAGGCCGTTTTCAGAATGTAAAATTCAGATATAAGTTAACTTACGTTAAGAAATAATAAGTCATGATTAAAAATTATAATATAAGAATATAATATTTTTTCGTTGTTGGTAACTCTATAGCATCTATTAGATGCTTTATGGTTGTGCCCACAGAAGGAGTTATTGGTCAACAATGTGACGGTGAAACGTGTGTTCAGGTTACTGCCCAGCGACAGCCCTGATGTATTTTTATATTTGTGATGATTGATTAATTTATGTTAACTCGGCACACACACACACAATCATACAAATTTCCAGACTCTAGACACCCAGGGAATTCTTCCACTTCAAGAAAAACTCACCGAGAGCCGAGCCCGGGAATCAAACCCGGGACCTCCTAATCTGGAAGCCAGCATGCTGACCAAGAGACCACGGAGGCAGCCAAAAGAATATAATATCGAAGTATATATATATATATATATATATATATATATATATATATATATATAAAATTGCATATAGAGACGCAGTGCGAAAACTCCTGCTTTAAGGGATAAAGACTTGAACTCCTTGGTGGAGTGTCATGGCACACGGACTCAAATTTTATGCCTCAATTTTGTAGCAGCTCAATATCCCCTGCTATTATGGTTGTGGGTCATAGTTGTGTCAACTGGCGGTACACTGATACCGACGCGGCGTCCGAGCCCACTATCTGCACAATGACGGTGTCGCAGTAATCCGCAATTTTCAAAGCACGCAGTGGGATATCGTTGCGGAACACCTGTAAGTGTTATTTCGAGAGAATGGGAGATTGCTTTGAGGAGGAGTTAATACGTTGCTTTACTGCTGCTTCCAAAGCGAATGTGTTGCCCACTAATAGGATGAATACGAAAACGGCAAAACTTTCAGCATGAACTCTGCACATCTCTCCGCGGTATATAATTCATTACAGCCTCGGACTCTCCGACCTCCCGTTTTCATTCCTGCTGTTGTATTACAGACCGTAGCAAAACAAAACCATTGGGAAATGATTTTTGTGGAGGTCGGTAAAATTACAAATATCCCCATCCTATGCAACATATCCGCCTAAATGTCTTTCCTCTCTCTTTCGCATGCAAGTTAATAGCATAACTTTAGCTTTTGTTCGCATCAGAGGTAAAATTCTCAGCCTAGTGCAGAGAGTTGTGTATAAACTCTTATTATGTATTTATTAATTAATGTTTTCACCATGTTAATTACAAAATACACGGATATACATTTTGCATAACTGCAAGTGAAATGTTGCATCGTAAAAACGTAACGATAAAATATGAACCTGTTAGTTTTAAAATGATTACACGAGTGCTAAAATTAATTAACATTCTAAATATTTCACTGTTGGGAGTTTTACCCGATTTAATGACATAACCTGCAGTAAAAAAGATATCGTCGCACATTTTCACAAATACTTAATATTTGAAAAAGCCGAAATAATTACGATAATGAAAAATCCCGCTCTTTAATAATTGATACCAATAAATAAGTAATATCAGCGAACTGTGTCTGTGACGATTAGTGAAATTCAAGCGCCATTCCCCTTATGAATTTATGTGTAACTTGCTTGATATCCCTTTCACTTGTTCATTGATTGTTATGCTTACCATTAAGCTCACAGTTTGCTGACTGAAAAGCCCGATTGATATCTTGATAACGGTTAAAAATCCGTTGTAGGAAAACAGAATTATATATTTTAGAATAAACATGATGAGAACTTATCGTAACTCTACGAAGGTGAGTACTGAGCAGAGAGAAAGATAGAATTAACTGTATGCATTTTATTAAATTTCCGACGCTATTGAACTAATTAATGATAATATAATAAAAATAAAAATAAAAATAAAAAATATTAATAAATAATAATAACAGTAATAAGTAATCACAAAATATGAATAAATAACAAACCGATAATAATAATAATAATAATAATAATAATAATAATAATAATAATAATAATAATATAAAAACTAAAGAAATGACAAAAATAATAAAATAATAATAAAATACAATACATAATAATACATTAATAAATAATATAATAATAATAATAATAATAATAATAATAATAATAACAAAACAATATAATAAAAGTAAAATAATAAAAATTATAAAATAATAAATAAAATAAATGCTGATACTGCCGCCGCCCCCGCCCCCACCACCATCAATAATAATAATAATAATAATAATAATAATAATAATAATAATACAATGACAAAAATAATAAAATAATAATAAAATACGATACATAATAATAAAATAATAAATAATAAAATAGTAATAAATAATAGCCTAATAATAATAATAATTATAATAATAACAAAACAATATAATAAAAATAAAATAATAAAAATTATAAAATGATAAATAAAATAAATGCTGCTACCGCCCCCGCCCCCACCACCATCAATAATAATAATAATAATAATAATAATAATAATAATAATAATAATAATAATACAATGACAAAAATAATAATAAAATAATAATAAATACAATACATAATATTACAATAATAAATAATAAAATAGTAATAAATAATAGCCTAATAATAATAATTATAATAATAACAAAACAATATAATAAAAATAAAATAATAAAAATTATAAAATGATAAGTAAAATAAATGCTGCTACCGCCGCCGCCCCGCCCCCACCACCATCAATAATAATAATAATAATAATAATAATAATAATAATAACAATAATAATAATAATAATAATAAACTAAAAACTAATGAAATGACAAAAATAATAAAATAATAAAAATGATACATTAAATAATAATACAATTAATAAAGAATAGTACAATAATAAATAATAAAATAGTCATAAATAATAATAACAAAACAAAATAATAAAAAATAAAGTAATAACAATTATAAAATGATAAATAAAATAAATGCTGCTACCGCCGCCGCCCCCGCCCCTCACTACCATAATAATAATAATAATAATAATAATAATAATAATACAATGACAAAAATAATAAAATAATATAAATGATACATTAAATAATAATAAAATTAATAAATAATAGTACAATAATAAATAATAAAATAGTAATAAATAATAATAACAAAACAAAATAATAAAAATTATAAAATGATAAATAAAATAAATGTTGCTACCGCCGCCACCCCCACCACCATCAATAATAATAATAATAATAATAATAATAATAATAATAATACAATGACAAAAATAATAAAATAATAAAAATGATACATTAAATAATAATAAAATTAATAAATAATAGTACAATAATAAATAATAAAATAGTAATAAATAATAATAATAACAAAACAAAATAATACAAATAAAATAATAAAAATTATAAAAAATAAATTAAATAAATGTTGCTACTGCCGCCACCCCCATCGCTACCGCCGCCGCCCCTGCCCCAACTACCACCACCACCACCACCACCACCACCAATAACAATAATGCAACGTATCAATCCGGATGTGACAGCCCATGGAGGACTTAAGCCTTGGTTTTTCTGAACCGACGCATGCGACGTGCGAGGGGACTACACGAGAGGTCTGCGCATTCAAGTATTCACTTGTGCCTACATCCTCAATACTGCTACTTGTATATGCCGCCTCTGTGGTTATCAATGGTATTATAAGCAAGTTGTCAGGATGTTTGATCCCCGGTCAAAAGTTAAATGTTATGTTTTATTTAACGACGCTCGCAACTGCACAGTTTATATCAGCGTCGCCGGATGTGCCGGAATTTTGTCCCGTAGGAGTTCTTTTACATGCCAGTAAATCTACTGACATGAGGCTGTCGCATTTAAGCACACTTAAATGCCATCGACCTGGCCCGGGATCGAACCCGCAACCTTGGGCGTGGAGGCTAGCGCTATACCAACTCGCCAACCAGGTTGACTCCCCGGTCAAACTGTGATGGAATTTATAATGGAGAAAGCAAATGCTGAAGATGGTTCTTCTTGGAACATTCCTGTTTCCCTCCAAAATTCAACGAACACACACTTACTTTTTCTTCATTTCATCTATTATCTGTTGTTACTGTTATTTAGTCAACTGTTCCAAGACAGGTCTGAAGCTCACAAGTGATACCAAGAAGGCACCATTTATGAGGCAACTAGGCCAGGAAATAATGAGGTAGGGTGGCCAGTTCTTTTCCCCCTCCATTGCATACATGCCGATTACCTATATATTTTGTACACTAATCAGACTTCAGATGTATACAAACAATATTGAAGCGTTGGGCCGAATATCGGTATATATATTACAATTTTTCAAAATCGAGGTCTTAATAGAATAATGCTGTATATAGTCTTAGGCCTACACAGTTGTCACAAAAGTTGTTTTTCTGTACCTGCATCAGAGGAGCTTCTATACGAGATACAACCATGAATTTCTTTGTTGGAAAAAGGTCTATATCACTTTCTAGCGTATCCAGTTGTTTACATCATATCGGGAGTTATTGCACGGGAGTTTGTTCTCTTTACGAATATTTGGTACTTGAACTCAGTGTATCAGGTTTTGGTTGATCTATTATGTAAAATTGACGACTGCAAGACAGTGACGATTTCTAATGTAGAGATTGACCGGCTAAATAAATATAAAAAAAGGGGAAGATATGTCACCAAAATTGCTGAGAAATATTGGTTTTAAGTATACAACAAGGAAGACAAAGTCGCAAGTTAGTGCAAAAGATGCCCAAAGGAATATAAGTTCCTTTCTGTTATTTTTGCAGTATTTCATTAGTTATATTTTAATTTACACTTTATCTAGTTTTAATTAGTTCATGTTGTGTTTTGCCACTATAGTTTATCTTAGAATTTTATCAAGGTATTTCGTTTCAAGAACAGATTCAAATTCCATCCCCCAACAATTTCTCAACTGTAATATTTCATTTTCTTTATTCGTTAGTTATTGTTACAACTTTAATTGATTTAGTGGTGTCCCTACATCTCAATACTGCAGTTATTTTCTAATAATAGTGTTATTATTTGATCAACATTCTATGTTTATTCATAATATGACACTGAGTGTAATTTTTAATAAATTACTTTGTGTTAATTGATATTAATAAATAGAATTTAAAAATAAATGTCATAATCACTTGGTCATAATTTAACCTTTTTATTGATTTTGTATATTTCATAATATTCTGACTGTATTAAACTGTATATTGTCTGTATTCCCCAGTAGCATTTCTGTGGAGTTAAAAATGTTACAAACTTCTATGAAGTGTAATATGACTTTCAATAACATACAATCGTATACTTCGCTAATGTACAAAACATATTGATGGAATAACGGTCTATGTTGCCCGTCCGATAGTAAATTTATGAGCGGAATTACGATGTAACATTTTTGGTCTTCCTCCACATTTAGCAGATTTTAACATAGACCGTTATTCGGCCCAACGCTTCAATTGTTCTTCCCCTCACACACATCATCAAATGAAATGCCTGATTATAGTTGTACATATCAGCCAAAACCTCAATCAGAGGTACTATTATCTGTAATAGTTAAAAATATAATTAGTGAATTCTTGAGGTTATTCGTGTTTCCGATGCTCATATTGGAATGACTTCAGACTCACTCAGGGCCTGTGTCTTGTCAGGATTAGTCCGAGGTTGAGACCTGGCTCTATCATGGTTTAAGTAGGAAGATCAACTGTCAGCTTCGGATTTACGAATGTTACCTAGACCAACTGTCGAACTTGGGCAATCATCTCATATTTGGGGCGCACTGTGGGACAAATTTAAGCCTAAACGCAAAGTTTCGAGCCTCAAAAGCCAAATGAAGCAAGCTAGGTTTATGCACTGTACTCTACTGTACATAATCAGTATGAAATATGTCCTATATGCATCTCAAATTTGCGCTAAATAATTCAAAACTTCCCGACATTAGTATTTATTTATACTAAATTAATTATAAAAGCATAAAGGTCAAGAACACCCGTATGAACAAAGCTCGCATTCGGGTCTAGTTCCATTATAATTAGAGTTGAGCTTAAACGATATTTCAAAGTATCTGTGCCAACTGTGACTGTGACAATTAAATATCTGTGACTTTTGCCTGTGATTTTGTCACACCGATATTTTATATCGATAAGTAAGCACAATATGCATGAATTACACCGATATTTTGTCACACCGATAAAAATTAACAGGAAATATTGAAGAGCAATGCAATGTGAATATGAATTCTCTATACATGCCACACATCAGTGGTGTATATGGGAAAATCCAACAAATAAGTTATGTACATGTTACCATTAACAAATAAATACTAATCTAACTCAACAGTAACATGTAAAAAGTTAACCTCATATACTAAGAGGTTATATCGTAGTTGATTGTAGATATGGAATCAGTTGATAATTTTGTAATGTAGTTGGGTATGGAGAAATTGAGGTTATGTGATTATCCTAATCGTTTTAAAAATTGATCCTTTTTATTGCATATAATATAATGGATAAATTATTTTTAAGTCGTACAATAACTTAATAGTGAGTCAGAATAAAAATTAACGAAACATCAGTACCGGTATTCGGAAAAAAAATGGAAAATAATTACAAAACAAAACAGTTGTTTAGACAGGATTTTATACAAGATAAAGTATTGGTAACCAATGGTATTATTATTGTTTAAATCGTGTAATCACTATATCATTTATAATAAGTTGGTGAAACTAGCGCTGAAGTAGTTTCGGCGATTTCGGATGTGAAAATCGTTGCATTTATAAGGATTTTTTTTTTTTTTTTTTTTTTTTTGGAGAGACAGTTCCTCGGGTTAAACTAGTGCTGAGGTAGTTTCGGTGATTTCGGAAGTGAAAATCACTGAATATGATTTTTTGTGGAGATGCAGTTGATCGTATATCCAAAGCATAACAAAGCCTAAACTAACCAAACCTAACCTGTCACAGATTCGTATATGCGGAGTATGAAGGGAACCATCTCAACGCTAGTTTAGTCGTTGATCGTATATGTCTAGGCTTAATAAAAGCTTAAACCAACCAAACCTGACCTGTCACAGATTCATTTATGCAAGGTGTATAAGGGGAATACGAAGGAAACTACCTCAAGGTTAGTTTAGCGAAATAAGTTGCCCATCATATTAGCCAGTTTTGTCTCGTTCGGTTTTAATTGAGTGAAAAATACTTACACATTAATATAAATTCACAGTAATATGAAAATGTGAAGATCTCGGCGGAATTCATAAAATATTTATAAAACATATATATAGATTAAAATATGAAAACAAAATGTCAGATTCATGATTATATTATTATAATGCCACTAATAACTCTGCAACACATCATCACTTTGAAAAAAATAATATTGAACAAAATATCACGAAAAAATAATCAAACACCACCGCCCGATTGCTGTTATTGTATTATGCGCATGCGCAAACCCACGAAGTAGAGGAGAAAATATCAGTCACAGACGTTAAAACGGTGACAGAGTACTGAATACGGAGCAGATTTCGATAGCGATATTTTGTCACAGATATATCGCGTCATCAGTCACAGGTTTATCTGTGACAAAAAATACCTGTGACAAAATATCGGTTTGTGAAATATCGGCCATCTCTAATTATAATGCAGAAATACAAAAATTAATGCAAACAAATATATTAGGCCTATATATAGAATGAACCGTAAGTAATGCCATTAATTATGTTGGATGATTCCTTTAGTAAAGGGCAACAAAAAGTAAAATACCATTTTGATGTATTTAAAATAGTTCTGATTTGCTGAAAATGGAACAAGTCTAAAGGTCTAAGCCGTGATGTATTGGAAGATGATGATGGTTTTCATTTTGAGTATCTGTCTTGAATTTTGATTAGTGAAGGTGTTTTGTTTAGTTTTATGGCCTACTCAACATGATTTTACACACTCATCTATCTCAAGCTTGAAGTTCTCGAACTAAATTAGTTAAAAGACATGAAACGGGTTAATGGGTAAAATTTCGACACATCCATGCGTAAAATGTAATGGACATTCGGAATATGTAAACTTCAATATAAGGTGCTATTTAAAAAATAACGATTACTATCACCACTCTGTATGTATGAATAACTACATTTTTTCGAACACTGGTATCATATTGTATGGGTTATCTCCAACAGCTTATGAAATTGAAATTTAAGAAGTTATTAGCAATATTCCATACTTATTGTTCATCCCGTATTTTTGGTCAGGGCTACCGATTACTAGCTAATGTTCTATCTACTAAAGAATTTTCTTCTTCTTCTTCTTCTTCTTCTTCTTCTTCTTCTACTACTCATTGTATAGGCCTACCAACGAGTTAGAAAGAGAAGAATATAGAGTGGCCATGTTGTCCTGTACAGCGCTCTTTGCGGTGCCACCGCGAAACACGGCAGATATGAACTAAGCGCCCACCGTTGTAAAAATTCGTCTGCTTACAATGTTGTGTATACGGAGGCAAAAACTACGAAAAAACAAAGAAAAAACATGCCTGTTGTATGTGCTGCATATAACTGCAATTTCAAAAGGGAAAACACAACTGATGTATCATATTTCATGTGAATTTTATGAAGTTAAGTCCATAGTTTTGTTAATTAGCAGCATTTTTTTTCATGCATAAATGTGTAACAACGCCCGGAATAACATGCGGTGTGTACAGTATTTTTCTATTCTTGCAGATTCCCTTTGAAAAAAAAAGGAACTGTTGAAACGGTGGATAATAAATATGAAACGAGACAAATGGTGTCTCTCCGAGCTGTTAATTTCTAGAAGTTCTTTCAGTACACCATCAAAACACTTGTTTATAATTTATAATGCAGTTTTACACAACCTATTGTTCAAGTCTCTAAATTATTTACTGTCGTTTTGGTGAACTGCATTTTCTTGAAAAAAAAAAATGAAATTAACACTGTCTTTATTATATCATAAGCTTTACGTTTCGTAGGTGAGGATCTGGAGTTCATGTTGTTCTGTAAATGTTGTCAACAACTGCCTCCTACTCCTTGTCATGTACATATATTTGTCTTCTGAATGTGGAGAGCATAGGAAGCTGTGTTTCGTACGATGCCATTTAACCCTTGTCGTGTTTTTTCCCACTGATTTAACAAATCTTTGTTTTCTAAAGGAAAAGTGTAGGTTTCTCTGATGTATATACCTAATGCGTAAGTAGGCCTAATTGCAGTGTAGTATTTTTATTATTATACTAGCCGTACCCGTGCGCTCCGCTGCACCCGTTAGAAATAAATATAAAGTAATTACATAATTAAAATAGGACGTTTGATCCAGGGGACATTCGTGTTTGATAGAAGGATAAATCGTTTAATATGTTACTTAATTTAAATTGCATCCAAATAATTAAAATGCGATCATTTTGGTCCAGAGACCACTCATTGGTGCAATGACAATTCCTTTAACATGTTTCTAATTTTTATTACATGCAACCATAGTTAATGAACATTGACATCATTTAGATTTAATGTGTATACTTTATTTTACTTGTTATAGGTTTCCATTGAATTATGGTAATAACTTAATTTTAATCCTTCTTTTCTACGTATTCAGTAAATGGCGTTTGGCCCACTATGGTTCTGAACCCTTCAAATAACTTAAATTATATTATATAGGCCTAATATTACATTACATATATTATATTATTTTATATTATAATACATTATATATCAGAAGTTACTGTAATAACATTATAGCATTATGTCCATCTAGAGAAACTACACTTTCCAATGGTGAAATAATAATTAATTATACAAATCGGTTAATTTAGCTTCCGATATTACTTCATACAAACACAGAAACATTCCATGTATGCTATCTTTCATAGCTTTCGATTGTTGCTGTCCAAGGCACCTTATAGACGAAGTTTATTTATTTTTATTTCATTATACGGCCTTAGATGGCAGTTATTTTAATTTTAAAACTCATTTATCTCATTAAATATCAGTCCCATCAAAATTTTTCAAGGAATAACACTTATCGCAAATTATTTTTAAAGAAACGTTTGTTATGTAACATTTTTCACAAAAATCAATAATAAGCGAGATATTTCGATTTATTTAATTTAGGCCTCCTTATAACCCCCCTTTTAAATAATGTATTTTGAATGCCATATAGCCTAAAATCTAAGTTACAACGAACATAATTTATATTCCAATTTTCATCGATATCCGTTCATCCATTATCGCGTGAAAAGGTAACAAACATAGACAGACAAACAAAAATTTCAAAAAAGCGATTTTCGGTTTCAGGGTGGTTAATTATATATGTTAGGATCAATTATTTTTGGATAATCGATAATTACCACAAAAATTTCGGCTACAGATTTATTATTAGTATAGATATGTAATTATTTAAAAGTGTTTTTCTCTTACATTTAATATGTAATTAATATATTTTCTGAAGAAAAAATCTTTAAGTGTTGAGTGCTTTTTTAATGAACAAAATTATGTAATATCCTTTATTTCTGTTCCTTGTATCCGTCCTGCTTATAGAGAAGACGATGAGCTGTAACTTATAAAAAGTAGGCCTATTTCAAAGACAAACGATAAACCAAATAAATGGTTCACTAGTAATGTACTTAAACTAAACACGGATAAAACCACTACAATTCCGTTTCAGACCCAGTGAAAAACAAATAGCAATAAAATATTAAAATTCTATGTCGACACTCGCATCCAAAAAAACGCAATACTGTTGTTAGTATTTTGACTGGAAGAACATGAAAGAACATAATTGAGCACCTATATGCAATAATGGGGTAAGTATGAATATATATTTCGTAAATACTTACCCCATTATTGCACGTGGGTGCTCAGTTATACGTACACTAATATTAATTTGTGGTGCCACAGCCCTTGAAAAGGCTCAGACAGACCAGCCGGCTGTTGGCCTCACGTTCACATTTCGATAATTATACTCTACTGTAAAAAAAAAAAAAAAAAAAAAAAAAAAAAAAAAAAAAAAAAAAAAAAAAAAAAAAAACTGAAAGCGTGTTTGGTCATGTTTTACCCAAGTTGGAGGTAAAGGTTGTTTACTACAGTTAAAGTTTGGGCCTACTTTCATTCTATATCTTATGATATAATAAATAGTTTTGCAACCTGTAGAGACTGGGAAAACAATTTAATAAAATCATCCGAATAATAAAATCATAATTATTCCATTCTCATTTACTGAAAAATGTAACAAACCTCCTACATCTTTATTAAGTATTAAATTACATAATTCTGATTATTGTCTTATACAGTGTAAATGTCTGATTATTAAAGAGTTCTCTGAAGTTAAGTATTTAGGCATAATTTTCAATAATAATTTAAAGTGGAATCAACACATTAATTACCTTTGTAATAAATTACGTAAAATAGTATATTATTTTGTTTTATTGAGGAATTACTTGTCAAAAAGTCTATTAAGTACAATATATTTAACTTTATTTCAATCGGTAATTATGTATGGAATTATAGGATGGGGTAGCTCATTTAAATCCAATTTTAATCCACTTTATTTATTACAGAAGAAAATAATTACAATATGTCTTCATAAACCTATTGATTTTCCATCTCAAAATTTGTTTCTAGACTTTAATATACTTAACGTAAGACAAATTTATTATATTGTATTAATAAAATTCATACATAAAAATCGAAATAATTTTGAATTGTATTCTCATAGTTATGAAACAAAAGGTATGAATTCTTTAAGATTGTTTGAACCAAAATGCAACACTGTTACAGTATTTAATCATAGTAGTAATTTAGGCCCAAGAATATATAACAAATTTATATTTAAATATCCTAATCTTGTCAATTCTAATAGTTCTAATATTAAATTTAAAAAGTTATGTATGGATTTTATAAAGGTTGAAAAATTGTAAGTTTAAATTTATATACTATAATTGCACAGTAGACATAAGAATTGTATAATTATTAATTTGAATTCAGGAATCCGCCCCTGAGCACGAATTCTGCTCTTTCAGGGGCGAGCTAAAGTTTTTCTGCATATATTATATTTTATGTCACGATTATTAGCAAAATAATAAATAAATAAATAAATAAATAAATAAATAAATAAATAAATAAATAAATAAATAAATAAATAAATAAATTTTATAGGCAATCTTGCGGGTTGCATTTAAAAGAAGGAATATTAAAATTTTCTTCAGTATAATTGCTAGGACTTCTTGTCATACGTACATGACAATTTTGCTTAGGTTATTCTTTTAAGCTTTTCTTCTAGGAATAGCTCAAGTGTTTTGAATTTAGCGTACATAAGGTATTTATTTTAGATTAAGTTACTAGCACATATTTGACGAAATATTAGGTTTTTCCACTTCAGTTTAACTGATTTATGCAAACGAAATTTTGACAGTTGGCGATTGCAATATTACTTATCGCCACGCCCACTTTGTTTTGGGCGCTTAAGTTAATGGCGGAAGGCCGTTCAATTTTCTTCAAACATGGCGGCGCAATGGCCACTCTATATCTCTCTCTTTCTAACTAATTGAGGCCTACGGCCTGTTCTCTCCAGAGATTAGGAGTATTTCCATATTTTCTTTGGTCTTACAGGCGACCTCTTTCCATCTGCTGGTAGATTATCCCTTGCTATGCGTACTGTACAGTTCTGTCTGGTGTCATGCGACATACGTGGTGATTGCATTCCTTTCTTATGCTATTTACCCAATCACCTATTGCTTGGATGTTTAGCTGCATTCTAATTTCTTTACTTCTTACTTTATCTCTTCTTGTTTTCCTTAACACACTCATTTCGTTTGTTTCCAGAATCCTCTTAGTCTTTTAAGTGTCCGCTCCTACTTCACAGACATAGGTTAATATTGGGCGAATTACAGCTTTATAGATTCTTACCTTGGTTGCTTTATTCAAGTATTTGTTGTTCCATATAACATCATTCGTGCATCCTGAAATACTTGCTGCTTTATTTTCTTGGTGCATAACTTCATTTTGCAATGCCCTCCAAGAATCTTGACTGATTTAAATCATGCATTTCAAGGAAAATAATCATTAACAGGATTGTTAGTTTGTAAAATTCATAACAGTTTCTGCAGTGTAAGAAAGAGTCTTTATCTTTCCTGTGTTTTAAGTGGGTCTGTAGTATGCACACATTACCGATACACATTGCTTCAGGTAATCACCGCGAGAAACAAAGCCCACCTCAATGCAATTACAAGACTTGGGCTCTATGAGATGCTTAAGTACGGACGGCTAAGAGGCAGGCAGGCAGACTGTATGCGGAATCCTTCCTGCACTCCCAGCCTGCTGCAGCTTGAGGTAATTGATATACGAGTAACATCTCCGAACAGGTTACATCAAAGAGAAAATTACCTTCATTAGACCCGTACAGTTAAATATACCACTCCAGGACGCTCTATGGTTCAAAGAGAAGAGCTGTACTTACCCACTGACAAAAATGGACGATATGATGCCCCAACAATTATAATTGAGGTCCACAATAAAACAACAGCACTAAGCTACTAGAAAACTCAATTTTACGGCAGAAAGCTTTATATGAATTATTCATTTCTTGGTTATATTTTACTAACAAGTTTTACGTTACTTTTTACATAATCAAATTGCACATAGCATGAAGCTTTAATGTTTCTGTGCTTGTTGGATACATCATAATTAAGGCTTATTTAAGCTTAACTTAGACAACAACAACAATTTCCACAATTTGGGACATCTGGCCGAAATCTACGGCTGACCACTAGGCTCCAGAATACAAAGCAGAGGTTAAATGAAAAATACAATATGATTGCGGAGAGAAAACGGAACAATGATAAATTTAAAAATAAAGTACAATTTGAGTTCGGAGAAACATGAGATGAAAATATATTGAAGAGTAATGAAATGAAATGCAAAAAAAATTACATACTATTATACAAGTGATAGTGTAAAATGGATAATGAATCTCTCAATATTATTAGACAAATTTTGTTAATGTCCTCATTAGAAAATTTAAGAGAAAGGAGAATGGTTTTGGTTAACTTAAATGAAGTTCCCCTAGCGCCAAAAAGAAGTCCTTTCACTTCCCATGTATTAATATTAATTTTGTATCTCTCACTGAAGTGAGGAATACATGGGTTGTAAATAGACTTCTTTTCATTGTTAACGTTACTGGCTTGTTGATCATCCTTCTCGAAACGGACAGTGGGGTCAAGAATGAGGCTTCTTTGATTCCGGCGATCGATGGCTATAATGTCTGCTCTTCTCGTTGACCCATTCTCAGCCAAGCAGTGCACTTCTTCGTAAACCTCCCACTTTGCCTTCCGAAGAGTGATTGCGATGGAGCTTCTCACTCTATGGTGGCGATTGTTCCTCAGTAGTTCTCCTTTAGGGCAATAACCCAAAACATGCCCAAGGGTTTCTACTACGCTGCATCCTGGATGACGACAGTTTTGATCTTGAAAGGAACGACCTGGCACCGATCGTACTGCTGCAATGTTTGTGGACATCTTTATGGCATCGGTCCACTCTGAGGATGATATCCTTCTTCTATTACTAATCCAAGATTTGTTTTTTTGGATTTTCACTGTAAGTTACCACTCTTTTGCCTTTTTGTGGAAGACGACACCAATTATTAAACGACCTCCGCCGTAACTCAGATCTTAAACTTCGGCCTGTCATCGAATGTGCTTCTGCGTTGTTGGGAATGTTTAATTGTGAAAGAGCTTCTCGTTTTTCAGTTTCAAGATTCCAGCAGAAATGGAGATGTTCGTCATTTATTTTTAAAAGACTTCTGGCAATGTTACAGTGTTGTATATGTACTTCCCATTCACCTGTCCGGACAATTTTACCAATATCGTGTAAGAAAGATTGTTTTATTTTAGCTTTTCTTTGTTTCATTATACTAAATGCACAAAAATTCACATAAACAATAATAAAATGTCTGCACAAAATATATTTCAAACAAAAAGTAGCAAATTAGCCTACTTCTAAACATCGATTATAAAGAAATTCCATAACATTATAATGTGATTCAGTGACTAATGGAGAAACAGGGGGCAATAGTGATGACAGAATGAGGAGAGGTAGAAGTGATTGTAAAATAGAGATGAAAGTGAATGATTATGATTAAGTAGTGTTAGTAAAAGTTAGTTTAAAATTAGGGAACTTTTAGACGACAGGAAGTACTTCAATATAAGTAAACAATAAAAGTGGTGAATTAGATAGAAGGGAAAATCTTTAAGATCAGAGATTAGAGAGCAGATTGAGGGTATTATAGTAATAAGGGTAGCGAAGGTAAAATAAGATGACTGCACACGTCGATGAAAGTTTGTATGTGTTATTGTAATTGGAAGGTGATGGGGAGCACGAATACAGAGATGTGGTGGCGACCCATTACTAAATAAGAGCTATAGAAATAAATATATCATATCATATCATATCATATAGGCACACGATCACAACACTCCTCAATATTATCCATTCCCCCCCCCCCACCGAACATCCTGATATTCATCTTCTTTCACTGTGGCTGTTCGACTTTGGAATTCCCTACCGAGTAATATCAGGGATTGTCAGACATCAAACCAATTTAAGAATAGGCTAACGAAATATTTTTCTAACAATTCTTGTTAACAATAATAGCTGTTTCAGGTTTCTCAATGTTTAATGGTTATATATATCACAGATAAATATCTAAATTATCTCATTATTATTATTATTATTATTACTATTATTATTATTATTATTATTATTATTATTATTATTATTATTATTATAACTATTTCTTACCAATGTTTATTATTGTCACACTAACATTAGTTATCCAACTTTCATTATTTACTTTCATGTTGTTTTATGGTCTAGATATTAATGTAATAACTATGTAAGCAAATGTATTAAATTAGAATAAGAGTCTGGCTGGGCGGAAGAGAAGGCCTTATGCCAGATTAAATAAATAAATAATAATTATTATTATATCATATCATATCATATCATATCATATCATATCATATCATATCATATCATATCATATCAATCATATCATATCATATCATATCATATCATATCATATCATATCATATCATATCATATATCATATCATATCATATCATATCATATCATATATCATAACATAAAAATACTCTAGTGACCTAGTAGTTTGCTTTTCGTTGAAGAAGAATGTTCCTCCATTTCAAGATGTCAAGGACTGCGTTCTTTTCAACCAAAATTTTGGTATCTAGTTCTTCACATTCTCCAAGGAAAAAGATTTTGGACAGTCAAAAGTATTATTGAAATTATTTTGAAAAAAAAAACTTAAATATTCAAAGTTTGCTGCCTTTACACAATACATTATATTCCGTGCTTCTTGGTGGACGTTGTTTGGTATAGTTTTGCTCCTCGCTACACTTTTTCATTACAGATGCCTCAAACTAGGAAGCTGCCTGGAGAGGAGAAGTAGTAGAGCTAACAGAGGGGGGCCCACCTAGGCTCCGATACCCAGGTATAGTCATATTATCTGAAAAGTTGACCTCTTGACAATGTATTCAAGATGTACCCTCCCTATGCAGCCTTCTCAACTGTTATTAGAACTGAGCTGTACCGTTCTAGTCCACAGTGCACAGCAGTAAGCGGACAGTGGTAGGGGAGAAGTGCTCTATGCGCCTGCGCGAACGATACAGCTTGCTAGTTTGAGGCATCTGTACCTAATGGCCCGTTCACACGTAGTGGGAATTTCTCAAAATGGGTATTTATGCCAATCGTTTTCGTCCGGACTGAAGTGTACACAAGGTTAAATTTTATCTCGTGCGTAAATTAAATAGGATAGAATAGCCAGTTCCTTTCCTATTCCATGGCATTCACAGCTGATTAGCAACATTACACTATTAAGACTTCAGATGTATACAAATAATAACTGTTGTTCCTCTGATAGAATCAAGTCGTCAAGTGACATGTACTTCCTGATAAATAATAGATGACGTATATCTCTGGCAGAACCTCAATCGGAGGCTCTAAGTGCTATTACAAGATAGTTCAGTGTAGTCTTACACTTTTGACCGGTAATATATCGCTGGCTAAATGTTACAAGGGTGTATGTAGTAATATTTCTGATATTAGACATAGAACCTTGTAATATTAAGCCAGCGATATGTACTGACTCGAGAGGATTTCTGTACTTAGTTTTTAGAGTATTTTTCAATATTCATGTGATCTTTGTGATATTCTTGTGTACGTCTTTTTAATTCTCATATGATAACCTATATCAGATCCAAGATAATTAAAACTTGATACGTAATTGCTCTAAACATTTCATAAAAATATTACTCTTTGTAAATTGTACAACATTAACAGAAACATCTATTAATAATATAATTCTGATTACTTTACTCTTGCGTCATCACTCCCTCCCTAAGCAATAGACTTAGAATGTGAGGGAAATTGCGTATTTCGTCCCTTTATAATTAATTAAAAAATGTTAAAATATCACGACAAACCAGGAAAGTTGGTTAAAGTTGTACTGTACCTTAAAATGCCTATTTGGTTATTTAGAGCCTGTTTCGTGGTTGTTGTGCCTAAAGTGCTTATTTTTTATCGATCTTACTAATAAAAACTCTATATACAGATGTTTAACTGTCTTATACTTATACAATGAGTAGCTCGTTTATACGTCGTGTATAAATTTCTTACTAATAATCACTACATACGTCGTGTATAACAGTATAACTGTTACACAGCTACGTCATAGTTTCGTCATTACTTCGTTACGAAAGGTAATAGAATATCTGCGGTTCTCTATTGCATCCGGTAGAGTGCTCTACTGTGGAGTGTGAAATATCGATAGTATAACTAGCTCTAATCGATTACCACATTATATTTTGGTCAAAGAGTACAAGCTACAGCAATATTATTCTACTTATTCTGTGCTCTTTGGTTTGTTCTTCTGTACTTACAAGGCATCCAGCATCATAAAATGACAGTCGATACGAATAGCTGTTAGAGAGGCGGCCATTTTTTCTCTATATACAACGCTTAAACAAGGGATTTCTTATATATAACTACTGCAAAGCAATTCCCATTGTATAGTTACAGCCTGTTTATACATCCATCGCTTATACATGGTTTATTAGTAATGTTTTCTGTCTCAACGCTGCATAAGTCTCGAATAAAAACTATACATGGTTTATTAGTAAGACCGTATATGTTTAAACATATTTAATTGGATAACAATAGAAGACACGAACTCAACAATGCACACTCCTTCATGTCATATGGTACCAAATTAATAACAACCAATATTTTAAATTGTAAGCAGCTGTTTCAAAACTACTCAATTTATCAAATTCGGGTTTCTTCTTTACCCTGACTGTTTTCAGTTAAGATACAGATTCCTAGAGAAGAATCATCAAAATGACACTTGGAATTATCAAGAATGACTTATGACGGGACAATAATTGTTCTTTGCCAACGCTGCAACAAACACGCATGTATCTTCACAATAAATAAAACTGTACTGAGTGATCCAATTATCGTCTTACCGGAGCTGCGGCAGGGATTGTGCCGGCCGATAAGCTATCACTTCCCGCCTGCCGGGCAATACATGTTACTAGTCATGCTAGAGTGGCTGCCTAGTAGATTCTGACACTCTTTAAAAGTTATGTACTCACCCATGCTGAAACTGGTTGTCCCGATATCGGCAGTTTTTCGAATTAACACATCCATAAGTGAAACCAACCTGAAAACAAAATAAGATTGGGATCAATTTATTGAAAATAATACCAGCGAACAATTGGAAATGCTACATGACAACTTCTATGAGAACGAGCTTAATATTTAAAATTATAAAAGCTGATTGTTGGCATCGTGAAGACATAACATGTAGTATCGCCGCGCTCTCTTGGTTAACATTCGGCAGTCTTTGAGCGGCCTCGTGCATAACATTCGGCAGGTCTTTGAAATTTGATTGCATTATTGTTTTCAATTTCTTATGTCGCCGCTCCAGTCACTCGCCTCAATTTCAATATTGCAACCAATAAGCTGCTTCCATTATTAAATGACACCTACTTGTTTAAAAAATAATCCACGTGGACTAAAACCGGGGTTGCAATGTCTTGTGCTGAGGATGAACATTAAGATATGTGATTAAAAATTATTATTAAAGAGTTATTATTAAGAGTTAAGAATGTCAATGTACTCGTATAAGAAATAATAATAATAGCCATTAAACAATATAACAAACTAGTGCTTATTCTTATCGAGGAAGTAGACGTGACAACGTGACGCTTAGAGTGAAACCTACAAAATTATGTTTTAAAAGCACACCGCACGTTACTGTATGATGCCGACATGTTAAGCATGAGAGCGAGGCGATAATAACTGTGGATTGTCGACCATTGTTCTTATTACACCAATAGTATTAAAGCACGATTATTAGCAGATTAAGCACCGAAATAAAATACTTTTATTTACTATTGTTAGTAAAGTTAGTAATTGTTTCAAATATTTAAATTTCATACACGTAGAAAATTGCAAATAAACCAGAAATATTGCTTTAAAATGACAAAAAAAGGCATTTATTATTGAGAAACACCTTTAGAAAGCAAAATGGGCGAAATAAAAACTGGACCTATCATTTTTATTTACTCCAAATCACATTTATATCTTTGCAGATAATGATTTACTTCCATCCAGTAAAAAATACATTTTGTTAAACCTCTGCTCTGTAACCATTATAGATAGAGAAACAGTTATTCGAACTTATCTACTGGTTTTATTGATATGTATTACTAGTTCAAATTAATACAGTTATACCCCTTTCACCTTATATTGACACTAGCAGTACCCGTGCGCTCCGCTGCACCTGTTAGAAATAAATATAAAGTAATTACATAATTAAAATAGGGCATTTGATCCAGGGAACAACTTTTACAACAGCGCAAGATAATCTGCTTCGCTCATTACCCAATTTTATTGCATTGCATTTATTGCATATATATTTTATGTATTTTAACACGATTCAATTGAGCATAATTAAAATTTGAATTATAAAATAATGGATTGCTAAGCTAACGTACTATTACTGCATACTAAATCAATACACTCTTGTTGTTCGTTAATTCTCTGAGATTAAAATGAGTGTACATAAATATTACTTTAAGAAATACAGAAAAAGAATGTAGAAAATGGCCTATCAAATTTTCTGTGCATAAGAAACTATTTTAATCTTACCTGTCCTCGATTTAATCAGACGTTACAGTAATAACATTATAGCATTATGTCCATCTAGAGAAACTACACTTTCCAATGGTGAAATAATAATTAATTATACAAATCGGTTAATTTAGCTCCTGATATTACTTCATACAAACACAGAAACATTCTCTGTAGGCTATGTTTAATAGCTTTCGATTGTTGATGTCCAAGGCCCCTGTCTCGATTGTTGTTGTCCAAGGCCCCTGTCTCGATTGTTGTTGTCCAAGGCCCCTAATAGACGAAGTCATTTGTTCTTAATTCATTGCACCGTCTTAGATGGCGCTATTTTAATTTTAAAACTCATTTATCTCATTAAATATCAGTCCTATCAAAATTTTGTAAAGAATAAAACTTATCGGAAATCATTTGTAAAGAAACTTTTGTTATGTAACATTTTTCACAAAAATCAATAATAAGCGAGATATTTCGATTTATTTAATTCAGGCCCCCTTATAACCCCCCTTTTAAATAAAGTATTTTGAATGCCATATAGCCTAAAATCTAAGTTACAACTAACTTAATTTATATTCCAATTTTCATATAAATCGGTTCAGCCATTATCGCGTGAAAAGGTAACAAACATACAGACAGACATACAAACAAAAAATTCAAAAATGCGATTTTCGGTTTCAGGGTGGTTAATTATATATGTTAGGACCAATTATTTTTGGAAAATCGAAAATTACCAGAAAAATTTCGGCTACAGATTTATTATTAGTATAGATTATGGCATTCACGGTCGAAGTAAAATAATATTTTCAGATATGTGCAACAGTTCTAGCTTGGGCAGAGTACTCCACTGTCAACGCATAATTAACTCGCTGTACTCCTCCTACAACAGATAACATCAATACTAACTTTACTGCGATGAATCGCTACCACTTCTCCTCCATTCAGTGTTACAGTATCTTTCCTTTCAGAATCGCACTATTTGGTACATGGCCCTCTGTTTTGTGCAGTTAATGTGATGTATCTGCAGTCAAGTTTTTGGTCGTGTTCTCCTCACTTGCCACTCCCATCTTCTGGACTTTTTCCTCTCGGTCGCTTTTTCATCAGAAGCAACGCCACAATGCCAGCTCCAGCCGAGTCCATCCACAGAGCGACGTGAGGGAAATTAGCGAGAGATGGACTATAACAGTGGTACTCAAGAGAAATTAGAGGACAGCCACATATGAGAAACAGTAATTTGCCAAGCCGCAATGCATGTCACAGTATTGAAGCTTAACATAACGCGCGGATTTTTAGTTATTAAATTATTTGGCTTATAATAATAATAATAATAATAATAATAATAAATTATTGTAATAGTCAATACGTTAAAAGGGGTTTATTCATTCATTTATTTATTTTATTCCATAGATCTTACATGAGCAATGAAGCTTTAAGATGTGGAACAAGTCAACATTTTACAATATTACAATTACAATTTTTACAAATTTTTATAGTTTTACAATTTAGTAATTTTCTACAGTTTTTACAATTTTGTGCATTTTTTTTTTTTGGCGAGATGTAGTGAGATGAGATGAGGTCCGTGGATTCGCCAAAATATTACCCGGCATTTGCCTTTTGGTGGGGGAAACCTCGGAAAAATCCAACCAGGTAATCAAATCAAAGGAGGGTAATCAAATCAAAGGGGTTGATGCCAAGGACTCGCCATAGACCATCCGGCTTCAGTCCCACGGCTGGGGAAAACCTCCGAAGAAACCAAAGACCAAAGGGGGATCCAACCCAAGCCCGAACGCAGCTCCGGATCAGCAGCCCAGCGAGTCTGCCGACTGAGCTACATCGATGGCTCTACTAAAAGTATACAATACATAGCCAATCAGATTATTAAATTTACAAACGCAAACGATCATTCATAAGTTGAGCTATATGTATAATACAAAACAAGTTAATTAAATTTAAGGCATAAACAATTCAACCAGTTGTGATATACAGAAATTGATAATACATATCATGCAAACTACTTCAAATTACAAACACAAACAATTTATCAGTAGAGCTATATAGATTACTATTCAATTTAAAGCATATACAATTCATCGGCCAAATCTATACAAATATATACAATACAAAGTAGCATACTTTCATTAAGCTATACAAATTTGTGCAATTAATATCAAGTAGATTAATTCAATTTATAATCATAAACAATTCATCAGTTGAGCTATACATATTACCATTCAATTTACAGTAGGTCTATATACAATTCATCAATAGAGCTACACAGACTAGTAATCATTTTAAGAACATATACAATTCATCAGCCAAACTATACAAACATATACAATCAAATTAGTTCAATTTACAAACTTATTTTCGTTAATCTATACAATTCATATGAAGTAGATTAATTCAATTTATAAGCTTAAACAATTCATCAGTTGACCTATACAGTTTACTATTGAATTTACAGTACATACAATTCATCAGTTATGCTAAACAAAAAAATACAATACATAGTAAACAGATTAAGTCAATATAAAAACATATTTTAGTTGAGCTATATAAAATTGTACATGTCATTTAAGTAGAACAATTCAATTCACAAGCATAAACAATTCATCAATTGTGTAGAAGGTATGAGTATGTAGAAATTTGGTTAATTCTTTTCTGAAACTTTTCTCGTAGTTAAAATTTAAAATAGGTTATGTACCTTAGACAGACTGCCCTTTTCGACGCCGCTGTTGCGCCATCTTCAGTGTCCTACGAACTACTGTTGTTCCTTCTGATCTTGAATTCCGGCATTTGCGTTCGTCAGTTGTAGGGGTGGAGGTGTATTGCTCTTATAGTGGGGGTAGTTGGTTGTGTGTCATGTATTATGATATCAAATAATGTGTGGGTATTGAACTGTAATTGTGTATTAAGTATATGTTGTGGGTGTGTTATTTTATGCTTGTATATTTCGTATTGTTCTAAGATGTTTAACTGTGGACTTTTTGGTGTGATGTGTAGAATTCCCATATCTGTTTCTATGTTACTGTAGTCGTGATTGTTGTTGATAATATGTTCTGCTTAATATGTGATGTAGGGTTTAGTTATAGCTTTGATGTGTTCACTGTATCTTATTTGAAAGGGTCTTCCTGTCTGTCCTATGTACAAATCTGGGCAGCTATTGCATTTGAATTTGTAAACGCCAGTTGCATTATATTATTTGAATGTTTGATGTGATTATTTAGTTATTTCTGTATTGTGTTATTTGTTTTATATATTATATTATATTTTAGTTTCCTGATGAAGTTGCGATTTTGTAGATATTGGTATTGTGATATGTTAATATTAGGCCTTGTGTATTTATTTTCGCGCGGTGTTTGTGTTGATTTGTTCTGTTTTTCTTTTGCCTTTTTTATTAGTGTGTCTATTATATTAGGGTTATATCCGTTGTCTTGTGCTATATATTTTATTGTGTTGTCACTGTTCATTGGCATATTAATTAATCTGTGTCATTGTACGGAAAGATGATGATTATTATTATTATTATTATTGTTATTATTATTACTAATATTTTTAATATGAAGTAACGGAACTGACTATTTTGTGTTTTGTATTCTATTACGTAATTATGTATTTCATGTATATTATTCAAACCTGGTTGATGGAAGAGAAGGCCTTATGGCCTTAACTCTGCCAGGCAAAATAAAACTACTAATATTCCTGACATTCTATAGTTCTATTAGCCTGTAAAATCATATCAATACGAGCAGGTTGATTTTTCGTTTTATTTCACCTGTACTGTTTCGAATTTGGAAATATAGAAAATATAGAAAATAAAGTGTCACATACATCTAGAAGGCACTCCTTAATCTCCGAATCTGTAAATGGCTTAATTTCTGCTACGTAGTACGATACATTTGTTGTCAATTCGCTTTATGTACAGCGTAATATATTACTTACTATAATATTTAACATTTAATTTCTCTACTCTTCATTCAGAAAGTTTTGGATACTAGTCATCAAATTTTCAATACAGAGTGAACCGTAAGTAATGTCATTAATTTCAAGAGGTTATTCCTCGAGATATTTTAAACAAAAGAACTTAATACAATTTTGCTGGTTTTTGCATCCTAATTGTTTTATATGAAACATTTAATTGCGTTTTTTTTGGGAAAGGCAGTAATTTAATTCCCAATATGTTCAGTCAATTTAAGAGAACATTGTATTATGATAATAATTTTTGTAAATTTATTTGATAATTTTTGTACATTGGTACTATCACTTGTGCTTAAATAATTAACATTGACAATAAATAATTGAAGGAATTTAAGTTTTTTCCTTTAAATGTGCAGAAATTTTATCCGAACAAATTTAACATTTTAAAATTATTTTTCAGAACGAAACGTTATATTTCTTCGGATAAAATTACTGCACATTTAAAGGACAAAATTAAAATTATTTCAATTATTTATTATCATACTACACTGTTCACTTAAATTAAGTGAGCACATTGGGAATTACATCAATGGCTTTCCCAAAATACGCTATGAAATATTTCATATGAAATAATTTTCATCTCGAAAAGGAAGCAAAATGCAGCAAAATCGTATTTAACTTTTTTGTTTAAATGTCTCAAGGAATGATCCCCTGAAATTACTGACATTACTTACGGTTCACCCTATATATTAAGGAAACGTTTATAACCCAATATTATATCAAGAAATAATAAGAGGTTCTGGCTGATATGTACACCCTTCGACACGGAAATTGGTCACTGTTCAGAGACTAAATCCCAGTTTGGAATAGTTCAGAAACCATCGTGGGCACTGTGTTTACAGTGTTTACACTATCGTTAATAAACAAACATTCTGATGGGGGCAGATAAAAATGTTATTTTTTTCTTCTACCATGTTAATTATATCAAAAGAAGTGCTTACACAAATTTTGGCCATGTGCAGAAGGTGCTGTCTGGTAAAGTTAATAGGCACAATGTCCGGATATGGATATCCGAGAACCCACGCATTGTCATTGAGATAGAACATAACAGCCCAAAGTAAACGTGTTTAGTGCCGTTTCAAAAATATTTGTGTTTGGCCAATTTTTCTTCGTCGAGAACAGAAACGTAAACCTGGACATGTTAAGAAATTGGTTAATGCCACAATTCACGGACGAGGAGGAACAGGAGTTCAATTTGAAACAAGACGGAGACTCTCTAAATTGGCATACTGAGGTCCGGAGATACTTAAATGAACGCTTATCGGGTCGATGGATTGGTCGTGCAACGGACGCAGACAGCACCTCCTGTACATGGCCACCGCGTTCACCGAATCTCACAGTGTGCGATTTCTTTCTGTGGGGTTTCGTCAAGGAGAATGTTTACATACTTCCCCTTCTAACGACTTTGGCCGGATTGAGAAGGCTCATTAAGACAACAATCAGGAACATCACACAAGACATGCTTGAGAAGATCTAGCAAGAATGTGGTCACCGCTTGGACATCTGCCGTATTACACGAGGGGCACATATCGAGTGCATCTAAGGGCAATATAAAACTTCAAACTTCCCTCTTTTAAATGGTGGTAACATAATGTATTTATGTTTAATTTTGGTGAAAATATAGCCTTCTGAAAGCGTCAAATAATTTGTAACAGTGGCGTATATAAATATTTTGTGGTGTTTAGAAAAAGAGAAGATCTTCAAAATGTCCGACCATCATCATCATCATCATCATCATCATCATCATTATCCCGTCAAGTACTAGTCCCAAAAGAACTGTTACGGCCTGGAAAATCGATTTTCTTGCCATCTTTTCATAGGTCGACTAAGTGACCGTTTCCCATTTGGACGATATTTCATTATTGTCTTAGGGATCCTGGATGAAACCATTCTTCAGACGTGTTCCTTCCAGTTTAACTGCTATCTGGAGATATAGTCCAATATTGATGACACATTAAGTTCTTGAAGGACCGACAAAGTCCTAAATAAGGTGCTTCATACAAATATGGTTATTGATATCAGAAATAGCTATCGCCTTACCTATAACAGTGCTTTAAACGAATTTCAACATGTGCACAATACTTTTTTATTATTGTGAGCAAATGTGTTGAATATAAATGTTCTGTAATTTATATTGTAACGTTTGTGAGTTCCGTACAACTAAGCCGGTGTGAATTATACATAGAGGAAATAGAGCTCTCTTCTCTGTCCCATTTAGGCTTACATCTAAAATATATCAGTTCTTCATGTTCCTATAAATTTTTTGCGGCGAGAGAAAGAGAAAGGGAAGTGTGAAAGAGTGCTTATTACGCACTATTTCCGCCTAATGTCTAAAATTATTTTCCTAGGTTCATCTTCAAAGTCATTCACATTAATATTTCTTCGCTTTATTTCCGCAGCTGATAACTTACTGTTACGGAACGTTTGAAAATTAAATAGTGTAGATGCGTAAAATTCCTAAAAGTTTTGTCTGTATAAGTTTTTAATGTGGAAACATTTCTATGGATTATGTAGTTAATGGTTTTAATAGAATTTTAAAATTATTTATTGCTCTATTTCTGGAATGGAGAGAGATGTGTTAATTATCAAGTAAATTCAAAGTGACATTTTATAGTCCCATTTTTTTCAGATTGAAGGCATAATTATATAACTGGATAATAATTCCTATCCTTAAGCAAGTTTCAGGCTACTCAGCGCACAAAGTTTTTCATTTAACATTCTATTTTATGTAAGAATCGAAATTAAATGGAATCAGCTGGAACTTGATTACGACTGAATGACAGGGACTCTAAAACACAGTTAACCTGAAACCACATGCCTCTTTCCCATCGGGCAACAAGTTTAGCTCTCTGTTTATTATTATTATTATTATTATTATTATTATTATTATTATTATTATATCATTATTATTATTATTATTATTATTATTATTATTATTATTACTAGCTGTACCCTTGCGGTCCGCTGCACTTATTAGAAATAAATATAAAGTAATTGCACAATTAAAATAGAACATTGGGTCAAGGGATCATAAGTGTTTGAGAGAAGAATAAATCGTTTAACATTCTACTTAATTTAAATTATATTTAAATAATTAAAATGCTATCATTTTGGTCCAGAGATCACTCATTTGGTGCAAAGATAATTCGTTTAACATTTTTCTAAATTAGTCTTGAATGCACCCTTTAATAAATCACTCCAAATTAATAGAGTTGATTGTGTACGGAGATCATTTTTATGTTAGAGAAACTACAAATTTCAAATAGTGAAGGTTAATTAACTTCTGAGATTAATTCATACAAACACACAAAATATTCGCTGTATATTAATATTGATAAACGTCAAGGCCGCCTTAAATAGACGGAGTGATTTGTTTTGATTTCATTGTAGCCAGCGTCATTCCTGCAATAATTCCTTTGTCACATATCGATTTTCAGATTTGTGCTCTATTAAGTAACTTAAATAGTGATGCAGCAAATAATACAATCTACTATATATAACTTAATTATATTTCTTTCTTTCGAAAATGTAAGAATTCACGAACTCCTATGCACTACTGCCATAGAATGAATAAATTTGTTTTTCTTCCTAATAAAAATTTTATATTTTGCACATAGAAGTTACGGAATAACGACACTATAATCTGAGGCGGCGGTGGAAATGTATTGTATTGTTATTTTAAAACTTTTGTATATCCTTAAATATCAGTCCTATCAAAATTTTTCCCGGGATAAAACTTATCGTAAACCATTTTTAAAGAAACTTTTGTTATGTAACATTTTTCACAAAAATCAATAATAAGCTAGATATTTCGGTTTATTTAGTTCAGGCTCCCTTATAACCCCCCTTTTAAATAAAGTATTTTGAATGCCATATATCCTAAAATCTAAGTTACAACGAACTTAATTTAATTCTAATTTTCATCGAAATCCGGTCAGCGATTATGGCGTGAAAAGGTAACAAACATCCAGACAGACAGACAGACTTAAATATCAGTCCTATCAAAATTTTGCCTGGAATAAAACTTATCGGAAATCATTTGTAAAGACACTTTTTATGTAACATTTTTCACAAAAATCAATAATAAGCGAGAAATTTCGGTTTATTTAATTCAGGCCCCCTTATAACCCCCCTTTTAAATAAAGTAATTTGAATGTCATATAGCCTAAAATCTAAGTTACAACGAACTTAATTTATGTTCCAATTTTCATCGAAATCCTTAAGCCATTATCGCGTGAAAAGGTAACAAACATCCAGACAGACAGACAGACAGACAGACAGACAGACATACAAACAAAAATTTCAAAAAAGCGATTTTCGGTTTCAGGATGATTAATTATACATGTTAACACCAATTATTTTTAGAAAAGCAAAAATTACCAGAAAAATTTCGCTTACAGATTTATTATTAGTATAGGTTATTAATTTATTATTAAATTTGGAATTACTATTTAGTCATGAAGGCGTAGGCTAACAATACATTTTCTAATTATTCAGTATATTTATTATTCAGAACAACAATACTTTAATCCATTAATCTGTAGTCTTTGTTGTAGGGCTATCTAATTTTTAGTAAGTTATTTAACGACGCTGTAGCAACTACTCGGTTAATTAGCGTCGATGGAATTGATGATAACTAGATGACATTTGACTAGTTGAGGCCGACGATTCGCCATAGATCATCTGACATTCGTCTTACAGTTCAGGAAACAAAGGAAAAAAAACACCCACGTAATCAGCCCAAGAGGGAATTGAACCCACGCCCGAGTGCAACTCCGTATCGACAGACTGAGCTACGCCGGTGGCTGCTATATAGGCTACTAAGAATTTAGGTATATTTAGATATATGCAGAGTGAATTATATAATTCATTGGGCTAAACAGCAATAACACACACAAAGTAACTTGCATTTAATAATTCATTATAAAACTAACATTTTTGCAAGTGCTGTAGAGCATCCATTTATTGCTGTTAACAGCCTAACATTCATGCAATAAAGGCAGATGTTAACTTTTGAGCAATTACTAAACAAAGCTCTTTCGAGGACGTGTTAACTATCCAATTTCAGAAGACAGATTTTAAATCACCGCCTGTAAACAGCTGTTTATACTTGTCCGCACGACCATCGTGACAAATTAATTGTGTTTGTGTCACCATGGGCAGCTCTGCCCGTTTCTTTCGGTTACTGTGAAGCGGATGGCAGGAGGATACATGTTCTCGCAGTCAATTATTTTAATGGACTAAATTTCCCGTTAGAGAAGCAAGGTTGTGATGTCTCATTATTCCGTAAACAAATTTAGGTTTGGCTATATCTGCTACATTAACGGCTCGAACAGCTCTGAATCGTTTTATAGTATTATAAAATTAATTGAATTTTCAAATAGGAATAGTTTTATAAACTGCATATATATATAATAATAAATCGAAGTGCTTAACAATACTTGAAATAAGATCAGTGGCTCGTAATTTCAAGTTTGATCAATTGAAATGTCCTTTCAAGGATAACAAAATGCATTACATTTATTTCATCTAGAGTTTAAAAAAGAATTACAACAGTGTGTCGTATATTTGAAGCATAATATAATACGGTGCTAAGAGCGAATCGTGTGTAGTCTTGCAAATGTACTTTCGTTTAGGGAAAATATGTTTAATTAAAAGTAATTATACTGGGCGTTCATTTCAAAGTGTGTCATGACGTCATTGTTGTGAGTCAGCGATTTGAAGCGAGTTTCAGCTTTTATGTCAGAGAAGTTGCCTATTAATCAAGGCCTTCAATCTGAACTTGAGAACGTGTACGGTATAACTTGAACGTCGTAGCAACAGATGGCGGTGTGTACGGTCTGTGTGCTACCATAACCTCTTTCGAATTGTGTTTTGCGCGGGCAAGTCGTACGCAGGGTATTTGTTATCATCGGTTGCGTATGGCAACATTCCACAACACAAATCAAATGCTCCGTGTCCATGTTGACAGTCGAAGTTAATGTCAACAAATACGTAAGTATTCTTCTTAACCCTCTCCCCATATCCCGACACTAAGGAAAAAACTCACCCCAGTACGTGTTTCCAAACAGTTCACATTCCTGCCACTACTGAAGTCAGCGTACGTATCGGTAAGTACTTTTCAGAATTAACGCCATACTTGCTAGACAACTTCTCTGGCACATAGGTAATACGCCTCTGCGGAAGTGTAGGAAGATTGAATTGTCTAGGCTCATCGGCTAGCCACATGACGTCATACAGCGAGCCATGACACACTTTGAACTGAACACACAGTAGTCTTGAAAATTATTCTTAACCATATAATACTATAGTACGTAATTCTGACGTATAATCGGTAAACAATAATAATTTGATGCTCGCTACTTTTCCCTCCAAGCGAGACCACCGTTGCCAACATGTCGCGCTACAATCTCGCTAACTTTTCAGCAAAAAGTAGCTGAATCTCTCCAATGTTTGTTAAAAAAATTCCCAGAAATATCGCTCAAAATTAATAATAGATATCACTAATAAAAATAAGAAAAACACACATATGCCGAGAACAATATCATTTCCTCGTCATCACCCTCTTCTGCGGAGTCTGGTTGTGTTGTAGACGGCTGTGATGATGAGGTGGAAGCTGTGGGAACAGCTGATTGTGAATACACTGCACTTGATTTAATTATTGATACTACATTTTCTGGCAAATTGTAACACTTTTTAAACATATATTAAATATATTAAAATTAGCAAAACCTATAGTCTCATTTGCTTCACACGAACTGTCGGCACAAAATTCCGAAACTCAATTGCCTCGGGTCTGTTCGGAGTGGAAAATCTCCGCGTTGCGGAGAAGAACCAAGATTACATTAGCTGCAGCTCGCGACTCGTCACGTGTCAATCAAAGTTGCCACCGTTTATGGGTGTTGGAGCAGTAGCATTGAGAGAGAGAGACCTAACCCGTGAGAATCATTGAATCAGCATCTTTCACCCCTGATCACAAATATATGAGAATTCACGTATGAATCATTAGACTACTCAGTCATGCATCCTTGCCTCCCCTAAAACTAAGAAGTGCATATCTTCAGTTGAATGTTTTAACTTAAAAGAAAGGAAAAAGTGGAAGAATATAAAAATAAGCAGAAATGTCGCTAATCGTATTTTACAAAATTTGTCGCCGAGACTGATTAAAAATTCCCTAGATTTAGCAACTTATCGCTAAATATGGCAACATTGCGTATAATGGGTAAACAATTGATGTTCGCTACTTTTCCCGCCAAGCGACACTCTACTTCTATCTCTACCAGGTTAAACACTTCTTCTAGTTATGCCACTGTTGCCAACTTGGGGTTTTCCCCCCAAATTTAAGGGGAAAACACTTTTCCAGGGGAAGGTTTGCGGGAATAAAAATGTTAGGGGGATTTTCAGAGGAAAGATAAAGTTTAGAGGGTCTTTTTGGGTGTTTTTCTAAACTACGTCATTAGGATTTTTTTTTAAAATTAAGGTGAAACTACTGTGTTGTGTAATTGAACAATGAATATCATGGTCATGAATCCTCTCTTCGGCCGTTATCGTATCTTGCAAACGTGTTTTTTCACTTGCTCTCTGTAATACTCCTTTTATATTATGATTTATGACGCTCTCTTCCACCCTTCGTCGCATTGCATACGTATTCACCTTGTCTTGTTTAAGTCATGGCCTGCACAACAATAATGTCTGCAGTAAAATCCAGTTAAATAATTTCCCCAATCTAAATTTATATTACTTACAAATGTCTTTTAAGGAACCCGAAGGTTCATTGCCGCCCTCACATAAGCCCGCCAGCGGTCCCTATCCTGTGCAAGATTAATCCAGTCTCTATCATCATACCCCACCTCCCTCAAATCCATTTAATTTTATATTTTTGATACAAATTATTTTCATTTCTTTTATATTCTATTCAGTGTGCGAATTAACGGGGAGGAATGTTGGCAAGTTATCTCCCTCTCATAAATTAATATTAACATTCCTGCCAGGGATAACTTTCTATCTCCCTCACAAAATATAATTGTTTTATTACGAGTAGACCTTATAAAGTATATAAAGTAATGCCTCGAACAACTACAAAATTTCAATTATCTGGGTTGTGAAATATCTTATCAAAATGAAAAAGATGCGAACAAGAAAATTACCAAATTTACACAAATTCTAGGAATAATAAACAATACATTAAAAGCTAAATTAGTACAAAAATCTACAAGAATAAAAATATATAATACACTAGCATTACCCTCCCTTTTATACGGAAGCGAGATTTGGACATTAAGGGTGGTATTCATAGACATTTAGCAGCACGCGCTACGAGCGTACTAAGCTAGCCACGGCTATCCACTGGTCACTAGTACAGAATTCAAATCATATCCTATCGCTAACACTGGTTTATGAATACGAAAAACGCTGATAATCCACCGAAAACCAGCGCTAAAAATGTCTATGAATACGGCCCTAAGTGAATATTCCTTCTTAACTCTCTATTATGTTATTAAGATTTAATACACAAATGCAATATTAAGAAATCAGTGTTAGTACTTTTGTTTTACAGGCAATATAGATAATATTAAACAGAAAGAAGCCATATAAAAATAACGACATAAAATTTCACGTTCCGTTTGAAGTTTGTGCACCACTGTTCTCTTAATCCAACAGGTTGCTTATTCATATACACAACCCTTCCTCTTTCCATATTTAGCGCTTGCTGCCCGCGCAAGTCGTCAAAGTCAGAAAAATGCGCTTGCTTTGACATCACTGTTCTATTGTGTAGAAATTCAAATTCTCCCTTCACTGGGTGTGTCAGTGATCCAATACGTAGGTATATGTGAACTCTAGTCATTGGGAATAGTCAGCCTACAGGATACGATTCGTTCAGTAAGGATATACATTGAAGTCGAATTTGCCTATAACATCCGCACTTAAAAGGGAAGACAAGCAATACAACAAAATCTTGTCTTTCAGTAAATGAAACATCTTCGTCGACATTGTTTCTCCATTGTTTTCTGTGTAGAAGAGCGAGCTGATGCAAGAGTTATTTAAATGAGAAAGATTTGGATTCCCTAGTCTTTTGAAAGAATAAGGAAATCTGGTGTAAGTGGATGCAGTGTGAGTGTTGGTCGATTGTCAGGAGGGCTATGCCTCTCAGCTTGGGATGCGATTTCAGAGTGGTGGATCTTAAGGAGAAGACTGGATAATTTACAGGGTCCAGTGATACATGGCTTCCATGCTTCTCCGCAACTTCCCTCCTCATCCTCATTGCTTTGCTTTATCCACATGTTCCTCCGTCGACAGTGGAGGAATGTTACTTTCGTGTGGATTTAATTTTTGTTCCGAATTTATTTTATGTGTAGATCCAATTTTTCTGTATTTAATGGATGCATTAGACTCAACGGATAAGATTTTCCATAGTATTAAAAATTATTACAAATCTAAAAATCAATTGTGAATCGATTTATACATAAATTTACTATTATGCACGTTCCGCTATTTTAATGCTAGTTATTTTATTTTAAGTAGGTTTTTGCGTAAGGATGCTGTAATGTTAATATTTCTTTGATGCATTTAAAAAACACATTTTTTAAAAAAAAGAATTTAACTATTACAGGTAAATTACTTTCAAATTTTTCACAATCATATATCAGTTCATTACGGAAAATGTGTTATATTATGAAATTAAACAATGTATAATTAATACTGTATCATGGGCGGCCGGATAGCTCAGTTGGTAGAGCAGCTGGCTGCGGACTGGAAGGTCCGGGGTTCGATCCCAGGTGGTAACAGGATTTTTTCTCTTTGTCACACTTACAGAACGGCCTCGAGGTTCACTCAGCCTCCTATAAAATTGAGTACCGAGTCTTTCCCGGCGGTAAAAGATGGTCAGAGCGTGGTACCGACCAAACCACCTCATTCTAGTGCCGAGGTCATGGAAAGCATGAGGCTCTACCTCCATGCCCCCCCCCCCCAAGTGCCTTCATGGCATGTGACGGGGATACCTTTACTTTTATCTTTTTTTTTTCCTATTTTTAACAGCCGGATCTCCTTCGTTTATTGTCATGTATACTTGGTACATGCTTTCTCGATTTAAGACAGACTAAATTCATTTTTTATAAATATGATTACTCAATGTATTTATGAATTTTCATATTCCATTTCATATAATATACAAGGTGAACCGTAGCTAATGTCATTAATTTCAGGGGGTTATTCTTTGGAATGTTTCAAACAAAAAACGTCAAATATTATTTTGCTTGTTTTTGCTTCCTTTTCGAGATAAAATTGTATTTCTATGAAGAATTTTATAGCGTATTTTGGGAAGGCCATTGATTTAATTCACAATATGCTCAGTCAATTTAAGAGAACAGGGTATTATGATAATGAATGATTGAAAGCATTTTAGTTTCGTCCTCTATATGTGCAGAAATTTGATCCGAAAAATGTAGCATTTTAAAATTACTTTTCAGAAGAAAAGTTACATTTGTTCGGATCAAATTTCTGCACATAAGGGACAAAATTAAAATTCTTTCAATAATTTATTACCATAATACACTGCTCTCTTAAATTGACTGAGCATATATGGAATTCATTCAATAACCTTCCCAAAATATCCTATTAAATATTTTATATAATATAAAATAATTTCTTTCCTCAAAAAAGAAGCAACAACGAACAAAATTGTATGGAAATTGTTTGAAATATCTGAAAGAATAATCTCTTGAAATTAATGACTTTACTTACTGTTCACACTGTATATTTTAATTCGTTTTCAATCTGCCACAAAAAGGAAAATAAAAAAATATGTATTACGAAAGTTTATATTCTAAAAATATAAATTCGAACACAGAATTCCTTGCATTTCAAACATTAAGTTACACAAGTTCTTACTGTAGGTTCCATTATTTTAAGATTTCTTTTTGTGTTATGTGAGTGTGGATAAATTATTTTTGTGGAAGTTGATGACTTATATCCTATAGTAGTCTATATAATTCACAACATTGTGGAGAATAATGATACTGAGTCCATTCTATCTGAACTAGGACACTATTTATATTCCCATATATTTTCGAAGCAGTTTCGCAGCATATTTGTTATTCAGGGTGTTTCCGAGGTGGTGTTACAAACTTTCAGGGATGATGGCGAAGGGCACATGTATTAATTTGAGATAAGGAACCCTGGTCCGGAAATGACTGAGTCGAAAGTTATAAGCAAAAATAGTTGTGTGGAAATGGAATTGCAATTTGGCACCACGTGCCCTCCTTTCCTTAACCTTTGGAACAGTCGTGGAAAGATGGTATTGGTCCGATGTCTCCTACGTGGGCTCTTGAAGCAATACAATCTGTGAGCTTGTCTACTGTTCCCATTGGCTCATCCGTATTCGAAAATCAGGTCTACATATTCAGCTCTCGTGTACTCCTCCATTTCACTAGGACTGATCGACTGGAGACTGCAACTTGTAGACATACACTGCTATCTACAGACGTGCATATCAGGACCGACCATGTCCGTTACACATTACGCTATATACATTGCTTTAGAGTAGTTCCCTGTCCCCATCCCTCAGACAGCGCACTGAATGGAATACTGTAAGTAGACAATGTAAACAACGTCAGATGAATGCAGTATGTGTAAGATGTACAGATAAATACACATAAATAAGGCGCACAGAGGAATAAAATTATTTCATTTCAACACACTTATTTTTGCTTTTAACATTCAACTCGGTCATTTTCGGACCAGGTTTCCTTATCTCAAATTGATACATGAGCCCCTCGCCATCATCCCTGAAAGTTTGTAACACCACCTCGGATACACCCTGTATAAGCAACATCGTAAACATTGGCTGCGTTCAGCCGAGACAGCGCTAATTCAGCTATTCATTTTTGCTGAGTTAGAGCAGCTGTGAGGTCCTGAACGACCATTGCAACATGTCCGCTGTGTTTACAAAGAAACACGCTGCTATTGTTCCGTCTATTCCGGAATATATGATACCATTGGTTGTTGCCTCCTCCCCCCCCCCCCACTTTAGCTGGCTTGCAGCAGGCTTGCAACGAAAAAAAAAATTGCTATTTTAGCGCTGTCCGCCAGCAAGGAAATGAATTAACAAAGCAAATACTGTTACATCATAAGCAAAAGATACGTGCCCATGTGTTGTAAAAATGTCAGCTCTATAGCTTCAGTAGATTTCGAGAAAATAATTTAATATTCTGATGATAGGAAGTTGCTCATAAATATCACCTTAAAAGCATAATGCGATAAGAGTTTTGTTATGTAATATTAGTTACACTTAAAACAGATACACTACCTAGGTAACTTTGCTTTGTACTGTAATATTGTTTTGATTAGTTCATTGATTACTTATATAAGGCTAAATGTACCATCAATATCAATTCTAACTTATTACGTCATACTAAATCTCTTTTCTTGGGATATCACTTTCTTTATGTATGATGAATTTCATCCACTTAATACAGTGTAGTTATATTACTATGGAATTTAAAGAAAAAAAGACATGAACTGAATCAAAGCTACGGAAATGAAATTTTTCAGTAGGACAGCAGGATATACTCTTTTAGACCGAAAAAGGAATGAAGAAATTTTAGAAGAATTAGAAGTAGAGTCAATAGAAGAAAAAATCAACAGATACAAATTAAATTGGCTAGATCATGTAAGAAGAATGGAAAATTCAAGAATGCCAAAAATTATGATGCAGTATAAACCTAGAGGACATCGTCGACCAGGAAGACCTTTTAGAAGACTGCTACATGGGGCCGAAACAGGTCTACAGAGGCCTAATTCGTGAAGGATGATGATGTTGATGATAAAGTAAGCAAGAAAAAATATATTGAAGTATTATCATCACCGGGCAGTGGAAAGTACAGATACGGAAATAAAATTTGGAGCTCCCTAATTGTATGTTTCGCTCACAATACACTGCGTATGTGCAGTGAACAAGAGATCCTGTTTATATGCTACTTGTGAACAATCGTGCGAAATTGTTACCTAGATACAGGAGGACTCCCATCATGAATCGCTCCAAATTTTAATTCCGTTTGTGTACATTATACACTAACACTGCGCATTTATGCGTAATCATAGGTCGTATTTATACTCATGGAATGCAAATGAATAGGATTTCATTTCTTCGGACAAGTAACGTACAAGACGCGAGACATTCACCAGTTTTAGTAAAAGAAGCAAACCATAACATCTACACCAAACCAAAGAAGAGATAGGCCTAGAATTTACATTCCTCTGCTTATAACTGATTTCAGCTGGTATATACAGATGCCTCAAACTAGGAAGCTGCCTGGAGAGGGGAAGTAGTAGAGCTAACGGGGGGGGGGCCCCACCTAGGCTCCGATACCCAGGTATAGTCATATTATCTGAAAAGTTGATCTCTTGACAATGTATTCAAGATGTACCCTCCCTATGCAGCCTTCTCAACTGTTATTAGAACTGAGCTGTACCGTTCTAGTCCACAGTGCACAGCAGTAAGCGGACAGTGGTAGGGGAGAAGTGCTCTATGCGCCTGCGCGAACGAGACAGCTTGCTAGTTTGAGGCATCTGTACAGCTATAAGGATGAGATGCCGCTATTACGAATGGGTACTAAAGGATCATTAAATACACCGTGTCTCGCTTAGAGAGATCGAGAAATAAGTGATAATTTCAAGTGTAAATAATGGTTTATTAACATACCTTTTTACATAACTTGATGTAAAAACTCTCAGAGTTTCGGAGAATGCTCAATGCAACTCGATTTGTGCGCCTTGAGTTGCTCTGCAGACATCTAAACGGTATTCAACCTCCCGCCAAGTGTTCTGTGGCATTTGTGGAGTGACTGGCACAGCTGCATTTGTGATGCGTTGCTTCAGTTCCTCCAAAGTGTTAGCCCTTCCTCTTTGGTACTCCTTCACAAACCCTCAGAAAAAAAAAGTCCAAGGGGGTCAGATCGGGTGACCTGGAGGCAGGCAATGGGTCCTCGTCTTCCGATTCACCTATGCACGTACGAAGAATACGGCGTTCTACTCGCGTAACAGATTTTTCTTCTGCTAGCCATAGCACACACTGAACTTTCTGTTGTGGTGTCCACATGTTGACCATGGCGTGTTATCCTACAAAATGGCGCCAGGCTAGTTTTAGCAACAAACAAACGAAACTTACGCATGCAGCTGTTTTAAAAAACTTTGTTGCGTAAACTTGGACAGTTTGTCGACTTTGTCAGATGTAAATCTACTTCACAAAAAAGTCCAAGGGGGTCAGATCGGGTGACTTGGTTGGCAGGCAATGGGTCCTCGTCTTCCGAGCCCCCTATGCATGAACGAAGAACACGGCGTTCTACTCGCGTAACAGATTTTTCGTCTGCTAGTCATAGCCCACACTGAACTTTCTGTTGTGGTGTCTACATTTTGACCATGGCGTGTTCTCCTACAAAATGGTGCCAGGTTTGTTTTTAGCAACAAACAAACGAAAGTTAAGCATGCAGCTGTTTTCAAACTTTGTTGCATATACTTGGAAAGTTTCTCTATCTTGTCAGATGTAAATCTCAATGATATTTTTATCTGGTTTTAAGTGGTGAGCATTTATTTCTTGATCCCTCTAAGCGGGACATGGTGTATAAGATAAATTATTTATTAAACTTCATTGAATGTTACGGCATTATATACATTAATTCTTGGTTATGTTCAAAGTTCAAGTAACACGAGTAGAAGTGCACACAAGAAGTGTATCAAGTATTGTAAGAGTTATTACGTCACTCAGAGTTGTTTATGTTTATTTTGCGCTCGCGCGTCTCTTTTATCTGTATGTGGGTGTACGCCTTTAAGCACAGGCCCATCAAACAGATGGCCACACTTCTTGAACCGCTCAAGAGCTTCCTACATCTCATGTAGGCAGCGTTTTTGCTTTTACTTGAGGCTAAAGATCCGCTATAAAGGCAAGATAAAAACATCCATTGTTCCCTTAAATCCAGGTTTCAAGTTTTTGTGCTCTTTTATCGCCTTTTTCTCATGTTGCCGTTAATTACATCGATGATTGATAATGATAGAGAATGAAGTGAAGCGGTTCTCTAAAGACTTAGGAAGTTTTTATATTCAAGATTTAAATGACGCCTTGGTACGTCACACCGTCGCGTCGTCTGAAATGCGATACTCGTCTCCTGACAACAAGAAGCCTCCTGCCATGATCACAGACCTTCCGGCCCATTAAGATTTTTATAGTTGGTTATGTTTCAACGATACTGTATGAACTACAGTCTGTTCCGTTTGGGTATGGATAATATTAATTTATTATTATAAAGTATATAATTATGTCTCGTGACGAGAATTTTGTACGAAATGGAATATAAAAATTGAATGTAGTTGGTTATGTTTCAACGATACTGTATGAACTACAGTCCGTTCCGTTTGGGTATGGATAATATTAATTTATTACTAGTGGCTTGTGCAGCAAATACTGCTGCAAACTAAGTTCGTTAGACGTTCAAATAAAAATTTTTCAGATTTATTTTCGATGAAGAATACTTGTCTTTTTGATAGTTATTTGCTTCCATAATAATGAAACATACTCCCTCTGAATGGATTTTTTTAGGCCAAATACTTTTTCTTGAACCTATCCAACTTCAGTTTTTGACTTTCAACGCGAAAACGCACGTATCAATGTCAGAACGATAGCAGTAGCTATTTCAGGTCATTGTGGATTGTAGGCAAAAGTTAAAAACAAAATGTCAGGTTTGCTAAGCTTTCGAACAATAGCATTTTCGTATAGCTGCTGCATGTAGAACTTGAAATGTAGAGCGTAAAATCATTTTATCCTACTAAGAGATCCTGCTGAAATTATCTGGAGACTACAAAATTTTCTAGGCCTCTTATTTTATCAGTAAGTAATACCTTTTGATCTTTCCTTAGGAACTGTAATTTTTGCGCTCTCTCGAGCCAATACTGAAGGCAATGACACAGATCATTATCTACACTACACCGCCATTAAGTATATGAAAATGACCCAACCCCACTGGGTTAATAAATATTAAAATATTTGATTTTTAATAACAATATTATTATCTTACTTAAGTTTTGTAGTTATATATAGCAGCTACTCAGTAAATTATAGAAATGAAGATCTAAATTAAGATATTCTCTACATTTACTTACATAACCACAAAACGTTTCACTTTCATGTCATCAATATAGCATCAATATTATGTACAATTAATGAAAAAATAGATGCTTCATGATATTAACTATAATAATATTTAATTTCTAATGGTAATAATGTCATCAAACCACCTCAAGTTTCGTAGATTTGAATATCAAATACACAGCTGTATTCAGAAAATTATACACTGCAGAATCAATTTTTAATAACAAATTGAATTGAGCTCTGAATATGTCGGCAATCCTGCAGGTCATGGCCTTCGTGTAATAGCCTATTGTTTATTGTAGTGTGTGTTTTGTTCTGAAATTCAATCAAGTCGGCCGTGATTGAATAAAATAATTCTCAAAACTGACTACAGATGGATTTTGGAAAATAGGAAAATTATGTAGGAAAATTGACATTTCACTGAAAGCTACTACTTTTCCAAAAAACTTTGGATGCCAGGCATGAAAATGAGGGGTCACTCATAAAAAAATCCGTTCAGCCGTTTTCCCGTAATTTCCATTACCAGTTCAAATTATATATATAGATTATAAAGTATATGATTATGTCTCGTGACGAGAATTTTGTACGAAATGGAATATAAAAATTGAAAATAGTTGGTTATGTTTCAACGATACTGTGTGAACTACAGTCTGTTCCGTTTGGGTATGGATAATATTAATTTATTATTATAAAGTATATGATGTCTCGTGACGAGAATATTGTATGAAATGGAATATAAAAATTGAAAATTTATCTTTTGAAGAGGTGGAGAAGTTCAAATATCTGGGAACAACAGTAACAAATATAAATGATAAATCGTTAGTAGGTCTATGTATTGTATACAGTACATTAAAATTTCTCATACATATTCACCCTTCACAAATATCAGTAAGCTTACTTTTCCAGTCAGATGCAAATTCTGGATTAACAGAAGCAAATTCACCACATACACTTTTGTAGGAATATTGTGTCGTGACCGAAACTTGTCTAGCCAACCACCCGAAGCTTTAAAATTAGAATAACCCAACTCTTTTGCAATTTCTAAGGCTTTCACTCTAATCAAGGTCCCAGATAAAGGCATCTTATTTGCTCTAGTACGGCAGAATCATTCATACGTTAAATTGTCAATGGGAAGCCCCTCAGTTTTAGGAAAAGCTGTTTTTTTATATTCTCATTTGCATTTTCAGTGTATGATTTAAAAAAAAAAAACATTTTTTTTTTTTTCAAAATTTCACTAACCTCAGATTTTCCCACATTAAACTTTGTGGCCAGCTCACGAACACTTAATTTCTCCTTCTCACTATGCTTTACAATATCCACTTTCTCTTTCAGTGACAAACGTTTACGTTTTTGTGACATTTTTAATGTGACTGTACTTCCGAACACTCAACTTGACAAACTAAGAAAGTACGGACTGCTCACGTACAGTATCACAACTAACAACTGTGCTGCTTACCTTCAGTAAAGTACAAGAACGTTCAACTGCACGATAATGATCGTTGCAAAGAATTCCGTTTAATTTACTCGTACAACCGTCTTTTTCTTATTTTTCTTTCACGTCGTCCGTTATTTGGAAGTTTTAATTGTTGTTGGGAGATACATTTCAGTGTTCGCGTCTGATATTGAGAATGTCCGCTATTTGGAAGAATTTTATCATAAGGGCCAATATTATTTTTCAGGGGAATTTTAAAATGTCCCCTATTGAGAGGAGTCAGCTATTGGGAAGCGTCCGTTAAGTGAAGTTTCACTGTAGTAGGAAAAATTTCCTCCTGGTTATATTATGATTAAAAGATGGGAGCTTCCATATATGACAATCAATAATGCATAATCTGAAAGGACAAATGAAAATCGTAGGTGATTAAAATGGTTACTACAATTAATCAACAGCGGGCACAATGTGTTCTTTGGTATGCTAAATTTGAGAATGTTAAAAGAGTTCAAAGGGATTTGCGACGTGAGTATGGTGTGCGTAATGTACCTAAATATGATTCCATAATGTTGTGGTATCGAACATTTGTAGAAACAGATTCTGTGTTTAAAAAAAATAACATGCAGGAGGTCACAGGCGAAACCCAGTACGAGAAGCAGCTATCTGTTGGCTTGGTCCCCAAACTCCCCAGATCTAACCCCTGACTTCTTCGTGTAAGATTTTCTTAAAGACATTGTCTATTCACAGGAACCCAGGAACATTGATGATCTGAGAGTAAAAATTACTCAAGCTTTTCAACAAATCACCCCTCTTATGTTACAACGGACATGGGCTGAATTGCATCACCGTTATGAGTTGTGCAGAGTGCGCAATGGGGGTCTCGTTAAGTAACTGTCACATGATTTCCCCCTTTCTACGACCCTGCGACATAACTACTTGGACGGAAAGTAGACAGCAAGCTTAGTAAACTTATCTGTGCGAATCGGGCAGAACTGAAGTGATTACAATACGTAAGTAAGGTACTCTATTATATAGTAGCAATAGAATTATTATTTCAAGAGGCACCAGGATTATGGCCCTCCATGTCGACTGATGCTTTGCATTATTTCTTTTGGGGTTACTGTAAACAAATAGCTTACTACTACAATAGTGGAAAGTGACAATAAAATTGGCGACATACTCCACGACTGCCACCTAGCGGTTCGATAACTAACAGCAGCGTCCATGGCAGTTGATATGTTTTGGTAAAAACGATGTTTTTCTCTTTTTATTTCTTATGTCCTGTAATTTAAGGAAATGGCTGAAGAGGTGTTATTTGTGCCATATACGACTGTTTTAAGTACCAGATTCAAATGAACGGAAATAATTGTCAAGTTTCCCAAAAACAAGGAATTGTAAGGACCATATAATGAGGTTATGATTGATTTGAGTATTGTAGCTAATGATGAAAGGAAGAGATAAACTCGCTCATCCTTTAAGGCTATTGTTGACATTCAGTATAACATGGCCCATGTAAGTTGAACTGAATTGTACAAATTTATGTGCAGTGAAATGGAATCATTGTATCTTGACCAAGTAAAGTGAAAAGTGGAAATAAATTGTCCCGAGATGTCAGAAATATTCGAAAATGATTTCACAAATTTTTGTGAGAAAGTCTTCATGGACTTAGAAATACGAGTAAGATAACTAATTGCTTTCTAAAACACAATATAAATGTAATAGTAATATACGTTACAAGAGCGGTATGTTGACGTTTTCATGGTCGAGGAAAAGATTGAAAAAGCGAAACGTAGTTGAGCTTTTTTAATTTCCGAGAACATGAAAACAAACATACCGCTCGTGTATCGTACATTATTTTGTACGAAGATCGTTTATTACATACCTGAAAGACGAATTTCTAATTAGTTGCAATGAAATCTCCATCTTGGTTTCTCTTTAATGACGGCAACTTCGGAAAACCAAAATATCTTTCTTCAACATTGTTGCTATAAAGTGTTTTCTGTGTTTACTATACTCCAGCAGGCCGTGATATGCGTCTGTCTTTTTTTCCCCCAGTCTATAAATGCGAACTTAAACCAAACGGTAAGGTTATGTAATGATTTATTTTTCATTTTAATATTTTAACAATATTATTTATATAACATATTGCAGTGATAACATCGGCATCTGGAATCTCGTTGATTTTTTCACGGCTTCCTTAATGTTACTTGTATCAGGAATGCAATAAGTTTAGTGGAGTAGTAGACTTTACTTAATTTTTGCAAATATTTAAAAACAATAATTAACATTGCAATTTAGGTGAAATTGCAGTGGTAAGTTTCCAATTTATAATTATTACTATGTTAAACGTCTCTAAAAATAATATGTTAAAAGCCTAAAGCAGTAAAGTGAATGTCGCGCTTAAGGGGTAAGAAGAGGGAAATTGTTATGTGTGTTACGTTGGGAATACTGAATGTGGTATTTCACACTTACCGCGTATTGGTTCTGTGCGGAAAACAAGCAAATACGCACGATCTCGCACAAAAGTTCTTAGTAATGTTTGTATAAGATTGCTAGTAGACAAGAATTTCAGTGTCCTTAAAAGAGCACATGTACAAAAATTAAACAATTAATTTGTGACTTTCAGTGGCCACAAAAATATAAAATGAAAGAAGGTAGCACACAGGTAATATATTAAACAAATCGTTTCTTTCAAATGACTAGATAATCATTATTTTTATTTTTCTAGTAATTTTCCTTCCTCTCTTATCCTTATTAAAATTCAGATTTTATTTTACAATTCATATAGACGACAAGGGTACGAAAACAAAAAGAAACAGCTTTGAATTTATTTAGTTATTACGTTTCTTAAACTAACATTTATCTCTTAAATATTATAGTCTATGTATTTGTTCTCATAGCGAGTCGCTAGATGGCATTGGCGACGCTGTCGCTAACCACAGGCGTGTTATTAATCATTACTTTGCACTATTGTAGTAGTAAGCGATTTGCTGTAAAACAGTTGTTTCTTAAACATCCTACAATAATAGGAGAATTAAAGAATTACATTCCAGAAACAATACATTCAATTGCAGAAGATATGCTTAACAACGTTTTCGATAATATGCACACAAAAGAACTGAAGCCCATACCGTAATGAACTGCCCATCATTTTCAACAATTTGTTTAAAGATTTAGATTTTAATTATTTTTCTATTTAATTCCACTTTACATATTGTATGCTAATGTGCTGCAAACAGTAGGTCTATATTATACATTGCATCAAGAATACGTCCGCCTGGATAGTTCAGTTAGTGAGGAAAAGCATTTATTGCTAACACTATACTGTATTTTGAGTAAGTAAAAACCTAACGAAAATTATTATCAAACTGAAAATCGTAATTGTTCCTAGTTTACGTAAATGGCTGCACTACCTTTCTTCCCTCCTATACCTAATAAAGTGATTTGTTTGTTTTACACTAGTATCATGAAACTCCGGTCGTGGAAGGAGGCAACATAGTGTTTGAAGTTCTCAACCGTTAATCCAAAGGTATAGTCAGGTTAATATTAGAAATTTTAGTAAAAACAAAATGATGACCCGTTACCGTACTACAGGGATATTATTTTATTTTTACAAACTTTTCTAATATTAACCTGGTTATACCTTTGGATTAACGGTTGAGAACTGGAAACATCGTTTGCTACTCCTTTCCACGACTGGAATTCGATGATACTGGCGTAAAATACAAACAAATCATTTTACTAGGTTTAGGAGGGAAGAAAAGTAGTTCATCCATTTACGTAAACTGGAAAATATCACGATTTTGAGTTTGATAATTTTCATTAGGCTTTTTTAATCAAAATACAGTACTGTATTAGCAATAAGTGTTTTACTCACGAACTGAGTTATCCATGTGGACGTATTCATTATGCAGTGTATATTATACTGTCTACAGCACATAAGCGTACAATATATAGAATGAAGTTAAATTGAAAAATAATCGTAATATGGATATTTAAACGCAATTTTGAAAATGGTGGCCGTTCATTTCGATACAGGCTTCAGTTCTTTCGTGCCTATTATCGCACTACAGACCATTGTACTTAATTACAATTACCTGTTTCGTCCTTTGTACTAGTAACTCATGTTGAAATAATTCTGTATCTACTCTATAAAAGAGTAACTTATGTACCGTACTGTAAATTCAATATTTACTTCTGGCCGATCGGGAAAGATAAAATTTCTCAGACATGCTATCTACTGTCCGTCCAAGTGGTTTTGTCGCAGGGTCGTAGAAAGGAGGGAAATCACCTGGCAGTTATTTAATTAATGAAGCCCTTTTATTTAAGTTATTTTAAACAGTTGTATAATATTACGTAGACGTTCAATTCCTAACTATTTAAGGTTTCCAGAAAAGATCTAAGACAGCCCATCCACTAGCCTTTACAGAGGGGCGAACAGAAGCGGGTAGGGGAAACCGGGATGCGATATAGACAAACGGGCGACAGTACCTGTGCGAGAATATGATTCAATATTAATAGCTCTGTCGTCACTGGAAAACGCGAACATTTCTGGAACGTACTATACTCACTAACTCAGTACTGTTTGTGTAAGAAGACTTTGACTGTATACGGTTGGTTCTGTGTGGAGAACGGTTGAAAGTTTATTAGTAGAGGGGGTTGGAGTGAAGTACATTAAAAACCTCAGGCACGATAAAAATTGAAGTAAAAATAAAATGATGTCCCTGTACAACTCGAAGAGCAGAAGGACATATTGTGTAACAGTAAAGTTTTGTAATAACAATCTCTAGAAAAAATAACTTCCTAATATAATGTCCAGTAGTACACTCCATATATTTCTGTAGGAAAAAAGTGAGAGAAAGACAGTTGGATAATCTACTAATCGGTTAATAGAGTGACGGATAATCGGGATTCTACTGTACTATTAAAGGTTTCGAAATAATTTTCAACATATAAATTTGTCTATATTTCGTGTAAAGAATAAAGTAATCAGGAATATTATTAGTACAAATTTAATAAGTTAAAACTTAAAAATATAGTATGTGATATGTGGAAAATCCTTAGTTTCATGAGTATTGCGCCTCCATTTCCTAATATCTAATTTCCTAACGGAGCATTTATTAACGAAATACTGCTCTGTATTGATTATACATTATATTAATGTCTATTTCGACATCAGGCACTTGGAAATGAGTTCGTGCTACATGAAAGTAAAAAAGTAGTCTAGTGAAAGCAATGAAAAAACGTTTACCGAGTAATGCATATTACAAAGTTTCGTATCTTCTATCTGAAAACAACTTTTGGTATTGTGTTTAATTCGTTTTTCCTTTAGGGCTTTCCTTCCATTACGCCATATCTACCCCACATCGAAACATTTACAAAAGATATAACATTAGGGGAACTCCATGTGAATGCAACAGCAGTAATTGAATTTACCAAATAGGTCGATCTGTTATACAGAAGACATTTTCATCAGATATTTCGTAGATAGATAAATTATATCTCACTAGCACTGAAGAAGAATTTATTATTAAGTACGGATGATGTGAATTTGTTAGGAGAAAATACACAAACGATTAGGGAAAACACGGAAATTTTACTGGAAGCAAGTAAAGCGATCGGTTTGGAAGTAAATCCCGAAAAGACAAAGTATATGATTATGTCTCGTGACCAGAATATTGTACGAAATGGAAATATAAAAATTGGAGATTTATCCTTCGAAGAGGTGGAAAAATTCAAATACCTTGGAGCAACAGTAACAAATATAAATGACACTCAGCAGGAAATTAAACGCAGAATAAATGTGGGAAATGCGTGTTATTATTCGGTTGAGAAGCTCTTATCATCCAGTCTCCTGTCCAAAAATCTGAAAGTTAGAATTTATAAAACAGTTATATTACCGGTTGTTCTGTATGGCTGTGAAACTTGGACTCTCACTCTGAGAGAGGAACATAGGTTAAGGGTGTTTGAGAATAAGGTGCTTAGGAAAATATTTAGGGCTAAGCGGGATGAAGTTACAGGAGAATGGAGAAAGTTACACAACACAGAACTGCACGCATTGTATTCTTCACCTGACATAATTAGGAACATTAAATCCAGACGTTTCAGATGGGCAGGGCATGTAGAACGTATGGGCGAATCCATAAATGCATATAGAGTGTTAGTTGGGAGACCGGAGGGAAAAAGACCTTTGGGGAGGCCGAGACGTAGATGGGAGGATAATATTAAAATGGATTTGAGGGAGGTGGGGTATAATGATAGAGACTGGATTAATCTTGCACAGGATAGGGACTGCTGGCGGGCTTATGTGAGGGCAGCAATGAACCTTCGGGTTCCTTAAAAGCCATTTGTAAGTAAGTATTTATTTATTTAACCTGGTAGAGATAAGGCCGTCAGGCCTTCTTTGCCCATCTACCAGGACATTCCAACTACAATATGAACAATAAAATTACAATTAGTATTAAATTTATAATTACAATTACAAATAACATTACAATTAGTTTTAAATTTACAATTACAATTACAGTAAAATCAAAGTACGAAAAGATTACCTGAATAATTAAAGCTAGATAATTTATCATAGAGAAACAAAGATTATAATTTAATATTTAATGAATTACAAATTAAATCTAGAATAACAAAATTGTATAGTGATGAAATTACTGAATATTGAAATATTTTGTGATAGATTAAAGAAACTATTTACAAGAAATCAATTACTGACCAAGTGCCTAGTAAGTTTTCGTTTGAATTCAATTTTATTTCGACAGTCCCTGATGCTAGCAGGTAGCGAATTCCAGAGTCTTGGCAGGGCTATTGTGAAAGAAGATGAGTATGAGGAGGTGCGATTGGATGGTATTGTTAGTGTTGTTTCATGACGAAAGCGTGTATTCAGATTATGGTGGGAAGAAAGGTAAGTGAAGCGAGACGACAGGTACGAAGGAATAGAAGAGTTCAAGATTTCGAAAAGAAAGAGAAGTGAATGTAAATTTCTTTTCTTATCTAGTTTAACCCAACCTATTGCTTCCAGGGATGGGGTAATATGATCATATTTACGAACATTGCTTACAAAACGTACACACAAATTATGAGCACGTTGAAGTTTCATTTTGTTGTCGCTGGAGAGGTCAGTCAGTAAAATGTCCGCATAGTCGAAATAGGGAAATACAAGTGTCTGCACAAGGGACTTTTTTAAGCAAGAGGGGAGATGAACATTTATCCTTTTTAGCACATGGATAATAGAATATACTTTTCTGCAAGTTTCTGTGATTTGCATGTCCCAGTTGAGATTATTATCCATGTGAATGCCAAGATTTTCTACTGAAGAACTGAAAGGGATATGCACTGTACTTACTTTAACGGGGGAAATGTCGAGGTGTTTTACAGCGTCGGTTTGCCGTTTGTGCCCTAATATAATTGCTTGTGTCTTTCCAGGATTGATTTTAAGACGGAGTTTCTTTGTCCATGTCACAATCGAGTCAATGTCTTCGTTCAATTTATCTATAGCGTCATTTACTCGGTCTAAGCGGGAAGAGATGTAGCATTGAAGGTCGTCAGCATACAAGTGATAGTTACAATGCCTTACAAGAGATGTAATATCATTGTTATATATTGTGAACAACAATGGTCCGAGTACCGACCCCTGTGGTATACCTGATGTTATGTCAAGCCAGGAGGAGCTTCGATTCCCGGATACAACACATTGTTGTCTTTCCCGTAAGTAGGATTGGAACCAACTCAAAGCAGTCTCGGACAAATACATATTTCTCAATTTATGGGTGAGTAGGTCAAAATTTACAGAGTTGAAAGCTTTCCTGAGGTCAAGAAGTGTTAGTATTGTTACCGTACTTTATTAGAGTCGATTGCTTCACGAATGTCTTCGGTCAGTTTAAGTAGAGCAGTGCTTGTGTTGTGTCCAGCTCTGAAACCTGACTGATACTCGTCGAATAGTTTGTGTACGTTCATGTAGTTAGCAATTTTTCTGTGTACGATTCTTTCCAGTGCTTTTGAAATGGCTGGCAGGATACTTATTGGTCTATAGTCGTTCGGGTCGGTGGGAACTTTGACTTATGGAAGAGGAAGAACGAAAGCTTCCTTCCATATTTTAGGGAAAGTTGAAGTGATTAAGGAACTATTGAATATATGTGCAATAGTAGGTATTACTATCTCTTGTATTTTCTGTATAAGTATTATGCTTGGCTTGGGCCCTTGGGCCCTTGAGCTTTTGTCTTGATGCGTCGGATGGCTTTCATTACGTCAATGGGAGTGAAGTCGGTAAAATAGAATTTGTCTCGAGTTGGGGGAACTGAGTCAGGCAAAACTGTCTTGTTTCGTTGCGTTGTTCAAGCTTGGGTCCTTTACAAAGTGTTAGTTCAAGCTGTCAAGTGTGATGGGAATGTCTGCTTGTTCACTAGCCCTTCCAAGTCCAATAACCTTAAGATTTTTCCATAATTCGGAAGGGGTTGTGTCGGTTTCTATAAGTTTTTAGGAATATTTCAGTTTAGCGTTTCTTATTAGTTGAGTCGTTCTATTTCCTAGGTGTTTATAGGAGTTAAAATATTCGTCGTTTTTTTTTGCGAGTGTATTTTCTATAGGCTAAGTCGCGTTCGGACATCAGGCTACGTATTTCAGTCGTCATCCAAGGGGCTGGGTTCCTTCTGGTACGTTTGGTCTTTAATGGTGCGTGTTTGTCATAAAGTTGAAGTATTAATGTATTGAATAAGTCTACTTTCTCGTCTACAGTTCGTAATGTCCAGATCATGTGCCATGGAAGTTGTGCAGCGTCTTCTTTCAGTGCAATGTTATCTATTCTTTTAATATCCCTGTAAGTAATTACTCTGGGAGCCGATTTAGGACACTGCAGATTAAATGATAGATAAATGATATCATGCCCTGATAGTCCTGGTGCAGGCAACTGTCCATGCGTCAGTATTTTGTCAACATTGTTAGTAATTATCAAGTCCAGTAATGTGTCTGTACCTTCTGTATGATGTGTGGGAGCTAGGGGTAGGATTACCATATCAAGGCACTGAAAGAATGATTGAAGTCTTTTAGTCGTACTAGAATGTGAGTCAAGTAAGTTTGAATTGAAGTCACCCATGATTATAACGTTCTCATATTGCGGCGTTACGTTTGGTAAGGAGGTTTCGAAATCATCTACGTCATATATATATGTAGGGGTTTATATACGACACACACTAGACATTTTGTAAATAAGGTGCAAATTTCAATGAACATGAACTCGGGTTTGGCAGAGTACTGGGTTGGAGAATGATGAATAATTTTAGGTCGCAAATCGGATCTAATATAACCAGCCGCCTCTCTTGCCCTCTCTGTCATTACGGCAAAGCGTATAGCCAGGAAGGTTTACGAGAGTTACTTATATTACTTAACTGCTATATAAGTATTTCAGCTTTCATGCTGTTCTGCGTTTAGAATTACGTGCCGAGATTTAATACTTCCCACGCGTCATTCATTCGTTCATTCATTCATTCATTAATTTCACTTTCTAATTTATTTGATTGTCATTTGCCATAATATTTAAAATTGAGAATTAACATCACATAACAAAATAATTGATATATTAATCATCCCGCGCGTGGCGTCATGATCTAAGGCAGTGATGTCAAAGCAAGCGCATTTTTCTGACCTTGACGTCCTGCGCGAGCATTAAGCGCTAGGTATGGAAGGAGGAAGAATTATGTATATGAATAAGCGGTCTGTTGGACTAAGAAAAGAGTGGTGCACAAACTTCAAACGAAACGTGAAACTTTATACGACTTCTTTCTATTTTATATGTTCTATATTGTCTGTAAAACAAAAGAACTAACACCAATTTTTATTTCTTAATATTGCAGTTGTGTTTTAAACGTTAATAACATAATAAATAAAGGAATATTCATATAAATTCTATAGTAATATAACTATACTGTAGGCTAAGTGAATTAAACACATTATTCTTAAAGAAAGTGATATCACAAAGAAAGTGATTGACTATGCCATGGTGAGCTGGAATTGATATTGATGGTATCTTTCGCCTTGTAAAAGTAATCAAGAAACTAATCAAAACAATATTATAGTACAAAGCAAAGTTACCTAGGTATATGTTTTAACTGTAACTAATATTGCATAACAAAACACTTATCCCATTATGCTTTTAAGGTGATAATGGTGCGTAACTTCCTATCATCAGAATATTAAATTATTTTCTTCAAATCTGCTGAAGCTATAGAGCTGACGTTTTTACAACACATGGACACATAATTATGTTTTGTTTCTTATGTAGTCTAACAGTAGTTGCTTTGTTAATTCATTTCCTTACAAACATTTTCATGCAAATATTTTCAAAATGTTTAATATACTATCTTCAGTATGATAATAAATAAAAGTCAATATGATCATACAACTATAATATTGACTCTTACATATTATCATATTGAATCAATGATCAATGTAAGAATTTTGATCATAGCATTTCTCAATATACTATCTAGAGTAATATGTATTTACGATATATTAGATTTACGAAAACATTGTTTCAGTACCTACAAGGCTACAAAATAAACATTTCTGAAAATTTCACTTTTCTGTTAAGAAGTTGAGAAAATATTCTTTTGAATAAAAAGAAAGCTTGTGAAAAAATGAGCACTAAAATTAAAACTTATATTCTGATATTGTAATTACTTATACTTCTGAAACAAATCTAAAAATTAACATGGATACAGTTTTAATAAGTTCTCTTTCCTTTATCCATTAAATCAGTTCTGGCCATCACTGTATATTAGCTAGACTAAGCGGCATATATTACCTCTTTCGTCTGTCTCATTCCTTTCCGCTGTAAAGCGCTCAGGCTCTTCTGAGCTCTAAAGCGCGCGCTTGAGCCTGTGGGCCTCAGTTGACATGACTGGTCTAAGGAATTCTACATAGGACTCACGCTACTGAATGCGCGCTGGTTCGAATCCTCATGGAAAAGACATTTTCTCACGAAATTTCGGCCAGTGTTTGGGACCGGTGCCCACCCAATATCGTTATGTACTTCGGGAGCTACGATAAGTAGAGAAATTCGGTTACGAAAGCCAGCTATAACGGCAGGGGAGAATATCGTGCTAACCACACGATACTTCAATTCTGTTTGTATGATCGTCCACCTCTGCTTCGGCATGTGGACGTTAAGCCAGCAGCCGGCTGATCGGTCTGGACTCGTAAAGGACTTAGTGCCACGAATTTCATTTCAGATGTGCTAATCATTTCCAATTTAATTTCAGATCCTGTACGGAGCAGAGACCTGGACGTTGAAGAAGAAATATTCAGATAAGCTATGTGCGGTTGAAATGTACTTCTGGGGAAGATCAGCTAGGAAAGTGCGACTAGAAAAGATCAGGAACATAGAGATAAGAATTGTGGAAGTTAAAGAGAGCATAATGGAGGAAATTAAGAAGAAGATTGAAGTGGGCCTATGGAATTTATGCAGAATGGATGAGACACGCATTCCTAAGATGGTGTATGAATGAAAGTTGGAAGGAAGAAGAAGAAGAAGAAGAGAATGACCGCAGCTTTCTGGAAACAAAATATGAAGCAGTCTATGAGGAATATTGTGGTCGCAAAAGATGATACTCAAGACATATATCGATGGAGGGAATTAATAAATGGAAGGAAAAAGTGAAGCGTGGCTATAATTTCATCTTGTTCTGGCGGAAGAAGAACCTCTGTAGTGAGGAATGTTCTCAGTAAAAAAAAAAAATAAATAAATAACTCAGCAGACAAGAATCGCTCATTTAAATAAAGTGATGTCACCATTAGGCAGTCTGTTAATTTAACTCCGATTACAATGACACTATTGAGAATTTTACTTAAACTAGTCTAAGGAATAGTAATATTAAGTCCCTGCCTTAGAAAGGAGTACAAAACATGAAATTAACAATAGATGAAAGATATTTGATAATGATTGGCATTTATATTCATGAGAAAGAACGGTTTTACAGTGAACTATAATATAATTTGGCAAACATCAATGAAGTTCACATATTATTCTAACAGATTATTTTAACGCTTGACTAGAGACCAGTACTATTAAAGGTGTAATAAATTCAAAATATTTTGAGGGGTAGAGAAATTGATATGTGCTTAAAAGTAGAATATAACAGAGATATTATGTAAAGCTCAAGAAATATTAAAACAACAAAAAATTAATAAAAAATAAATTAATCTTCTTCTTCTTCTTCCCTTCTAGTATTAGGCCATATATTCTGTTACGATCTCACAGTTGAGTTTTCAACCCAGCGCTTTTTTGGACGACCGAGAGATCTCTTCCCGTTTGGACGATAGTGGAGCATGACTTTTGGGATTATATCTCTAAGCATTCGATGCAGATGATTTATCCAGTTGTTCCGATAATGTTTTACGTGATTAATTACAGGTTCTAGTTGTAATTCTCCCATTACATCTTCATTGCGTTTGTGATCCCATTTCGTATATCGCGCTGTATATCTCATACATTTAATTTCATTGGCCGTTACTCTGCTTTCGTCTTTCTTTCTCAATGTCCATGCCTCACTGCCGTAACAAAGTACAAGGTCTCGCCAAGGTTTTGTATAGGCGAATTCTAGTATGCCTTTATACTAGGGAAGGTTTCATAATGTTATTATTTCCATTGTTTTGGAGTGTTTAGAAATTTTCTGTGAAATGTGAATATATTTAGTAAGCGATGAAATTGATACAGTATCTATATTGAAAGTAATTGGAAGGAAAAACGCATACGCTCGAAGGGAAAAATAACAGAGAGACAGAGAAGAAAAGATTGCTTGCAGGAAAAATATAATTAAAATTCTAGAATCAAAACAATTCAAAACAATAAAAGAAAGGATTAAAGAAATCGTGATTTCCAATGTTGTGAATTCACATAAAGATATAGTCATGGATACTTTGACAATCTCTGCTTAATATAGCGACTAATTCACGTGCTGCTTGTGTATGACTGTTAGTACAGTGATGTTCATTTTCATTCTAAAAATTATTGAAAAATTCTACACATTTTCCAGTTGATTTCAGAAACTATCATTTGTATTTCAGCAGTTACGGTTGGCACCTTATTCTCCAATGTTAAATCCAAGAGAGATTATTTGGTGTAAAGTGAAGACGTACGTGAAAACCCCTCTGGGAATTCTTGACGTCATAGCTCCTGGTGTTGTAGGCTAATTTACCTACTGTAGAGAGTAAAATTGATGAAGCAACACACACAATATTGTTGGTGGTGATTGTGCTCGTGCAGTATAACACAGTACAAATCATCAAGGTGCAGCTTTAGCTATGGTGAATATGCCCGTCGGACGCCAAAAATCCAATAAAGTTGAGGATTTTTTAAATCCATTTTCTATTTTTTTTAAATATATGTTAAAACTTCAAATAAGCCTACATTTATTATTTTGTGAAATAAAAATGACTATATAATCTTAAGCGCATTGCTTATTTTCTGAAATACATTTGATACCATCTGAAATACAATTGACAAATCTGAAATATACTTTATACCATCTGAAATACAATTGACAAATCTGACATATATTTCATACCATCTGAAATGCAATTGACAAATCTGAAATATATTTGATACCATCTGAAATACAACTGACAAATCTGAAATAAAATTGATACTATCTGAAATACAACTGACAAATCTGAAATACATTTGATACCATCTGAAATACAATTGACAAATCTGAAATATATTTCATACCATCTGAAATACAATTGAAAAATCTGAATTACATTTGATACCATCTGAAATACAATTGACAAATCTGAAAACATTTGATACCGTCTGAAATACAACTGGCAAATCTGAAATACAGTTGATACCATCTGAAATACAATTGACAAATCTGAAAAAATATATATATATATAATTTATTTATTTATTGGGTTATTTTACGACGCTGTATCAACATCTAGGTTATTTAGCGTCTGAATGAAATGAAGGTGATAATGCCAGGTAATGAGTCCGGGATCCAGCACCGAAAGTTACCCAGCATTTGCTCGTATTGGATTGAGGGAAAATCCCGGAAAAAATCTCAACCAGGTAACTTGCCCCGACCGGGATTCGAACCCGGGCCACCTGATTTCGCGGCCAGACGCGCTGACCGTTACTCCACAGGTGTGAACGAAATATATTTGATACCATCTGAAATACAACTGACAAATCTGAAATACAATTGATACTATCTGAAATACAACTGACAAATCTGAAGTACATTTGATACCATCTGAAATACAATTGACAAATCTGAAATATATTTCATACCATCTGAAATACAATTGAAAAATCAGAATTACATTTGATACCATCTGAAATACAATTGACAAATCTGAAATACATTTGATACCGTCTGAAACAACTGGCAAATCTGAAATACAGTTGATACCATCTGAAATACAATTGACAATATGAAATAAATTTGATACTATCTGAAATACAATTGACAAATCTGAAAAAAAAATACATATATATAATTTATTTATGTATTGGGTTATTTTACGACGCTGTATCAACATCTAGGTTATTTAGCGTCCGAATGGAATGAAGATGATAATGCCAGTGAAATGAGTCCGGGATCCAGCACCGAAAGTTACCCAGCATTTGCTCGTATTGGGTTGAGGGAAAACCCCGGAAAAAATCTCAACCAGATAACTTGCCCCAACCGGGATTCGAACCCGGGCCACCTGGTTTCGCAGCCAGACGCGCTGGCCGTTACTCCACAGGTGTGAACGAAATATATTTGATACCATCTGAAATACAACTGACAAATCTGAAATACAATTGATACTATCTGAAATACAACTGACAAATCTGAAGTACATTTGATACCATCTGAAATACAATTGACAAATCTGAAATATATTTCATACCATCTGAAATACAATTGAAAAATCAGAATTACATTTGATACCATCTGAAATACAATTGACAAATCTGAAATACATTTGATACCGTCTGAAACAACTGGAAAATCTGAAATACAGTTGATACCATCTGAAATACAATTGACAATATGAAATAAATTTGATACTATCTGAAATACAATTGACAAATCTGAAAAAAAAATACATATATATAATTTATTTATGTATTGGGTTATTTTACGACGCTGTATCAACATCTAGGTTATTTAGCGTCCGAATGGAATGAAGATGATAATGCCAGTGAAATGAGTCCGGGATCCAGCACCGAAAGTTACCCAGCATTTGCTCGTATTGGGTTGAGGGAAAACCCCGGAAAAAATCTCAACCAGGTAACTTGCCCCAACCGGGATTCGAACCCGGGCCACCTGGTTTCGCAGCCAGACGCGCTGGCCGTTACTCCACAGGTGTGAACGAAATATATTTGATACCATCTGAAATACAATTGACAAATCTGAAATATAATTGATACTATCTGAAATTCAACTGACAAATCTGAAATACAGTTGATACCATCTGAAATACAATTGACAAATCTGAAATACAGTTGATACCATCTGAAATACAATTGACAAATCTGAAATACATTTGATACCATCTGAAATACAATTGACAAATTTGAAATATTTTTGATACCATCTGAAATACAATTTACAAATGTGAAATACAATTGATACTATCTGAAATTCAATTGACAAATCTGAAATATAATTCATAATTTCTGAAATTAAATTGACTAATCCGAAATACATTTGATAATTTCTGAAATACAACTGGAAAAGGTGTATAAACTCACATTTCAAGGAAAAACCTTTATGTGCGTATGTTTGTTATAATAAGCAAATAATGAGGCAAATTTAATCTATTTCAATAACTTTTCCTTTGCACAGAATTCTACGAGTATTTTGCACGTCAATTCTCTATGTACACGCATCGAGTTCTCAATTTGTATTGCCCCGGAAATCTCTCATTCATTCGCTGTGAATACGCTCCTCTATTTGGATTCTGTTCACATGAAGCTTTCAAAAGAAATCAATCACTTCCGTCAGGACCAGTCGAACCGAAATTTTGCTAAGAGAAACAAAAACGACACACACCGTACACTAGTATCACACACAATGCAGTCAGTTCCACTCCCCTCTGTTCATAAATATACAGTATAAAGGAAAGCTATTAACTTCTCCATGTTATAAAATTGTCAAATTGTAAATTTCCCCTACAACTTGTACGCTATTTACAATTTTGTTGAACAAATTAATTTCCTGGATTTTATACTCAACCGCAAATCAATAACTTCTGTGGCAATCGCGCTGTTGAACTACTCGTTATTTCTAAACAACAAATACATTAAAACCATCTCCTGTTGACAGATATTCATCCATCCGTTCATCCACACATTCCTCTGTTCATAAGGTTATCATCCGTCCGGCAAAAGGAGGACATGTCCTCTTTTTTAATTATTTTATCCTGTCTAGCAGGCACCACTTTCTGAAGTCGAAATTGCGATAGATAATCTGAACATTTATAAGTCTCCAGGTATCGATCAAATTCCAGCGGAATTAATACAACAGGGTGGAAGCGCATTATCTAACGAAATTTATAAGCTTGTGCTTGCTATTTGGGAAAAAGAAATTGTATCAGAACAATGGAAGGAGTCCATAATCGTACCTATCTTTACGAAGGGGGACAAGACTAACTGTAGTAACTTTCGAGGAATATCACTTTTGTTGACGTCGTACAAAATGTTGTCCAATATACTTTTGAGAAGATTAACTCCAGAAATAGATGAAACTATTGGAGATCATCAGCGTGGTTTTAGGCGTAATAAATCAAATACTGATGAGCTATTTTGTATTCTACAGATAATGGAGAAAAAAATGGGAGTATAAGGGTACAGTACATCAGTTATTCATAGATTTCAAAAAGACATGACTCGGTTAAGAGGGAAGTTTTATATGCTTTGGGGAAGCCGAGACGTAGATGGGAAGATAATATTAAAATGGATTTGAGGGAGGTGGGACATGATGATAGAGACTGGATTAATCTTTCTCAGAATAGGGACCAATGGCGGGCTTATGTGTGGACTGCAATGAACCTCCGGGTTCCTTAAAAGCCAGTAAGTAAGTAAGTAAGTAAGTAAGTAAGTAAGTAAGTAAGTAAGTAAGTAAGTAAGTAAGTAAGTAAGTAAGTAAGCAAGCAAGCAAGCGAATGTCCGGCAGGTATTTAAAAATAATTGAAATATCCGGCATTTCGCCTTTCAACTAAAATTAATATGAATATTGAATAATGTGCAATATTATGCATAGAATATCTAAGTAAATGGTGAAAACCTATGAAAGAAGCTGGAGCACATAAAAAAATAAAATATGATGACCTATTGACTTGCGTTGAATTCTTACACTTAAAAAATGTCACTATTCATGATTCTAAGCTATTTTATCTATTTTATTTTGCAATTTACAAAAATAAGCAAATCAAATTAATTTGAACAAAGATTTAAGTTTAGATAAACAATGGTGCACATTCTTCAATTCCAATCGTTCTGCGAGCACTGAAACTATCTCAGAACTCTTAAAAATATGTAAATTCTATTTCTCTATCCAAGTCACAACGGAAGTGCTGAGAGAATGTTTTCCCTAATATCTGCTCAAAGGACAAAAGAACGAAATCGTATGCTAAAACAGACAGTCAGAGGTATCATCACAGTGAAATATAATTTCAACGACATGTCCTGTGAACAGTTCCATAGTTATTTGGTACATCTTGTGCACAAAGTGGGCTCCACCGATAAGTAGGGTACAGATGTAATACTGATCCAGCAACTAGTGAGAAAACTAACTAAGGTGAGCCATTGTTTTAATCTTTAATTTTGTTCATACCAATTATTAAAAAGTCCTCCTTTATTCAGCAATGTCCTATCATTTTATATTCCATGTCCCCTTATAGAATTTCTTCTCATGGTAACCCTCTCTATTCATCCGTTACTCCACACATCCATTCATGCAGGCATCGATATAAGCACATAGGCATCCATTTATCCAGGATTAATTCAAGCACACAATTATCCATCAATCAATCCAGCCATCCATTCTTCAACCCATATATTTATTAACATATTGATTCATCCATTCATCTACATATGTATCTAACCACACGAGGTTAGGAACATATTATGTAGGCTAACGGCAACTATATTTTTCAGTCAACTGATGATATCACAAGATATTGTATGTCTTATGGCATCCATAGTAAGTGATCGTATTATTAGATAGCAGTGTGACGTATGGTTATCGCACAGACATTAATGTGAATTTAGTTGTGAGTCAACCGCCGTGCCATAGTACGAATATGTGGTCAAATCGCTACGAGAATGCAGTTTGATATGGTTATCGCACAGAGGACGATGTAATGCGTAATTTAATTGTGAGTCGCCTGCTATTTAGAGTGGATGTGGCCCAATTGAATTTTAGGGTACGTACTGTGCTGTAATGTTATTTCAACTACTACAGTAGTAAACATGAGTAGTCTGATGCTGTGTCGTTCATGGACGTTTGATCGCTACCCTACCCTATCTTACTCCACTAGTACACATACTGCCCTTTCAAGCAAAATAAATATAGTTAGGCCTATAAATGTGGTTTTATTCGGCAATTATACATACACATGTACTTCACTATCAGAATTTGCCCTTAAATCAAGTGCACGAGTCTTTTGACCCTAAGTGCTTTGTAAAACCGGTCCTACTTTATAGGATTCGCCCACTCCCCTCACCTATAGTTACAATCCAACCACTCTCCATAAAAGTACTTACAAATGGCTTTTAAGGATCCCGCAGGTTCATTGCCGTTCTCACATAAACCCGTCATCGGTCCCTATTCTGTGCAAGATTCATCCAGTCTCTATCTTCATATCCCACCTCCCTCAAATCCATTTTAATATTATCCTCCCATCTACGTTCGGCCTCCCCAAAGGCCTTTTTACCTCCGGTCTCCCATCTAACACTCTATATGCATTTCTGGATTTGCGCATTCGCGCTACATGCCCTGCCCATCTCAAACGTCTGGTTTTAATGTTGCTAAATATGTCAGAATACAATGCGTGCAGTTCTGCGTTGTGTAATTTTCTCCATTCTCCTGTAACTTCATCCCTCTTAGCCCCAAATATTTTCCTAAGAACCTTACTCTGAAACATCCTTAATCTCTGCTCTTCTCTCAAAGTGAGAGTCCAAGTTTCACAACCATACAGAACAACCGGTAATATAACTGTTTTATAATTCTAACTTTCAGATTTCAGTGTTTAATAAAAAAATAAATTACTGTTTGAATTTGTTTGATGGCGTATCCCATAAAATATAGTATAGAAAACAGCTATATTTTTTTTGTTATAATGTATATTTTTATTTCATATTTTAAGTACTACCCAGCCGTGGCTCACGTACCACCATTGGTACACGTACCATAGGTTGAGAACCGCTTATCTATACGCATTTATGGAATCACCCATACGTGCTACATACGCAATTCAACCGTCTGAGTTTAATATGTACCTAGATATATTTTTAATTTTTTTCCCCAGAGACCTTAATTACTCTGTTGTCGATTTCGCGATGTAAAAAACCAGTTAATTATAGTCATATTTCCTGTGTATTTTTATTCATACAGTTCAGTTATGAAGAGGAGGAAATGGAACAGAATTACATAATATAAATTTGAGAAATGCTTATGTTTCGTTTGCCTTTTCACACGATGTATACATTTTCATTCTTGTTTAACTTGTTTTCTGAACACACTATGATTTAATGAATTGAATTTCGGGAGAGGAGTATACGACGCAGAGCTTCGGCCTTTCAAGATTTACTGCGCTAACCCTCAAGCTAGACACATTCCCAAATATACATCGACTGACAACAATAAGTATACAGGTTTCAAGTAAGTAACTCCACTCTTCCCTAGGCCAGCCCCCTCCGTGGGTCGCCAGTCGGTGTTCGGGGAATGCTATGGAATAACGGAATGGAGAAATGTTGACGAAATGATATCATCAACATCATGAGCATTACAATCCATCAAGAGTCCTGACTGTCCCAAGAAGTCTTCGCCACTCCCCTGTTTTTCGCTCTACCAGTCCAGATACGGACTCCAATACTTTCAGCATGCTTTTCTATGTTGTCCTCCCATCTAGCTCTCGGTCTTCCTCTAGTCCTCTGTCCACCTGGATTATATGAGCCGTTCAGAGCAGAAGTGGTGCAAGTCAAAATTGGGTAATGAGGTTTAAAATAAAAATTCTTTAAAATACAGCGGAAAGTAGCAATTAATATGTCCATCATGCTATCCACTGACTACTAATAGTTTAAATAAATTGATTATTAATTGCTACTTTGTGCTGTATTTTACATAATGTTTACTTTAACCCTCATTACCCATTTTTGACTTACACCACTTCTGCTCTCAACGGCTCATATAAAAATACTTTTAGCTGGTCGTGAGTCTTCCATTCTTGCCAAATGTCCAGCTCATCTCAAACGATCAGTTTTTATTATCGTAATGATGTTTGGTTCCTTATATAGTTCATACAGTTCAACATTGTATCATATTCTCCATTCATTGTTTACTTACACTGGTCCAAAAGTTTCTCTTAGTATTTTCCTTTCGAATATATTTAATCTATCTATATCTTATAGATTTATTAATTTGTCAGACAGAATAATATCTGTAATATTGACAATTTATATTTGAGGAGAAAAATTCACTCCAGCGCCGGGGATCGAATCCCCGGGGATCGATATTATTCTGTCTGACAAATTAATATATCTATAATATTCTCATAGCTAGCAGTGCATATATGTTTGTGCAGATTACTGTGCACTTAACTGCGGAATCCCGGCCAAATAAGTCACTCAGCTGAGTGCGCTCCTAGTATAATGGCAGTTGATATTGGACATATACGTCAACATATATGCCTAACATGTAGTCAGGCCATAAAGGGAAACATTGAAGGAGGAGAATTCGGTCCGGTGCTGTGGATTGAATTCGGCGTAGCTCAGTGGGCAGAGCGCTTGGTACGTAGAACCAAGGACACGGGTTCGATCCCCGGCGCTGGAGCGAATTTTTCTCCTCAAATATTAATTATCTATATCTTGTTTATCAAGGATCCAAGATTCTGAGGCACAGATAAGCACGCGTCTAATCAAAGTTTTATATATTGTGGCATCCGTCTGGAATATTCTGGTCGCGTCGGGGAGTTGCACGCGCGTCTAGCGAGAGGGAAGGATGGGGGAAACGGAAACACGAACCCCTGACGCTAGCCGCGGTGCGGAGTGATGGAAAAGAAAAAGCGACTGTGACTGGGCGGAAGTAAGGAAGCATCTGGAGACCGATTGTTGTGAGGTCCAGAAGCTTCGGGACGCAGAACATTCTAGATGTTCGTGGTAAATAAATAACACCGTGAGTTGCCGACGAAAGTTAGTCCCGAGTCAGTCAGTTAGTCTTCGGAAGTCAGTCTACAAGTGAGTCTTCGAACGAGCAAGGAAGCCAGTCTTCGAGAGCATCTGGAAGACCGGAGTTCGACGTGCACAGAACCGCAACTGGGAAGGCTCGAGTTCGACGTGTCGTGGACCGTAGCCGGAAGACCGGGGTTCGAGGTGCAGTGAACCTGAGTGACTCCGTAACCGTGGCAGTGGCCAGGCGAGGGCGACTTATCCGGAGGATCTGAGTTTGATGTGCAGTGAACTTGATTGAGTCTGTAACTGTGGCAGTGGTCAGGCAAAGGCGACGTATCCGGAGGATCTGAGTTCGATGGCCAGTGAACTTGAACAGTGAGCGAATTGTGAACTGAGAACTGACAGTTTTTTTCTGCGCTTAGTGCTTTGTGAACATTAATTGAAATTAGGAGTACATTGTTTTTCTTCTCAATAATACACGTGTATTGTCATTGTCGTCGTGTGGACTGTAATAACTACTATTGTGTTGCTATGTTGAGTGGAGTCCCCATTGTTGTAGGGTGAATTATTAAGAAATAAAAGTCACATTGTTGACAGGTGTGGTGGTTTAAAGCAGAATAAAAAAGTTACAATATTATGACTTTAATTTTAATAGTTAATAGTTTGATTTAATGTGTATTATGAGACCATGATAACATCTATTTGCACGTAGTATTCTTTTCTTAATTTCAAGACTTATGTTATTTCCTTGATCAATCAAGGAACCCAGGTATGTAACACTATCCAGAATGAATATGATCGGGTTGATTGCTTATTCTTTCTTGGATTAGCTATCATGTATTTAGTTTTCCCCTCGACGAAATAATTTAGATGCCAAAAATGGGAAAACGGAAGAGCCCAGAGAAAAACCCTATGACCTTGTCCGGGACAAGTGTCAGAATGGATTTTTCGACGAAAAATCTCAGTCATTATTATGACTCGAACCTGGACCGCCTGTGGAAAATAATGAAGATGTGACCACTAAGCCACCGCAGGGGATTACTGCAACTTGTGATATGCTTATAATTAATATTAAATAGTACAAATACGAAAACATGACAACAACGACCACAATTTAACGCAAATTGATAGAATAATTATTGGGCGATATCGCACGAAAACCCTGAACTTGTGGAAAGCGCGTATATGTAATTACTTCTGGTTCATCTTCCCTCCGTAGATAAACAAGTTTGTTATTATTAAGAGAACCAACTAATTATGTTTACTTTGTTGTGTAAACAATTAATAGAAACTCGCTTATACCGCTGTTCTAATAACATTTAGCTGCTTGCTTACATTAACTCGTCATTTTAAATATTTTATCCGAGAAACCTTGCCATAAAACATTTTCGTGTTCAGCATGAGAAAATACAATTTTAATATCAAACTTTATCACAACATAATAATAACAGAAGTGGAAATTATTACCTATATATATATATATATATATATATATATATATATATATATATATATATATCACAATTCAATCAAAATGTTTCTCAGAAATTTATAGATGGAGGTTATTGTATAACATTTAGTTACATGTGAGAATATTGATACATTACATCAAGCAAGAACACACATAGATCATTTATCAGTATGTTAATCAGGGTTTATACTCCGACAACTACCGATGGGTCATATATTCGAGCTCGGCGCTCTACAAGTCTACGTATAAATTTTCATGAAAGACAGTTTCTAATTGAGAACGCTACAGATAAATATTCATGTCACCTGATAGATTAAGAGTGATGTATGATGATAAATGGATGTTTTCGAATAAAATATACTGATACAGTATTTGTAATAACGTGAAGTTTGTGCGACTTTATAGATTTTTTTCAGTCAACTGCAGGCACCCGATTGCCAGTGCATAGAAAACTTACTTTAACCTAGATTGTACAGTGTGTCCAGCTTGCTACAGAACCTGGAATAATTCCAATACTAATGAAGATATTGCAATTAAATTTGAAAGCGTCTTACCTCATTCTGCGAGAAATATGGTGACATCATAATAGCTGCATCCAGGCAAGATTGAATTCCCCGGATCATATTACCGGATGTTTTCGCTAGGATGTCGGCGTTTATTGTCTGGATCTCTGTGATGACATTTTCTTTCAAAGCGTCTATGGTTCGTCGTTTGTTCTTATAAACTGTCCCTTTCAGATGTCCCCACAAAAAAAAAAAAAATCAGGTGATGTCAGGTCGGGCGAGCGCGGCGGCCAAAGCCCTTTCGAAATGACGCGGTCGCCGAAAAAGGATTGAATTTCGACCATCTGGAGATTGATGTGTGGCATGTCGCACAGTCTTGTTGAAAATATCCCATTATGAATTCCTGGTCGTCCAGTTGATTTACAAACGTATTGAATATTTCAAGATATTAATTTGTTGCGATGGTTGTATAGAAGAAGTGGGACCAATTATTCGCCGCCAATAAATTTCACACTAATCACCAATCTTTTCTGTACGAAGGGGCTCTTCGTATATCATATGGGGGTTTTCACTTGCCCAAATACGGGAATTTTGATTATTTATGTATCCTGACAGGTGAAACCACGCCTCGTCCGTGAACCAAGTGTAGTCCAGAACGGTCGGATTATTTTGAAGAAATGTTTGAAACATTTGACAGTAACGTACTCGTTTCACTTTGTCAGTTTCTTTTAATTCATGCACCACAGTAAAACGGTAAATGTGAAACTTCGCTTTTTTTTTTCAGCACGCTAACAAGTGATTTTGGACATTCCTGTTTCTTGTAAAAATCGGCGGAGTAATTTAGAGGGAGACGCTAGTAGCCTATCCTTCACATTCTCGATCGTTTTCTGTGTCATTTGTTCTCTACTTCCTGCATGTCTATCCAGTAAGGTTCCAAGTTTTTCAAGTTTCTTCGATAAGGCCCAAATGGTAGACTTACTTGGTGGACGTCGGTTGTCTCCAAATCTCTGTACGAAGCGCTCTTGACATGCCTGTATTGAATCTGTCTTCCAATACACTCAAATAATAAACACACGCTCTTCTAGAGTATACCGATTCATTTCAACTGCACTACTTGCCTTTCTACGAATTGAACTGTATTGAGTCTATTCTCTAATACACTCGAATTACTAATAAACACAATCAACAATCAATTATTACAGACACAACGCAACAATCACAAATAAGCCAGCGGACAAGCGCATTGTTGCTACCAGTGTTGCCAACTCAGAATTCCATTTACCGGTGCACAAGCTTAAAAGAACCGCTAAACGGTAGTTGAAAAACTCCAGATTTTTCTTAACACATCACTTCCAAATTTGAAATACAAACTATACAGTTTTAGGAACTGGAGAATTTTATAAAAATGTAGACTAAATTATGGAAAGTGTGTATCACTTTGTAGGCTCTATGTTCTATGCAAAATCGTATGGACAATTAAAACTAAATATTTTGCATTCACCTTACACCATTTACATCGAGCTTTCCAGCTATCACCGGCAACTTCTTCCACCCAATCTTTCAACACAGTAATGTTTTTTTCACACAACTATAAACTTTTGTTAGTATGGAGTTTTACGCAGCATATTTCTTCAAAATTGAATGAAATATATCAAGATAATATACTGGACCGGAAACAATCACATTCACAATCACACCAGTCGGTTCGAAATCTGATATCACGCTGAGCTGGAGACGTCCCTGCTAACAATGAGTCTGGTTTTAAGTTTTAAGTATGTCTGTGGTACATAAACTACAATGCGTAATGGTAAATTAAATAATATATAATATAAGACGACATTAAGATATATGGATCAGTCGACCTGGTTGGCGAGTTGGTATAGCGCTGGCCTTCTATGCCCAAGGTTGCGGGTTCGATCCCGGGCCAGGTCGATGGCATTTAAGTGTGCTTAAATGCGACAGGCTCATGTCAGTAGATTTACTGGCATGTAAAAGAACTTCTGCGGGACAAAATTCCGGCACACCTGGCGACGCAGTTGCGAGCGTCGTTAAATAAAACATAACATTTATATGGATCATGTGAGGAGACAAAGAGGAAGGCAGAAAATAGGAAAGCTGGAGAATGCTGAGGTTGTAGTGAAAGACCTGCCCATGGGCAGAACACTATGAATGAATGAATCATATGTTATCATAAATAAAAATAATAAATAATAGTTCATTATCTGCTATTTATGATTATAAAATATCAATTCATATACAAAAACAATGCATACATGATTAGACGAGAGTTTACGAATGTGGCATACCTTATTTGTACAACAACAATGAATGAGGCAGGAAATGGACATGGTTGTACCAAATCGAATTAACATAAAACATTGATATTTTATACTCGCACAAGGAAAAATGTGATAATACCATATTAATCTCTGGTTTATGATTAACTAAGTCCGTAAGTACATATAAAAACAATTATAACATCTTTACAGAAAAAAAAACTTAAAAATATCGTCTCCCTCTGCCGGAATCTTAAAAAAAAAACGCCAAATAAATAGCTAGCCGCTGATGGTAAAATTCTGTAGCTGACCATAGCTCTGAAAACACCAGATTTAGCTACAAAACTGCTGACTTGGCAACACTGGTTGCTACTCCAAGTTGCAGCACAGAACAATGATCAATATCTTTATTAGTATTGGAATTATTAAAATAAATTCCGGGTTCGATAGCGAGTGGCACACACTGCATAATTATCTTGGTGAGAACCTAAATGAATGAATGACTCAGGGGTGAAGTACGCAGTAAGCGTAGATGCAGTCTTTTTTGTCTTGACACAGTTCTATAGATATTAATTAAATATAGATTTTATGGAAAAGAAATTAGTCAAAATTATTAAGGAATTAAGTGAACCACCTCACCAAACCCTTGAGAAAATCGACTGGAAATTTTTTCACTAATAACAATAATCTTTTTCTTCTTCTTGTTGTTCTTCCAGCCAAGTTTTAAACCATATAGTCCGTTACGGCCTGATGTCATCTATTAGCCGGGCGTTCAATAGGTCTTCATCTTCTAGAGCAGATTTAAAAATGAGACTCGCAGAATGACTTCCCCTCATTATCTCATCTACCGATTTAGGTGCGCGCGATGGAATTGAGAGAGGATCGTGTGTCTTTAACATAAACAATCCCTCTCTGAGCGTCACATCAGTGCGGTGGAGAGGGTAATACATCACGCACGATTTCTCTTCATTTACATCCTTGCTCTAGGGCGATATCACAAGATCTCCATAGGTATTCTTCGCCTAGGCATTCTGTTTACACGATCTTCCCAGTTGTTCCTTAATCTTGCAATGTACTCTAGTACCGGTTCTATCCTTAACTCTTCTAGGATATCTTTGTTCTTTTTGATGCCATTTTGTGTATCCAGCAGTGCGTCTCATAAATCACATTTCTGCTGCTGTAATTCTAGAGGCGTCACATTTTCTGATAGTCCATGCTTCGCTACCATAAACCACGATAGGTCGGCTAGAGTTTTGTAAATGTTGATTATTGTAGGCTTACGTTTTCGGATTATAGATTGTCTCATGACTGAGTTTATTGCTGAGTCTAAAGTTTTCATATATTTGGTAATTTTTTTGGAATGTCTGTGTCATTTGTGTAATTGAGGGAGTAACCAAGATAGTTAAATGAATATACCATTTCTAATATTTTATTGTCAATGCATATCTTGCTTGGGACTGGATCTTTTCCTCTAAAGGCTAGAACATTCGATTTTTCATTAGAAGTTTTCATTTCGTAATTTTTTGCTACTTTTTTAATATTCTGTAGAGACACTTGTGATCCATCCTCAGACTTTGCCAGTAATACCTGATCATCAGCAAGGAGAAATGTGTCTAAATCTATACTATTAAGCTGAATGCAATCAAGAGTTAATTGTCTACATTCCTTAATGAGAGAATTCACATTATTTATTATATAACTTATTCACAAATGGCTTTTAGAGAACCCGACGGTTCATTGCCGCCCTCACATAAGCCCTCATTGGTCTCTATCCTCAACAAGATTAATCCAGTCACTACCATCATATACCACCTCTTTTAAATCCATTTTAATATTATCCCCCCATCTACGTCTCGGCCTTCCCAAAGGTATTTTCCCTCCGGCATCCCAACTAACACTCTATATGCATTTCTGGATTCACTCTTACGTGCTACATGCCCATCCCAAACATCTGGATTTAATGTTCCTAATTAAGTCAGGTAAAGAATACAATGCGTGTAGTTCTGCGTTGAGTAACTTTCCCCATTCTCCTGTAACTTCATCCTTCTCAGCACCAAATATTAAGAACCTTATTCTCAAATACCCTTAACTTCTGTCTCTCTCTCGAAGTGAGAGTCAAAGTTTCACAAACATACAGAATAACGGGTAATATAACTGTTTTGTAAATTCTAACTTTCAGTTTTTTTTTTTTTTAAAGCAGACTGGATGACAAAAGCTTCTCAACCGAATAATCACAGGCATGTCATATTTATTTTATTCTGCGTTTAATTTTCTCCGGGGTGTCATTTACATTTGTTACTGTTATTGATATTTGAATTGTTCCACCTTTCGAAATAATAAATTTCCAATTTTTATATTTCCATTTCGTACTATGTTCTGGTCACGAAATATCATATAATTTGTTTTTTGGGGTTTACTTTCAAACCTATTTCCTTGATTGCTTCAAGTAAAATTCCTGTGTTTTTCCTAATTGTTTGTGGATTTTCGCCTAACATATTCACATCATCGGTAAGAAACAAGCAGCTGATTTAACCCGTTCAATTCAAAACCCTCTATGTTATCCTAGACTTTTCTAATGGCATTATTGTAGAGAAAAGTTAAAAAGTAAAGGTGATAGTGCATCGCCCTGCTTCAGCCCGCAATGAACTGGAAAAGCATCAGTGTATCTGGACTTTTTGTCACAACCAGAACGTACCGCGGCCTTTTCGTCACAGTACATTAAATGTCACGCGGAAATTATGTCGCAATATTAATACTGTCACAGGTACATTACGTCACGCTAAAAGTTATGTCACATCGACATTATGTCACGTTATTTAGATTGTTAGTATATTGTCAATATAGGAGTAGTACGCAACAAAGTAAATGGCTTATATGGTAAAAACAAACGAAATAGCTTTTATGGTAACATAGGCAAAATTCAAGTTAACAAAATTAAAAATTCGTGCAGCTAAATTTCGAAATGGCAGATGAAACAAAATTTATGGAATATTTTATAAAAGATCTAATACTCGCAATAGATTTACCTGTTGCTTTACAAATTTCAATAAAGTCATACACTTATTTTGTAATATTTTATAATATATCTAATACTCGCAATAGATTTACCGCTTTTTTTTTTTTTACAAATTTCAATAAAGTAGTATATTTTAAATTATTTTGTAAAATATCTAATATTCGCAATATATTTAGGCTACCTGTTTCTTTACAGATTTCAATAAAGAGATACATTTTGTAATATTTTGTAAAATATCTAATATTCGCAATACATTTAGGCTAGTTGTTACTTTACACATTTCAATAAGTGATATATTTGTAATATTTTGCAAAATATCCAATATTCACAATACATTTAGGCTACCTGTTTCTTTACAAATTTCAATGAAGTGATACATTTTGTAACATTTTGTAAAATATCTAATACTCGCAATACATTTAGGTTACCCGTTTCTTTACAAATTTCAATAAAGTGATATAACTTACATGATGTTTCCGGACTGGTGTTACTAACTTTCAGGAATGATGGGGAAGGGCACATGTATCAATTTGAGATCAGGAACCATGGTCTGGAGACGACTGAGTTGAACGTTATAAGCAAAAATAGTTGTGTGGAAATGGAATTGTAATTTGGCACCATGTGACTTCCTTCCCTTAACCTTTGAAACAGTCATGGAAAGATGGTATGGGTCGGATGTCTCCTACGTGGATACTTGATCCGATACAATCTGTGAGCTTGTCTACTGTTCCCATTGGCTCATCCGTATTCGAAAATCAGGTCTGCTTATTCCGCTCTCGTGTACTCCTCCATTTCACTAGGACTGATCAAGTGGACACTGCAACTTGTACACATACACTGCTGTCTGTAGACGTGCATATCAGGACCGACCATGTCCGTTACACATTACGCCATCTGCATTGATTTAGTGTAGATTCCCCACCTTTCAGACAGCGCACTGAACGGAATACTGTAGGTAGACAACTTAAACTACGTCAGATGAATACAGTATGTGTAAGATGTACAGATAAATACATATAAATAAAGTGTACAGAGAAATAAAATTATTTCATTTCCACAAAACTACAGACGTCGAAAAATTATTAGCCTAAGTTAATTGTATGTGCAACGAAGCTATATTTATCGGTAGAAATAATAAACAAAAATGTATTTTGCACAGAAATAATGAACAGAAAATTGAGTCTTGAGGTTGCTACTATTCTGTAAACATTCCCTTATTCTTTATAACACATTGGTTTTGGCAGGGATGCTGGAAACTAAAGTTTGACACTTTCTTTGAATATCAGCATCATTTAGCCAGATATCAGACAATGCTTAAATGAGTCCATGTTTTGTTGTAAGTCTCTTGTTGTTCACTTTCTTCTTCAATATAGATCACAGATTTTCAATTTCGTTCATATCCGGTCTTCTTGCACGCCATGGGAGAATATCTTCTGCAGTATATAATTAAAACACCAGTAGTACCAACGTAGCCAGAAAAAATATACTTAACCATTGGAAAAATATACCAGAAGCTGTAAACAATCATATTTACAACAATAAGGACTCTGTGAATTATACTGATAGTTGATATGACGAATTATATTATGTTTCCAAGAAAACGTTTTAGTCCAATAATTTGTCCACGGCTGTATTTTTGCTTATGACTTTCTACTCAGCCATTTCCGGACCAGGGTTCCTTATCTCAAATTTATACATGTGCCTTTCCCTATCATCCCTGAAAGTTAGTAACAGTAACCCGGAAACACTCTATATTTTGTAATATTTTGTAAAATATCCAATATTCACAATACATTTAGGCTACCTATTTCTTTACAAATTTCAATAAAGTGATATATTTTGTAATATTTTGTAAGATATCTAACATTCGCAATACATTTAGGCTACCAGTTTCTTCACAAATTTCAATAAAGTCATATATTTTTTAATATTTTGTAAAATATCTAATATCCGCAATACATTTAGGCTACCCATTTCTTAACAAATTTCAATAAAGTGATATATTTTGTAAAATATATAATATTCGCAATACATTTAGGCTACCTGTTTCTTTACAAATTTCAATAAAGTGATATATTTTGTAATATTTTGTAAAATTTCTAATACTCGCAATTAGAGTGGATACGCGTCATTTCGATGATCTAAAATCAGAATGCATCAACAGAGAGTGGAGCAATATGATGATAGTTTTACTTCCGTGACATTTAGAGTATTCTGTTCCGAACCTAGAGATCACCTTACATCAGGGAAAACTGAAGGGGAGTGATATATCGATTAGCAGCAGTTCAAACTGTTGACCGACACGGTCTCTCTCTTGGATATTACCATGGCCCAATTTTTCTGTACGAGATATTGAATCGACTCCACTTCAATACCACACATAGCAGTGGGTACTTACCAATGATAAGTAAAGAGTGTCCCAACATAAACGCCAGATTTAATAATGTGAATAAATGCAACAAAAACAGATAATTGAGCAGATAGCTGTGCCGAAAACACAACAATAACAATACATTGTGGACATTGCGCCATTGTCTTTTTGGTTTGGCGGCGCTGTTATCTATTCGGTTTTTTGTTGCATTTATTCACATTATTAAATCCGGCGTTCTTGTCGCGACACACTATATTTATTGTTCGTGACTACATTACATGGTTTATGAGTTGTATTCTGAATTATTGTAATCAGGTCCAAATAGAGTACAAGTATAACGGTCTACTCACTATGGTAACTTAGCATAGCAGTAATGTTGCGTAAGTCATGATGTTGGGCTTCAATTAGAGAGCTGCAAAATAGCGCTTACAACCGGTTAGAGAACATCCGTCAAGGTCGGGTATGCGACCGAATATTCGATTTTAAATCGGTTACCCCTTATGATTTGCAGGCTAGACAGAACACCAGGCGCACTTCATCATACACGAAACAGAAATTTTCTGAGTACACAATTGAAGGAAATTTACTTTTTCTTATTAATAAATATGTTTGCTTGATATAGGCCTACAATTATTGGTTGGACACTTGATTACACTTATCTTCATAGCTAATACATAAATGAAAAATGGACACTGGTAACAACAAAGGAAATAAGTGTAATGCAGAATATGAAATCTGGTTTGTAAACAAATGCAAGAATAAAATAAATTACAATTACTTGCTACAGAGAAAAGGAAATAAAGTACATAGGTCTACATTCTAGTGTAATATTTACATTTTAAACTCAAAATGCATTCCTCTAAAACAGTAGTTGTTAATATATAATGCCTTTTAATTGCTCTAAACAGCTGCATTCGAGTTTCATTAATAAATAATTTATTAAGTAGATGGAGTGTTTTTAACAAAAAGAAAAGTATTCTGAAGCTCAAATGATTGTACTTTCAGGGAACACGTTGTTGTCCTTGAAGGTACCCAACTGTAATACCTGGATTGGATGAATTTTTTTTATTTTAGTAAGTTATTTTACGACGATTTATCAACATCTCAGGTTATTTAGCGTCTGAATGGGATGAAGGTGATAATGGCGCTGAAATGAGTCCGGGGTCTAGCACCGAAAGTTACAAAGCATTTGCTTATACGGGATTGAGGGAAAATCCTGCAAAAACCTCAACCAGGTAACTTGTCCCAACCGGGAATCGAACCCGGGCCACCTGGTTTCGCGGCCAGACGCGCTAATCGTTACCCCACAGGTGTGGACGACTGGATGAATGAATCAATCAATGAATATATTAATAAATCAACTAATGAATGAATGAATCTATCAAAGTGACTCAATGAATAAATGAGTCAATCCATTGATGAATGAATCAATGAATGGATGTATGAATGAATCAATTAGTCGATGGGTGGATGAATGGATGGATCGATGGATGATTGATTGATTGATTGATTGATTGACTGTATTGTGAGAGGAAGAATTATCAATTGAATGGTAGGCCTAAACGGTGATAAACGCGTCCTTGCAAAGGCTCTTGTAACTCCTACAAGGCTCAATGTGATCTGCCTTTTCCGTCCACCCACAAAGAACGACAGACTACTCGAATATTCGATAAACCGAACCTGAGACACTCCGCGAGATGGGAGAACTTTGCATACTGACTACAGCGCCAGGCGTTCATTAGCGATATATAATTTTTATTTTTCGTAACCGGCTGTGCACGAATCTAGTTTGAATACCTCATATAGCACTGATATTTTTCCTTCGATAATATGGTATCCTAGTACCTGTGAATCTCTTTGAATTACTTGCTAGAGGAAAATTACTTTAAAACTGGTGTTCCGAACCTAACTTTACAGTGATACCCTAGTTGTCCGCATCCAAGTCGTGGTAATTTACGAGACAGCTGGGGCATTATTTTCTCTGTGAATGTATTCCCATGCGCACATGCATCCTAAATTACACGTAGAGTGTTTGTTAATGTAGAATGGAGTAACCAATCAGAATACTTAATCAAGATAATGCATTGATTGATTTTGTAGCTTTAACAATCTGAAAGCTTCTGCAGTTAGAGTGGGCGGTTCCCAAGAGACAAAGTGGATGCACGTAATTCTAGATATATTATGCGTTGACAAGCTGTGGACTTCACTATTAATGGCACTGTTGATCTGTCACGTTAAGGCAATATTTGCTGAAGTCATGTTTGTCATAATTAATTTATTATATTGTTTACAAAGGTAAAAGGTAAGGTATCATTACACAGGGTGTAAACGACATAAACTGTCAAAAATACTGGTGGTAGAGTATAAACAAATCAAGAAAAAAGTCAAATGTTGTTTTACTATAACTGTCACGGCTTTCCCTGAAAAAAAAAAAAGCGTTTTGTGAGACTAACGTTTTTGGACAAGAGAATAGACCAGGCATGTCAACTGATGCCCACAGGAGCAAGCGCGCGCTTTAGAGCCCAGGAGAGCCTGAGCGCTTTACAATGGAAAGGAAAGAGACAGACGAAAGAGGTGGTATATGCCGCTTGATCGAGTTATATTCAGGGATGGCCAGCACTGATTCAATAGATGAAGGGAAGAGAACTTATTAAAACTGTATCCATGTTAATTTTTTGATTTACCTGAGAAGTATAAGTGCATTATAAGAATGTAAGTTTTAATTTTAATGCTCATTTTTCACAAGTTTAATTTTTTTATTCGAAAGAAATATTTTCTGAACTTTTCGTATAGAAAAGTGAAATTTTCAGGTATAGGCCTATTTATTTAGTAGCCTTACAGAATGTTTTCGTAAATCTAATATACCGTATATACGTATTACTGAAGATAGTGTATTGAAAATTTTGAAAATATTCGCATGGAAATTGTTTGTAAGGAAATGAATTAACAAAGGAACTACTATTACATCATAAGCAAAAGATACGTGTCCATGTGTTGTAAAAATATCAGTTCTATAGCTTCAGCAGATTTCGAGAAAATAATTTAATATTCTGATGATAGGAACTTGCTCATAAATATCACCTTAAAAGCACAATGCGATAAGAGTTTTGTTATGTAATACTAGTTACACTTAAAACAGATACAGTACCTAGGTAACTTTGATTTGTACTGTAATATTGTTTTGAATAGTTTATTGATTACTTTTGTAAGGCTAAAGATACCATCAATATCAATTCCAACTTTTCATGTCAAACTCAATCTCTTTCTTTGGAATATCACTTTCTTTATGAATGATGTGTTTCATCCACTTAATTCAGTATAATATTAAACTACTATGGAATTTAAGCGAATATTCCTTCTTAACTCTCTATTATGTTATTAAGATTTAAAACACAAGTGCAATATTAAGAAATCTGAGTTAATACTTTTGTTTTACAGACAATATAGATAATATTAAACAGAAAGAAGTCATATAAAAATAACGACATAAAATTTTACGTTCCGTTTGAAGTTTATGCACCACTGTTTTCTTAATCCAACAGGTTGCTTATTCATATACACAACCCTTCCTCTTTCTATACTTAGCTCTTGCTGCCCGCGCACGACGTCAAGGTCAGAAAAATGCGCTTGCTTTGACATCACCGGAATAGACAGTCATTTATGCTACTCTGCTTGGTATGTACGATGAAACAGTCGTTTGTTACTCTGTTGTGTATTGCAGACCATGCCAACACACCATTTGAGGCTAGGGCGCCCGGACGCTGCCCTGTGTCTGCCCAGGGCGGACCCCCACTCCTCTCTGTCGCTGAGGCTGTGGTGGGGTACGAATGCATGCGGTCATCAACTCTTCCCCTCGACAGTTCGATTATATTCTTAAGGCATTGCTGGATTATGCGTTCCATCATTCATTCATCCGTATGGTTTACTATCGTTTGTGCGTAACTGTTTTGAATAAGAATGAAGAGGAGAGCGTCGACAGTCGGTTCAGGATTTAACCCCTCTTGGGAGGGCTTGTATTTAGTCTAATCTGACGACAACAATGTTCAATATTTAAGATGCAATATCAATGTATGTGTAAAAACGTATAACATTAAGCGTCACTTTGAAGTTAAACATTCTGATACACACGCTCATACTATCGGCGAAGAGAGCAAGACATTAATAACGAAACTAAATGCCGAAATGCAGTCTTCTTACGACGAGGTAAATATCATTTCAACTAATGAAGTGCTATAAAGGCAATATAATTAAATTAATGGTTATACAGTGAAACTTAACGTGCACTTCCCAATAGCGGACTCCTCTCAATAGCGGACATTTTAAAATTCCCCTGCATAATAACATTGGCCCTTATGATAAAATTCTTCCAAATAGCGGACATTCTCAATAACGGACGCGGACACTGAAATAAATCTCCCAACAACAATTAAAACTTCCAAATAACGGACAGCGTGAAAGATAAAAAAGAAAAAGGCGGTTGTAAATTAAACGGAACTGTAACGGAATTCTTTGCAACAATCATTATCGTGCATTTGAACGTTTTTGTACTTTGTTGAAGGAAAGCAGGACAGTTGTTAGTTGTGATACTGTACGTGAGCAGTCCTTACACTCTTGGTTTGAGTGTTCGGAAGTACAGTCACATTAAAGTCACAAAAACGTAAACGTTTGTCACTAAAAGAGAAAGTGGATATTGTAAAGCATATTGAGATTGAAGGAGAAATTAAGTGTTCGTGAGCTGGCCACAAAGTTTAATGTGAGAAAAACTCAGGTTAGTGAAATTTTGAAAAAAAAAAAAAAAAAAAAAAAAACAAGGATGTTATTTTAAAACCATACACTGAGAATGCAATTCTAGATTTCTTTGTGTAGGGTGAAGTGGTACAGTGACTGATGTTTATTTCATTTAGAAAACATTTACTGGTACGATTTCCCTCTGGATGAATATTATAAACAATCTCACTGTCTACTGTACTATACTGTAAAATATAGTGTTGAATATGTATGAGAAATTTTAATGTACTGTATACATACTAACGATTTTCTAAATAGCAGACACTTCTCAATAACGGACATTTAATTTTTCCCCAGCGGTGTCCGCTATTGGGAAGTTTCACTGTAGTAAGTTCATTTTTAAGAGTTGTTAACAATGTAATATGTATGTATTTATTTATACTATAAGTGGGCAAATACCCGGTGGCAGTGGTAACTTAATAAAATTACATACAATAATTGCAATTATAATACATGTGTTCGATTGTTTAGTAGTTTCTTTAAATAATCGCGGATCTTGCTTCCGTAACACAGATTCTTGTGAACTTCGCTCAAGTAGTTGTAGTATTTATTTATTTAACCTGGTAGAGATAAGGCCGTCAGGCCTTCTCTGCCCCTCTACAAGGAGATTCTAACTATAATATGAAGAATAAGAATTATTATAAAAACGTTTGTTAAACTGTTAAAGGATTTTCTGTCCGTTTAACTATGTATGTATTTTTTGAATAGCGACAGTCATTAAAAATTCATTTTTCTCTTTCTTTCGCAACACAATGAGTGAAGTGAAGTTCCGAAAGGGCTGTCCATGGAAGCTAATATTGTTGCCCTAAATATTACCAAAAGTAGCTGGCCTTTTACGGAAGGAATGTTTGTTAAGGAGTGCATGATTTCAACTTCAGAGATATTATCTCCTTCCTTGGTGACGTTATTCGAGTCAATTAGTCTCTCTCAACAAACAATCTCTCGCCGCGTGCAGGAATTTGGTGATTTTTATGACGTTCTTTCCTGTAAATGTTGAGCAGGCTCCAGTTAAATTCCAAAGAGAATTGATAAGGCTTCAGTGCCACACAACTTTGAAACATAGACATTACAATATTCCAGGCGGCCTGGCTCCCTCTCAGGGATCGGTATTCCGTCTCTTTCCATTCACTCGCCGTCTCTCTCCGGGACTCGGCACGGCTCATGTGAACCCAGGGCTGCCACGCGGCATCTCAATGGCTACCCACTTGGAATGATCTGTTGTATTGTTATATGTTGGATGTCGGGTACAAGATCATTGGAAATAAAATTTACGTGCAGTCGAAATGTAAACAATTAAGCTACTATCAATATTAAAAATACGGTATTTTAAAAATTAAAAATGAAATTGTAAGATATCATTAAATTTCACTAGCTATTTTGTTTAGTAGACTGATTTGTACAGTCCATATGCCTCTGCAGCCGTTTCAGTTGTCACGGATGTTACACTTTTTACTATTTTTAAAGTCTATAGGCCTATTAAAAGAAAACGAGATCCCAAACCAAATATTACAATCTATTTATAATATGTACAGCTGTCAAAAGAAAAAGTGGCCGCTCTCCTGAAACAAAGTTCCCTTCGGGTATCTTCGCTACAATTCGGAGACAGGCGATGTTACATGTTGTTGGACCACGTTGCCTGATATCTACAGTTATAATTGAAGTATACTGTGTGTTATTCGATAGCATAATGGTAGCGTTCAGGCCTCTTATTCATGAGGTCCTGCGTTCGACTATAACCTCGTGCTTTTTAGGTCCTTTTTTGTTCTGTTTTTGAGAGAGACAAACTAGAAATAATGGCTCCTTTCTCTTTTATGATTATTTTAGTAATTAACATCAGGTTCATTAACATATTATGCCATGACTTTATCATTATGATATTGTGGCTGTAAATGGAAAGAAAAAAGATTTTATTCTCAATGAAATACCTTTCGTGGCATAAACATAACAAATTTACTGGCGTCGGCCTTAAAACATTCAAACAATTAAGCGTTCAAAAAACAAAACAAAAAGCCACAATTCAATATTTAGTCTATCTTCCTCTTATCTCCATCATCTTGCAGTCGAGTGGTCATGGAATTGACTAGTCTTTGCAAATAGCGACTGTTCTTAGACACGATATTCCAGGCATTCTGACCATACACACATAAATGTTCTGTCCATGGTCAGGTCTTTCATTGCAAACCCAGCAATCTCCAATCTTTCCTATTTTCTGCCTTCCTCTTAGTCTCCGCATATGATCCACATATCCTAATGTCGTCTATTATTCTTTTCAACCAGAGACCCAACCAATTCCTTTTTATCTTTCTAATCAGTTTCAGCATCATTCTTTCTTCACTCACTTTTTCAAACACAATTTTATTTCTTATTCTGTCTGTCCACTTTACACGCACCGTTCTTCTCCACATCCACATTTCAAATGCTTCAATTCGTTTCTCTTCATTTCGTCGTAATGTCAACGTTCTTTCCCCATACAATGCCACACTCCGCACAAAGCACTTCACTAGTCTCTTCCTTAGTTCTTTTTCCAGAGGTCCGCAGAAGCTCCTTCTTCTTCTTCTATTAAAATCTTCCTTTGTTCATGTTTGCAGTTTTCTTGGGAAGGTTAGGCCTAAATGCGGTAACATCCCGTTGCTTTCCGCACACCACTATCTCTTTCGCATCTTATTAAATTCCAGGGGGCCCAAGCGTGGAGATGAGGAGAGTGGATTTGACTAATTGGGCCCTCCGGACTTCACCGAAAGTCACGGCAAGGGTTAAATATTAATTCTATCAGGATGTTTGACCCGGTCAGAGACCGGGAAATCTCAATTAGCCTTTACCCCCCGCATCCTGGACTAGCTTCTACGAATCATCAGAAAATCTTAGAGTGTGATTGGGCCAATTTTTCCGAAAATGTTTCCACACTTTTGCTCTCGTAGCTCAGCGGACGAACGTCGGAATTTAGATGTCAAAGTCTCAGGTTCAATTCCTCGTTACTCCTTTTTATTTTATTGTGGTCCAAGATAGTATAATGTAATAATACAAAAAGAAAAACTAATAGCAGTATTATGCAACTGGATTTTTCCAAACCTAATATTAAATTTATGTTATTTATATCGCTAAAGAACGATTACAACATAAATAACTTGAATATTATTTATACAGTATCACTAAAGAACGATAACAGAATATAAATGATAAATATCGGTTTATTTAATTAATATATTGCGAAAGAACAATAACAATATAAATAACTTGAATATTGTTTTATAATGCTAATGAAGGAAAACAGAATATAAATGATAACTTGAATATTATTGAAATCGCTAGAGAACGATAACACTATAAAAAACGTGAATATTATTCATATCGGAATTTCACAGATTTATTACAGATGTATTTAAGAAATTGTAGAAGAATAGTAATTATTAACAGTGTCCTATTTATTCTTCTTGGAGCCAAATTTGTAACTTTTAAAAATGTGGTTACTATGTTGAAGTTATGTGTTGTAACGGATGCTTGATTTGTTATGTATGTGAGTCAGTTATGGGATGCTTGATGTCGTCGCAATGTCGTAATTATAGTTTGATTGTGTTTGTGTGACTATTGTGTATTAATTTATGATGTATGGTACGGAAAGCTGCATATTTGTGTTATAGAAGTGTTACGTATGTGTGTTGTTAATGTTTTTGTATGTTTCAAATTGATACCTGATATTTGTTTTGCAATCGGAATGCCTAATTTACGGATTGTTTATGTTTTGTTTACATCGCGTAAGCTAATTTAATTTTCTTTTCCATTTCTCTTTATGCTTATCTTTTTTGTGTATAAAACAATAGCCCTAACATACATATGTAAAATAGGGCTAACCCCCATTGGAGATACAATAATAATTATTATTCATATCGTTATAATACAATAACAGAATACAAATGATGACCTGAATTTTATTCATATCACTAAAGAACGATAACAAAATATAAATAACGTGATATCCATAAAGAACGATAACTGGATATAAATGATAATTTGAATATCATTTACATCGCTAAAGAACGATTAAAAAATAAAATGAAAACTTAAAGAAGGCCCGAACCCACGACCTTTGAATCATTAAACAAGCACTCTACCGCTGGTCTACGAGGCGCAGATATGGAACACTTTCATAGTTCCGGAACTGCTTGTACAAGCACGTGCATCGTGTAACATCGCCGCGACCCGAAGTGGACTTTGAAAATATTCGCTGTTCACGAGTGCGGCCACTTTTTTTTTTTTTTGACAGCTGTGCAATAACACAAAAATTGTCGATAATCAACTAACAGATTTTAAAACTATTAACCTCTCTCGCCTCTACATTTTATAATATACATGAACTCTATGGTCTAGATATTAATGTAATGACTATATAACCAATTGTTTTCAATTAGAATTAGAGTCTGGCTGGGCGGAAGAGAAGCCTACTAGCCTTAGCTCTGCCAGATTAAACAAATAAATTAATATGAGATATAAATGCCGTTTCCAAAACCCAAACAGAGGGTATGTTCCAATAAACACAAGGATCAAAATAGAAATAATCCTCCTCGCAGATGACCGGGTTTTATTGGCCACTTCAGAAGATGATCTCCAAAAGTCAATATATTCATTAAACACTGCTGCAAAAGACTATAATTAAATTTGTATTGGATTTGTAGTTTGGGTTTAAACATATTAAGCACTATTTAATCTGTATTCACTCTCAATTTTAACTTTAGTTTTGTCTGTATTGGAATCCTCTCTTGAGCACGAGTCTTATTCTTTCAGGAGTGGACTAGTTAATCTTTCATTGTATTTATTAACTTGTATTCATTTCAAACTTACTAGCAATAAAATAAATAAAAAATAAATAATTAATAAGATCATTTCTGTAGAAAAGTCAAAAGTTATGGTCTTTAAAGGTAAATATCCAATGGGAAGTAAAATCTGTATTCAAAGCAGAATTCTAAAACAAGTAAACACATTTAACTGTTTAGGGTACAGCCTTTCATATGAAAAAAGAAAAGGATATCAATTCTAAAATAACTAATTGTGTAAAAGTTATCGGCATTATCAATTCAATTTTCAAACCTAATTTAGTACAGAAACATACAAGATTAAAGATGTACGTTAGTGGCAAAAAAACCGGACCGACGCAATAATCAAAGTCCAAAATGCCACGCCCGCATTCACAAGATAGCGAATAATCTATTGAAATTGTTGTAGTTTCGACTGCTGACGTAGCCCATTTCGAAGGCCATTAGAAAATAAGCTGGTAAAATTCATGTTCTGGGAATAATAAGTTAATTAAGTAGTAAAATATCGCTGCAATGTAAAAGTATTGGGAGTAAATTTGAATAAGGAACAAAAAAGTTTCTTTCCCAGGCAGGATTCGAACCACGAGAGTCTTAGTTACCAGTCTATCGTGCTCTGGAGTGAACAAGGCTCTGAAATCAGCTGCAAGGGTCGGTCCGGGTTTTTTGCCACTACTGCACAACATTTTAGAACGACCTACTTTAGTCTATGGGTTAGAAGCCTGAACGTTGACAAGAAAAGATGTTCAACGTATAACTACCAAAGAAATTAAATTCATGAGAAAAACTGCACGATACACATTTTGGGATAGAAAACGAAATACAGAAAGGTTGAAAGAATTGAACTTCCAACCTATATTAAATTTTCTTCAAATCTTAGAGTTAATTGGAAAGAGCATGTCGAGAGAATGTCAACAGAAAGATGACCAAAGGCAGTGTTACATTACCGCCCTTCTGGACAACGATCTGTTGGAAGACCATTAAAAAGATGGCATGAGACCATTGAGACCGCAACAGACCACTAGGTCTAGTGCTTGAATATGATGATGATGATGATGATGATGATGATGATGATGGGCCTATATTTTCAAACTTGTATTATTAGAATCAATTTAGAAGATCATTATCATTTTAGTATTAACAAAAAGTGTAAAACATAGATCTCTCCTCCAAGTAAACAGGGATTCATTCCCATAATGTGCATATGACAGTATTTAAAACTCCAAAATGACTTCCAATTAGTTCACAAGAACATAATCGGTAAATATATTATAGCTGTTTCTTCCATGTCACGGATGTTACAGAAGAGTTAATGTCTTCATTTTTCCCATTTGAAAACAACTGTAACATTTCCAAGTCAAAATATCCACTTGAACTGTAAGATTAACCGTTTCATAACCCAAACTATCGCAAATAAATGACAGAAAGAGTACACTACAGAGTAAAACGGTTCCTTGATCCTGGAGCTCTGAAATTAACAGTGCACATTCTCAAAATATTTCTTCAACAATTGTTCCTTCAAAAACATACATTAACAGCTATCTCTCTATGAGTAAGTGATGCAAACTTTTAGATTCAATGCCCATAAAACTTGCAAAATATTTTCCTTTTGGAAATAAACATTAGAATATTTAAATTTAGAGCCTTATCAACGTTTTCCACTAACAATAATAATAATAACAATAATGTAGATGTAAACAGTGAAAATGTACAGTTACCCTGAAAAAGAATGAGACGATTCTTGGTCGTCGGAAGTTAAAGTTCTACAGCGCGGTTCACTCGATATCGACGTAGGGATACATAACATGACAGATAGTACAAGAATTGTTACAAGGACCACAACAAGGACAAGGACCAGAATAAGGATCACGAAGAAGACTGCCATTTAAGGCCAGGATTTCACAACATAGCTCGAGTCCCAAAATATCATTGCTTCACTGTACCGAATGGCAAATGCCTGCTAAGGGATCTACATTCTGGACTGCTGCTATCACTGTCTTGTCTCGGTAGCTCATATAGTAGCGTGCCGGTTTCATTGTATAACCGAAACGTCTTGTGTTCGATCCCAGGTAAAACTTTTTTTTTATTGAGGTGTAATTAATTTGTTCAGAGTTCCTCGACTGTCTAATTTGTCGAAAAATAGGGAATAATTTATGCCCAATTTCTGGGTCTTACAAGTGGGCTGAACCTCTTCAAAAAAAATAAATCTTACTTCGAAGTTAAAAGTATTCTTCCTCAAACAAAAATCATAAGAAACAAAAAGAGACCTGTTAACTTAAAATCTTGTCCACATGCCATCAGCTTCTATTACAGCTCTAAGTCGATCCGGCATGGATGTCACGAGATTGTGGAATAAGTTCTGATCCCCGGCGAGATCTTCCCAGGTGTCAACAACTTGATCCCACAATTCGT